>NC_069083.1:17207570-17807570 GCF_947172395.1 Bicyclus anynana
GCAAAATAACCCGCAGGTTAGTTTTCCTAAAATGTTTGCTATGTTTTATGACGTCACTGGCTGACGTGACCGATGTGTGGGTATGTACCATTAGTCAAATGTGTTCGCTTAGTTTGACGTGGCAGTAGTTTTAAGTTAAAATGTTACGTTTGGTCCTTGTTGTGTTCACTTCGGGAGGGATCACCAATAAATAATAAATAAACTATTTATAATTTTCCACAGTCGTTTTATTTCGTCACTTAATAATAATATAATTTAACAATACTATTCCAATCACAAATTGTATATATATAAAATGTCTGAGGAACTATACTCAGAGGCATAATTATCCGCCCACTTTAATATACTCGCGTCATATTAAAGTGGGCGGAAAATTGTGCTTCTGAGTATATAACACAATGACGTCACCGACTTATGATTTAAATTAAAAGCAATACAAAAATCGTATGTTTATATTATTTTAACTCTGAAAACCTCCTTTTCATACTGCCGTGCCAAAAGTAAAAATGACGTCGGACGTCCTTGTTATACAAGTATTAAAAAATAAACGCCAACTTGGAGTCCGCTCAGACATTGCAATACACAGAACAAACTGCGCACATATATAAATTAGTTTTGACAACATTTTATGTAAATGAAAAAGACAAAGCATTCTGGAATATATAGTTGAGTTCTATCTCTGACAAAATCCGTAACAATAGGATAGTTGACTCATATCAAATTTAATATAAACAATATTAAATTCGAGACGAATATCTTAGCATTCCATGGATTCATCGTGCAGGTGCCGGGTCCATCGTGTGGTGGAGAGAAAAACTCTGAGCAGAGAATTGAACTTGTAAGGAGTTGGACGAGGAGGAGGAGGGGAGGGTTAAGGAATTCCTTGACGATCAATCAGATCAGACGTAGTTCTCCCTACCTAGCCAAATTTGGTAAGATCCTATTAGAGCAGGTTCTGATACCCGTTCTAATATAGAACTCGCTGCAGTTCCAGAGAAGCCAAGTTCATGGAATAAGTGTCCGAAATATATCGAATATTAATTACTAAAAGTTAAGGATTTATTATATACTTAACTTTATTTAAAAATCATGTTTTTTTTTTCAAATTTTCCAAACGTCAAAAACGCTGTCGTCCATTTTGTGACGTCCCAATCTAATAATTTTGACAAACACTACCGTTTGGATAAGGTTTAGTGTTTACGTAACGTCATGAAAGGATACATTATACCCATCATGGCCGACAGCGTTTTGGCGCGGTTTAGTGTTTGTTTAAATTAAATTAATATTATATAAATTAAATTTTATATGAGTCAAGTACCCTATTAGAACCAAAGCCATCATACTAAAAACATCATGTTACGAGTATGCTAGCAGATGCAGTAATAAAGAAAGAAGTTTACAGAAAACTTTACATATTATGATTTTTATAGAAATTGATTGGAAGACATTGATTTACGGATACCTTATCATAAAAATAACGATTGACAAAGAAACAGTTTTTGTGGAATTGGAGGAAGTTGATTTGGCATGCCATTGCTATGCTATTTAATCCAATTCCACGAAAACTGAATAAAACAAGGCTTAAATAAATATTCATTTATAGATTCGAGAAAATTTTAAACTGGGCTATTCACAGTATGAATCTATTCGCACTTATATACATTTAAACTTTAGTTTTTTTTTTTTTTTTACTCATAAAATGGAAGACATTTAAAAAAAACGGAAAACAGTATTGATTTAATTAAAACAAGAAATAAATGTTTGTTTAAAACGTATAAATTCAATGTAATAAGTAATTGTTGAAGCTATATTGCCACTATGTTGATTTTGCTTTAAGAAAAAAGTATTTGAAACTTTTTGATTACTTTGCACAATTACAATTATTATTATCTCGAAAACGCTTTTGCACTTTAAATTTCATAGTTATTTAGAAACAACTTTGATAGTATTAACATAATGGATACGCTACACTAAGCGATCCTAACAATAACCAAGCTCACGACCACAGTTTCTTCCGTTCCACTTGCTTGCGAGCGTTGAAATCAAACATCAAGTGGAATGGATTGTGGAGCGTTTTGATTGTTGAATAATACAAAATGGCGAGTAAAAAACTTTAGCCAATAAAGCTTTTAAAGCTTGAAAAAAAATACACGCAAAAAACACTTGTAAATGTTTTAAAAATTGTAAATTGTTATTATTTATTATTATATTGTATAGTAGTTTCTTGCCAGCTCTTCTCAGCAACCTGAACCTGCCTTCCGAACCGGTGGTAGGGTCTTTACAAGTAGCCAAACTTGACATTTCGAAAGTGCTTGTAAACTAAGTCTATTTGAAATAAATTAATTTTGATTTTGAACAAACTTTACTGACGTCTAGAGTGACGTTTTCGCCCTGACCGAAACTACTATGTAGTGGGACGTCCGCATGGCTGCACAAGTATTTTGGAAATTTTGATCGCTTAGTGGAACTTAACCAGTATGATAAACCATTTTCAAACTAAATTTACAAATCATATTACACAGCCTGCAAACGTCGATGATAAATACTTTTCAACTTAAAACTAAAGCTAAAGATCCAAACGTATAAAGATCTATGTTCACTGTTTATTTAAGGACACCCATCACTGACTTAGGAGTAGATTCCGCTTTGTCATTCATAACTAACTAAATGGTTGCATTTTAATATGATATCAAAGTCAAATTAAATGAGATGGTCCATTTCAGGTCATTAAATTTTCAAAAATACGAGGATTTTATTAAAATTTAAACAAGTGAATAAACTAACTTAATAAAAAGAAATAAATAAAATTAAAACCCAAGCTTTTGAGTTATATCAAGATGGCGCTCTTAAAGCAACTATGACATGACAATTGACAGCAAACGTCAAATCGACTACTGCATTGAAAACGTCATCAGTCCGCCATTATTACCCATATTAGTGTTGCATTACTTGGGAGAGAATGAATATTATTTCGAAAGAATTAAATTCATTCTCTCCCAAGTAAATTCGTAAATTTGTATAATCAAAAATAGTTAAAAAAATATTTTCTTTCATTTCCGCCAGGGTAGAATGTTTGATTCTGGGCTCCATACAATTTTGGACCATCTCCTTTATTTATTAAAGAAATAAAATTTAATTTGAATAGTTACGTTTATAATAATTTTGTATATACATTATTTTGAACAAGTTTTGAACCATCACAGAGTTTAGTAAATAAAATGTCTCAATCGCCAAGCGACAATACTTATGTATTGGACATTTCATTAAAATTTAAATTTACGTCAAGTTCATGAGGCTATTTATGTACCTAATTATGTAACACTTTTTGTTTTTAGTGCAACAAAATAAAAAGAAATATTTTAAAGATATTATAATATTATGATAGATCATAAAAATACTAAAATAGGACGCAACCTCAAATACGAGCGCGGCAAATAGGCGCTTAGCACTAATCTCTCGATCTTTGGATCTATCTATGGATTGGCTTGCGGTATCTAGCCAAACATTAAGTTCATGTAAGATTCCGATCCGTACCGTTTAAGTGCATTAAAGTATGCAAAGCGTTTCATGTGTGCCCAAATTTCAAATTCAATTTCCTATCACTTGTTGGCAAGTTTGAAGACGGTGTCGAGCTGGTCCCTGTGGTAGTCCAGCTCCTCGGTCAGCGCCATCGCCAGCGTGTGCGGCGTGATCTCAGTCTCTAGGTAGTCGCGGAGGAGGATCTGAAATGGACCAGGTTAATAAACAATACTGTCTACAATCATTGGCGTATCTAGGATTATTTCCTAGGGTGAGCCCAGGCCCACCTTAAGGGGTTAGTCACTTACATACCGCTGAACAGAGTTGACACTCATTATAAAAATGTCATTTACAATGTTTATGGACGCTGGCTTCGGAAACGGGTCGACTGATTTTATTGATTAATTATTCTTTGTTAATTTGTATTTTGGCGTCCATCATAGAATTTTAAATCGGTAACCTAGAATTATAGAGTGAGCACTGGACCATTCTAGGGTGGGCCCGGCCCACCTGCTATATACGCCTATGTCTACCATTAAAAATCTTTTTTGAAAGACGCTTTTATTATTTTTTAGTAAAATGAACTAAAAAGTTCAAATACTGGTTATAATCTAGTATTAAAGTACTTGTTAATACGAATTAAACGAGCCTAAACTCGATGGGGTTGCGTTGTTTAATTACGGAATTCCTATGGCCACCTTCCAGCTTCATCATCAGACCATGGTTACTATCTAGTATCAAAGTGCACGTCAAGACGGATTAAACCAGCACAAACTCGATGGGCTTGCGTCGTTTAGTTACGGAGTTCTTATGGCCATCTGCCAGCTTCATCATCAGACCCAGATGAGTATCATCATCATCATCAGAGATCAGATGAGTACTTTGGTAACCACCAAAGTACTCATCAATACGAATCAAATGAAAACGTAATACCACGACGAAATCAAAAACACGCTCTCTCTAATTGCGATAGGATGCAAGAAAGCGATATTTTCGATTACGCCTATAGGTTGACTCTCTTCTCTCGTTACGAGATATCTCGTGAAATCCTAGTGTGGAATATCACTGTTGGCCAACCCTAGTGGCCAAGTGCTAAAAAGGCCCAGGAAAAAGAAGATCACTATTGTGGTATGTGGCCGGTGAATGTCACCTGCGGCGGTATGGAGCCCCCGTGGCGCAGCAGGCCCTGCCGGAGCGCCTCGCCGGCGCTGCGGCTCAGCGGCTCGGCGGCGAAGTGCCGGCGCCACACGGCCCACGCCAGCGCGCGCGAGATCAGGTACGAGTAGTACTTGGCGCCGTAGCCGATCAGGTGACTGAAGCGGTGTTGCCACGCCTGCCCAAGACACGGACATTATACTATACACTGCCATTATACAAACACTGCTAATTACAATAATATAATATCAATATTTTTTCCTAAAACTGAGTTTGCATTGAAAGATGAATAGCCTCTTAGCTCAGCGATTAAGCCGGCTTTTGAATATGTACTACTTTTATGTAGATGTCGGCGAGTGAGTTATTTGATCGGTTAGCTAAATGTACGTTAATTATTGTGATAATATTAGAATCAGGTTTTCATGTAATTGGGATTTAATTATTCACTGTTTAAATAAATAATACTGTGAAAGATTGATCACGTGGCTCTCGTCCAGTAAAAGTATTGCGTTAAAATGGCGCGTAGGAGGTACGCTTTACAATATGGAGGCGCCCTGCCACTCTGTAGCCTGCTGGTTGAGCAGTTTAGTGTAATCAAGTTCTCGGAATGGATAGTCGCCTTCTATTTGTTAAATAGTAATGGTGCAATGTTAAAATAGTGATAGTGTTTCGGAACTTCAGTGTGAGTTATCTGTATAGTCCGGCCATTGCATTGTTAGTTACTTGCTCGGAGCCAACACGAGCGGGGATGGGGAGCGTTTACATGTAATAAAAGGGCTCTTTAACCCAGCTACTAGAGTTGGTAGCAAGTAATCTCGCTCGTGCTTGAATACCTGCCCTATGATAGATAACCTTGGTTTACATGTGATATTATCAGCGCTGTACTTGATCAATATAGAGGTTATCTCTATCTAATATCTCTATCTAATAATCTCTACGCCGATATCAGAATTAAGATTTAGTCTATTCCCCGTTATCAGAAGTAGTATTTAGTCAGTCCGCCGACATAGACATGTCAGTTTAATCTGTGTTGATGCACCTGACCAACGACAAGCTCCAACATTACCGTGTCGTCGACGTAGGGCAGCCCGTAGTACCGCTTCTGGACTTGTCGCAGCACGTCGGTCGTGTCGCCGCCGCGCGCCGCCTCGCGCCCGTGGTACTGCTGGTCCAGCGCCGAGTAGAACACCTGACCAGCGAAAACCAAAAAACAAACATTATTTTACTTATGGTCCAGTATTTTATACTACTTTTAAACACAAATCAGATAATTAAACCGATTCGGCGATTCAGCGCAAATAGTTCTTTATAGAAATTATATCGACAATGGAGGGGACATATTCTAAATTCATTAATTGCCAGACGTACATGTTGCCCCTCGCTTCCCCTCTGCCCTGCGTGTGAGAGGACTCGGCAATGCTTTTAAACTAGTACCTGCAACTGCATCTCGCTGGCACCGAACAGATGCTTGGAGGCGCAGAGTCTCTGCAGCATGTCCTCCGGCATGGGGGCACCCGTCTGGAAGTGACGCGCGAACCGACGCACCACCTGCCACGACATACATTGAACATAAATAAGATACGAGTATGTTTCAAATTCCTGTTGTCTATCGCATGTGTCTTGAGTCTTAGAAATTAGTAATAACCAAAGATATCATTAGATAATAGATACAATCATAGTCCAAAATAGTATTAAAGGTCACTTTCACACTTAATCGCTGGTTTTTCTTCGTTGTTATTTAATGTGGCAAGAAAATTCTCCAAATGTCAGTATTAAGTATTATTAGTCAGTAAAGGAATGTAAAGGGCGTCAGTAGAATAGGCTAGTCGCCTGCTGTACAAAACTAAGAAGATTTTTTGCATAAAGGGCAGTTTAGATGCCTAGAAACTCTAATAACATTTTTATTTGTGAAAACAATCTTGTAATTGTAATATTTTATAAAACAAAATTGTACTTTTATCACGTCACCGCAAACGTCAATCATAAACTGTAACGTTATTCGTTACAAGGCATCGGTTTGTGACTGGCGCTTGCGGTGACGTGATATAATCACATCACTGCAAACGCCAATCACGCTGTTATTTCTATGAATGACGTCACTTGCTAATGTACTGTGTCTCGGCGACAAATATTTTACGTAGATATTTTTTCATTTATATTATTTTTTTACTGGTTCATTTATATTAAATTATTGACGGGACAAAATAAAATATAGCTTATATACTTCCATAATTCTGTTTAAACACTGTTTACATAAGAGGCAAGTAGCCTATTCGTTGATACCAAATAAACCTACAAACATTTTGTAAACAATTCTGTGGATTGCCAAGCAATTACAGACCTAATGTTCCAGTAATAAGGTAGATAAGAATACTCACATCGGGACAAGCGGCAAAGTGCTCCATGAGCACGGAGGGCAGCTCGGCCAGGTCGGTGGCGCAGCGCGTGCCGGCCACGTGCTGGTGCGGCGCGCGCGCCAGCATGGAGTGCAGCGCGTGCCCCAGCTCGTGGAACAGGTTGTCCACCGCGCCCGCGCCCAGCAGCGCGGGGCCCGAGCGGTGCCCGCCGCTCAACGACAGCATCACCACCACTATGGGGTTCTGCGCACAGCGCATACCACTTGTAGCATTACATAAATAGAAACGAGATGGTCCATTTCAGATCCACTCTTGTACCCCGTATCATTAAAATTTTAAAAATACAAGGTGTCAACGCCGCAATGTTCCTCAAGGCGATAATTGCGCATTGATTACCGCAGGCGTTAACTTTATTGCATCATAACATTTGTCTACCTACCTGCGAATAGTTTTCATATTGTCATTCACTTATTCCATCTTCCATTACAACGCAATACACGCATTCAATATCAAAAGGCCTTTTAATTAACAAAAACCACGAAGATCAAGTCCACAAGGATCTTATTAAAATTCATTAAAGTGAATAAATGTACTAAATAAAAAGAAAGAAATAAAATTAAAACCCAAGTTTTTGAGTTATACTAAGGCGCCCTTAAATCAGCTATGATATGACAATTGACAGCAAACGTCAAATCGATTACTGCATTGAAAACGTCATCAATCCGCCATTATTACCCATATCAGTGTTGCATCACTTGGGAGATATTGAATATTATTTCGAAAGAATTAAAGTAAATTCGTAGATTTGTATAATCAAAAATGGTTTAAAAAAATATTTTCTTTTATTTCCGCTAGGGTACAATGACTGGACCTGGGCTTCATACAATGGGGATGATGACTAGGTTTGAATATATTGATTTTTATGATAAATTCGGGTAAATAAGGTCAATGTTAACTAATTTATACATAAAAAGCAAAGATTGTCAGGATATTTGCAAAATAAATAAGATTATAAAATTTCAAAATCTATTAAATTTTTTTTAACGTAATTAGATGAAAATTCATACAGTTTTAGCTTCCTTACATTAAATGTGACATTTTTCAATAAATGAACTATAAACATAAACGCACATATAACAAAGATGTTAGTAATTTTGTTTGAACGCCCATGCAAACCTAACGATCAGCGAGCCAACGACGTCACTAAATCGAGCCATTTTGTATGGAGCGTTTTTCAGGGATCCGCGGCAGCGCCGCAAATCTGACTCTTTAAAACCCTGTAGCTCCGAAAGTAATGATCGCAGATACCCTGTTACTTTTACAAAATTGCTTTGCTATTAGTATACTCTTAATTTATATACAACTTAAAAAACTGTCATCATCCCTATTTTGGACCATCTCCTTTCCGCGGTATTGCAAAACATGTACCAGAATTAAAGCCTTTCAATGCGGAACGACTAATGTCTATCCAACAACACTTAAGTTAGTTATTTCCATGAACATGTTTTATATGTATGTATGTAGGTTTTCATAAGGATATAAAGTTTTAACATCATTTAATTAGACAAAAATGTTAAGCGACGAACACGATTACAACTTTAAAACATCGATTCTATAGAGACAGTTTTTATAATCGCATTAGATCGTTGATCATATAGTCTGACGGAAAAGTGTCATCTAGCGAGGCAGGTCCTTATGTATTCAGTCTGAGTACGTACCTGATAGGAGCCGTCGGGCAGCAGTTTCCCGCCGCGGATGGTGAAGTGGCAGTCCTGGTGCGGCTTGCCGGGCCGCTCGTACAGGTCGCAGTAGATGTGGCCCAGCAGCCCGTCGCGCTCCGACACCACCGCCAGCTTGTACACGTCCGGGGACCACGACTCGCCTGAAAACATAGAATCTATACTAATATCTATACTAATATTATAACGCTGAAGAGTTTGTTTGTTTGATTGAACGCGCTAATTTCAGGAACTAATGGGCCGATTTAAAAAAATCTTTCAGTATTAGATAGCCCACTTATCGAGGAAGGCTATAGGCTATATATTATCCCCATATTCCTACGGTAACGGGAACCACGCGGGTGAAACCGCGCGGCGCCAGCTAGTATACAATATGTTGAACTCTGTCCAACCTATTAGGATGTATCGTAAATCTATATATATATATATATATATAGATTTACGATCGTCTCGCCTCTACGCTCAGAAGTTTTATTACCTAGCAACCCTGTTAGCTACCAGAATCAAGAATTTACGTAGATAAAAAAGTTAAATGTATATATATATATAACATTTACAACTATTTATTACTCAGGAACGGCTGGACTGATTAGGCTGAAAATTAGTGGAGAGGTAGCTCAGAACCAGGAGGCGAACATAGACCCCTCCTTCCAACTTGTATCAATAACGAGGTCATCAAAAATTGTTAAAAACCAACTGTTATTTTTATATATACTAAATTAAGAGTTAAACAACTTAACAACCACATTTATTATGTGGTAAGTTATTTCGTCTCTACGCTCAGAAGTTTTATTACCTAGCAACCCTGTTAGCTACCAGAATCAAGAATTTTCGTAGATAAAAAAGTTGAGCGTCTCATCAAGATGAAGCTACTCACGAAAAATTAACTTGAATGTAAACAATTGCAAAATGCTCCCCGATCCTGGACATACCTGGCAACATTTGTTCAGACTGCAAGGTGATCCCGTAAAGCTCTTGGCACAGCATGTTGAGCCCCTCCATGCAGGCGCCGAGCGAGAAGTAGGGGTTGAAGTCCGAAGACGCCACGTTGAGCAGTTGCGTCTTCGCCTTGTGCGTGAAGTACGGAGTGTCCCAGCACATTAACGATTTCTAGGACATTATATAATTGAAAATGGAGACAAACTTAATTATGTAAACTGATCCCTAGCTCGCATGAAATTCTGTTATTTTTAAGTTAACTTTTGTACCTTCTACCTATCTTGATATTATAATAATATGCTCCTGACCGACTTTTCGGCCATGCGGCTAATCTCATGGTGAGAATAACCATGTACGCAGAAGATATTATAGTGCACAAGTGTATGCGCAAGCACAGGTGCACTCTCTCTTCCCTCCACTCGAAATCCGATGGGACGGTAGACCGAACTGTCTCATTGGTCCCGTGGTTAGCTGGCTACGGACAATGAGGTCCAGGGTTCGTATCGTCAGGCCAACAAAAAAAAATAGTTTACTGGGATTTTTCTTACAAGGAAAATCTTAATAGCAGCCTGGAGTTGGAAAGTTGGCGGTGTTAGTACACCCCCGTGCCTCGGAGACCACGTAAAGACGTCGGTTCTACGTCTGATCTCTCGTCTTGCTACCCTAACTAAAAATGGCTATGTAGTTAGTCTGTACGCCGTAGAAGTAGGTGCGAGAGGATTACCAGCAAAATCTCTATAACTTGCTTAAAGACCTTGGCCTCTCTAGAAGTGCAGCTAGTTCTATATTAGAAGAGTATCCAAAGCTGCTCTAATAGGATCTTACCAAATTTGGATAGGTAGGGAGAACAACACGAGCAGAGAAGGGGAGTGTTGATCGATCATCAAGGAATTCCTTAACCCTACATCCAGTAGTAACAAGTCCTGGACTTTGCTTGGTGTTTTTCTCTCTACCACGCGATGGACCCCGCACCCGCACGGTGAATCCATGGAATGCAGATATTCGTCTCACATAGTATGAATGTCCAGAATAGAAAATATCGCTTCCGACGAAACGAAAATATTTCGTTGCGAATGGACGAGAGGTGTTTTGGATTCCGCCGCGAGTGTTGCGCATTTTGTTAGGCCTACGGACTTCGTTTTATCTATTTGTGAATACCGCATGAGAATTTTTTGTGTACTTTTTTAATTTTTTTGTTTACTTTTACTGTTCCCAATACTTTTACTGTTCTGCATAGGTACTCACTCCAGAGAATTCATACCTGATAAGGCGTCTCCTTGCGTTTCATGGCCGCCATGGCCTCAAAGTCGATGTTGGCGCGGTCGTGCAAGTTGTCGGACAAGATGTCCAGAAACTGTTGGACATTGGCCGACGTCTCCATCGTGCTTGCCTTTATCGCTCTGTGGAACGAGAAACTTGTTTATAGCTCACAAACATTGGACTCTGTTTACCAATTTAATCAATTATTTAAAATTTTCTTCTCAGACCAAGGCATGTTTGGAATCCTCGTAACTTTTTGAAAGTCGCACAGGCCAGCTCAGCAGCTGCTCCTGCCGCTGGTCGGGCGCCAGGTGCAGGTGCAGGTGCAGGCGTGTCCCTCACCTGTCTGCGTAGCACCGGAAGCCGCACAGGTCCGCCAGCTGGTGGCGCGCCTGCAGCGTGGCGCTCAGCAGCTGCTCCTGCCGCTGGTCGGGCGCCAGGTGCAGGTGCAGGTGCAGGCGTGTCCCTCACCTGTCTGCGTAGCACCGGAAGCCGCACAGGTCCGCCAGCTGGTGGCGCGCCTGCAGCGTGGCGCTCAGCAGCTGCTCCTGCCGCTGGTCGGGCGCCAGGTGCAGGTGCAGGTGCAGGCGTGGCCCTCACCTGTCTGCGTAGCACCGGAAGCCGCACAGGTCCGCCAGCTGGTGGCGCGCCTGCAGCGTGGCGCTCAGCAGCTGCTCCTGCCGCTGGTCGGGCGCCAGGTACAGGCGGTAGGCCGCCTCGCGCGCGGCCGCCTCGCCGCACTCCGCGTACACGCCGCTCACCATCACGTGCTCGCCCTCCGAGCTGAAGCTGATACCAATGCGAATATGTACCAGGAACTGTACGGATCGCACTAAACGCTTCTTGCTCCCAAATGATTGGAACCTATGTTATCTTGAGTCTAAATCTTAATTTTATCTTCTTATTTTACATTCTAAATAGCAGACTACAAAAAAACGAGTGTGCTTTAGACCACACAACAGAACTAAAACTTTTTTCAAAATAACAAAAAAAACGCGCCACCTGTGAGCCTCACGCATAACTGTATTGCAACATCTTGAAGTGTACAAAGTGAGGTTATTTGAAAGTTCTAAGAACGCCATCTTCTGGTAGTTTACACACAAAATATAGATTTAAAAATGTTCTTACAATTGCCTCACATTCTGTGGAATCGCCTCCCTTGGTACTCTCCTGGGCTTCGCGGCCCCTGCCATGAACTGTTGTCCAGTCTGCAGTATGAGGTCATTTAGGGCCACAACTCTCTGCCTGGGACCTTCAGGCAACTGTATGCCACTCTGCTCAAAGTCAAAGAGGAAGAGCTCTGCAAGGTGTTGATCTCCACATGTTCCTCGTTTGACTGAATCTCGCAGAGCCTCATATAGTCCCTTGTGAGTATTTAATCTTAAAAAAATAAATGTAATTTTTTATCATTGAAAATATTAATCAAAATGAAGGTTTTTTATGAAGGAATTTATTCTGCCATTAGCAAACATGTAATAGCATTGTATATAGTGTTAAGTTCTGAGCATTTTACCTAACTAGCAGATGCCTGCGACTTCATCTGCATGGAATTTACTTTTTCATGAGGCTCCATTATTATCAGTCCATCTCAACAACCTATAAAAGGGCTGGCTCTCCCCAGGCTTTCTTTCTTTTATGAGAGATGATTTAGTGGTTCATATTAGGGTAAATGCTAGAGTAATACTTACTTCTCTACAACTCCACTAACACTAATGCAGGCTTCTTCCGCTGCACTCGCAAAGTGTGGTTGTGGATGAGCAATCCTCACAAATTCTGCCAAATCTGCAACTTTGCATAATGTATCAGATAGTTCATCGAATATATCCACCATAGGCCGAGTAGGGTTTGACGTGGCTTCATCTATCAGCCTGTCTGTGGCAGTTATTGCTTGCTCCTTCAATAAATGGAATCCTTCAAAACTTGTGAGCTCTGGTTTATTGAAGAGGCCCTGTTGAACAATGAGTTGTTGTACTATCTTAGGTTTTGTTGTAGAAAACCTCACAAACAATTAGCAAGATATAAAAATTTAGAACATAAATACAGATATATTTTTCTTTTTAAAACTTACAGTTCTTTCTCTTAGTGAATCAAATATAGGTCTTGATCTGGAGGTGGGTCTTGTGTTGAAGGCTGTGGCGAGAGGAGACCATGTGCTGACGCGGCGCTTGCCTGTCACCCATAGGGGCTTCAAGAGCTTCATATTTTACACGCACCTGCAAATTTAACTGGAATTATTGTAATAAATAAGTTGGTACATTAAAGTACATTGTTATTTAACTCCTCTGTATATTTAGCTAAACAATTTATTTATTCCTATCACCAGGCTTGCATAATTACCCGGATTAATTTACCAATAATTATTATTTAACTTATGCATTCTCTGTTAAGTTTGTTGTGGGGTCTTTCATGACTATTTCCTTCGTAGCTTTAGTTTTAAGTTTATATAATCAACAATAAATGTAATGTCAGCTATAAAACACATTTTTACCTTGTTTAATCCTTATTGATATTATTCTAAATTTCTAACCCTCAGCTACTTGATTACTTAAAACCGATTGAATGGATCAAATGACAGCCTCTGTATGTTGAATTTATAATTAAAAACATTACAAATTATACTTCCACAAAGACCCTGCTCTTTAAAAGCCTGTTATATGCAGTGTCTCCCAGCGGTTCACCTTGCCTGTCCACCACAACACAGTTAAATAACTATCTATTATAGGTAACTAAAAATTTAAGCAAAAGTGTTATGAAAAGGCAATAGTGCACTAACCTTTGGATTTCCAAACGCTCGGGAATTAACTAAATAAAATGCAAATTCTTATATATACAGCACAATGCACATTACAGGTACCTAATAACAGTAATAAATGGGTATTTTAAATAATACACATTTGAATTACATTACAGCAATAAATCCACAATTCCACAATAAATAAAATCTCTTGATTGAGTCTTGGTTCTTGCTCTTTTTTTACTTGTCAATGTCAATTGTCATTTGTCATAGTCAAATTGACATTGACACGTACTGAGTATTAAAGGCCGTGCAGACTACTTTAGTATCTTAGTCGACATTGACACGTACTGAGTGAGTATTAAAGGCCGTACAGACTACTTTAGTATTTTAGTCGAGTAAGAACGTTTTTGGGGCGGTAAATTCAAAATTGTTCGTACTCGACTAAAATATTAAAGTAGTCCGAATTAGGCATTAGAGTACGAGTACGCTGAAATACGCACTTCAAAGACTAGCACCGCGAGTATTTAGAAGTACGAGCCGTAGGACCTATAGCGTATAGACAAGTCTCATAGATCCTCAGTGGCCAGCGGTTTTACATCACAGCAGACAGTAAGTGTATTCAAATTTCAACGGAATTCTACACAATCTTGGACTAGTGGTTTCTTTACGTTGGGACGAAAGAGATGGGACTGGGACAACTACGCCGCCATTGGAGGATAATTATGTTGTCCATTTCTCTTTCCTTGGTCGCATGTTAGCACCCCAAGGTGGGCTGACGACATCTAGCGGCTCGTAGTCGCTGGATGCAGGCGGCTCAGGATCGTGATGTTTAGAAGTCTCTATAAAAGATTTATGTCCTGCACATCCATGGGCTGATCTGAATGAATTAATGAAATGTCTTACAGTTAAATTCATAGACGTTGCAGGGGCACCCCCAAGGGGACCCCGCTGTATGTCGAATTCTTCAACGCATAGAGACTAAATTTGGCACTCAGCGGGTGATTGGTCCCCTGGGGGTGACCTTGCAACGTCTATGAATTCCACTGAAGTACAGAACAAGTACAAGTAAACATGAGGTGTGGAAATTAAAATACAAGTTTTTAACGAAGACGATATGATTTTATTAATTCAGATATTGTTAACAATTATTAGATGAGCAATTAACTTTGGCACATAAATCGCCATTTTATGTAAGCAATGGCCACAAGAGCGCATCAACTCAACTATGCCATCAATACACCCTGTATTACGAATGTTCAATCTAGTTGGTGGTCATCACTTGTATTTGTTATGAATACACATTACTTTAAGTTCCCAATAAATAATCTGTTAGATATTAGTAATCAAATTAGAATACTGTTTAGTTTTTTTATGTCAAAATCAGTTGTATAATAAAAACATTTATTATCCACGATTACAATGTAAATATATCTATATATGTATGATGTAAATAAGCTACATGTTAACTTATTTATCCGCCAAACTGACCGAATGATTAGTTTTATACTGGCTCATTGTAATTACATTTATATCTATACAATTGTTTTTTTTTTTAATATTTAAAAAGCACAAAATACAGTCCAATTCTTAAAATTTTAATAAATTAAATAAAAATAAATAAGATATACAAAAGATACAAATATACACAACTGTATAAATAAACCCAAATTATGACCCAATACAGAAAATGTTTTACAAGATTACTTTAATTAGCCCAAAATTCTCAAATCTTAAATGTATCCATTGCTAAATTCACTTTTGTCTTTCTCTATCTTTTTTATGAGTTTTCTTTTTTTGTTTTTTTTTATATTTTAGAGTAAGTTAATATTTTGAACCCAATATAAGCATGTTGTGTTTTACATCAAGTAGGCACAATTACATAAGGATACCTCCGGACTAATAATATGGTTCAAAAGAAATGAGAATCAGAAAGCTTATCGCCTAAACTAATTAATTTACATTAGATTGTATTATACACAAGTACATGTACTATGTACTACTTTTTATATACATCAAGTACTTTTTTTTTCAAGTTTTAAATTGTCCAAGTAATGTTAATATTATGTAGTCAACTTATTCACTTAGAATATGTGCATTATAAATATGATTAAATTATTAGTTATTAAATAATTAATAATAATTTGTTATTACATACTTCTATTAGATGAAAAATGTCTTTACCCTGTAGGTAG
This sequence comes from Bicyclus anynana, assembly GCF_947172395.1. Classification (NCBI taxonomy): domain Eukaryota; kingdom Metazoa; phylum Arthropoda; class Insecta; order Lepidoptera; family Nymphalidae; genus Bicyclus; species Bicyclus anynana. Next base: position 17,223,469 of record NC_069083.1, read on the forward strand.
TATTCTACTTCTACGACATCGATATAGCGTTTTGTCAAATGATTATTGTGCAAAAGTTTATATTTAATTAAATGCTAATGCATTTATAAAAAATATATTTAAATATAAAAAAAAATATGACGTTTTTTGAAAATATTTTTGTGCACAATGTACAAATTGGTTAAAATCATAATGTCAAACCGGTATGTCAAAACAAAAAAACGAGTTTTTTTTTAGATAAGAGTTTTCATGGCATGACTTTCCTACTGTTCTGTAGCGACTGGCCGCAGCGCTCACTCCATGCGTATGTCGGGGTAGCACCAGGGCATGTCGGCGCCGAACTTGGCGCGGTGCGCGTTGTTCTTGGCGTCGTACAGCAGCGCGTGGTCCACGTACGCGTCGCACGCGCTGCACCACGCCGACAGGTCCACGAGCGACAGCGCCAGCGCGTGCCCCGTGCTGCGGTAGTGCGCCTGCATGTGGCCGCTCACGTGCCGACCGCACGCCGTCTGAAACGACATTATAGTGTTTGGGCCCAGGAATATTCATGAACATACTGAACCGTTGGACGTTGAAGTCCAAAGCTGCTGGAATGGCGACCCCGTACTAAAAGCGCAGAGAGTCGAACCCCACTAGGTGGACTGACGACATTAAGCGAGTTCTAGTGATTCGCTGTATGCAGGCGGCTCAGGATCGTGATGTCTAAAGGCCTATGTCTTGCAATAGATGTCCAACAGCTCATATGGTGATGATGATGATGATGATACAGGATACTAAACTTTGTGTATGTGACACTAGCGGAATCCCGTGGTTTCGTCTGCTCTTAGACCTCCTTAATACAGCCCAGTCGTAAAATCGGCGGACGTCACAAACATTTACAACCTAATAGGCGATTTTTGTATTATAGTTTAAGAAACAAAAAACAAGTGGGTTACCACTTGATTTTACTTGTCAGAAAATTTTCAGGTTTCATATATCTTGTTATTGGACGCACCGAAGCACAAAAGTTGGTTTAAAAAGAAAACTCACCATGGTTACGCTGCTTTCATTATTGTAACTAACTCACTATGAATAAATATCAAACACACAAAGTTTGAGCAGTATGTACATGGATAATTATTTTGTTTCTCGACTCAAGATGGCACACACCTTGTGTGAATAAAGGGGTTATGCAATTTAGGGTCTATTATAAATATTCCCCAGAGTTTTACTAAATGTCTGCTTAATACTTACAATAAAACAATGCAGGCACACCCAATTCTCCTCAGTATGATCACAATCCACACACTTGACTCCCTGTTCGAAGCGTACATTGTCAGGTATAGCATACAATGACTCTAGATGTGGACACCACTGCAACGGAATCACTGCAAACATATCCCCATCAACTATAGCTTGCATGTTCTCTGATAAATAGTCCACCAGTGTTGTCGGTTCATTCACTTTAGGTTCACTCTCTGTTGATGCACCTTTATTCACATTTGATGCACCTTCATTCACGTTTGACGCACCTTCATTCACATTTGGTGCACCTTCATTCACATTTGATGCGCCTTCGTTCACTTTTGATGGACTTTTGTCAGCATTCAAAATTTCGTTTGAACTCACATTTGTTCTACTTTCATTAACTTCTGTTTTATTTTTATCATCAGATGGAGGTTTTTTTTCATCCTCATTACTGTCACTGTCATTCTGTGTGCCAGATGAACATCTCTCTGTACTGTGACAAGCTCCAAGTTCCAAGTTTGCTATACCGCATCGCAATTGTGTATACACCGTAGGCTTTTTGCAATCGCTCCCTGAATCCGTGACAATTAAACCTCTAGATGGCGCTGGTTTTTCCAAAACGTCCTCTATCGGCAATGCGAGTTGGAATTTCAGATTCTTCCAGTATTTCTTGTGGGTTCTTATGACGTCGTTAATACTTTCGATTGCTGAGCAGTGGACGGTTGGTTTTGATTCGTAGTTGTGAGAAATGGGGTCACCGAGTAAGGCTTTCGTGCACATGGTCATGGCGTATGATATGCTTGTGATGTTGTACCCTCCTTCTAGGCAGAGGATGACGCGACCGCCGGCCAATCCTCTCAGCATTTGGGTCATTTGACCGTAACATTCCGGTGATACGTTACAACCTGTAATAGAAAATTTCACATAAACATATATACTGCAGGCCTTGCATGCGTCAGCGATATAAGTCATCAAGAGAAAAAGACAAAGTCGACCAATAGCGGAAGAGTTGAAATCATTCTCACTTTCGTGCCAACGCAACGGGAGAGAACAATATGTTATTTTCCGCTCTTGGGTTTCATTTGACGGCCTCTGTGGCGCAGTGGTATTCGCGGCGGATTTACAAGACGGAAGTCTTGGGTTCGATCCCGGCTGAGCCGATTGAGGTTTTCTGAATTGGTCCAGGCCTGGCTAGTTACCACCTTACCAGCAAAGACGTACCGCCAAACGATTTAGCGTTCCGGTACGATGTCGTGTAGAAACCGAAAGGGGTGTGGATTTTCATCCTCCTCCTAACAAGTTAGCCCGCTTTCATCTCAGATTGCATCATCACTTACCATCAGATGTGATTGTAGTCAAGGGCTAACTTGTAAAGAATAAAAAAAAAATGAACGCGCATTTACCTCCGAGCGGGTCACCCACGCAGGCGTCGAACCCGGCCGACACTAGCACCAGCTCCGGGTTGTACTCGTGCGCGATCGGCAGCACCACTTGCGTGAAGGACGCCAAGTACTCCGCGTCACCCATACCGCGCTGAAGCAAAATCAACTAATTATATTATTGTTGTATTGTAGCTTCATAAAAAGTCACCCAGTAGGCAATGGAAAAAGCTATGCTCGTAGTATCGAATCAGAAATGAGGAGATTCGCAGAAAAACCAATATCACTGTCATATCTCAACAAATCGTGAAGCGAATGTGGCAATGGGATTATGTTATTGAGGAGTACGAAGTTGTTGCAACAGTGATGGTATAAATAAGAGGGTATTTAATGACTTGAACGCAGTTGTTTGTTAGGCAGCGTAGACACCGTCACGCTGCTAGTCGCGTTAGTGGTTTTGTGCAATGTTTTGTTGTTTATTATTATTGATCATCCCGCGCGAGCCTCTTTCGCCATAGTCGCCTCGCGTGATGATTTTATTGTACTTTATGTAGTACCAGCACGTACTATATGTAGAACCTGCGCGACAACAGCTACACCAGCAGATAACAACCGGAATGTCATAACGTTTCAATGGAACTGTACCTTGTTCCAGGGCACGTTGACGTTGTACCCCTCCCCGCGGCCCGCGCCCACCGCGCTGTAGTCCGCGGCGGTGGAGTGCGGGAAGAACGTGCCCTTGTCGTAGCGGTGTATCGATATGTACAGGATCTGCAAACGAAGGTTTTATGGCCAAATTTCATACATTTTTATAATAAACTGCCACGTGAAACTTAGCCGGGGCACATAGTTGGAAGAGCCGATGGACGTTGGCGGTCCCAAGGAGCTGGAATGGCGACCCCCCCCAGCAGATGGACTAACGACATCTAGGGAGTTGGAGGTATTCGCTGGATGCAGGCGGCTCAGGATCGTGATGTTTGGAAGACACTACATCCTGCTATGTATGTATATGCTATGCTGGTCTATGTCCTGCATCAGCTGATATAATGATGAAGATGAAACCTCGAGTATGTCACTCTCAAGCTTATAGAAAAGTCGTATCGTTGAATGATTATATAAAATTATAAAAAATAAAAAAGCTTGGAAGTTAAATGAAGTACATAACTGGGTACTGGGTTTAGAGAACATTGTAAAATGGTGATGAACCATTTGATGAAAATGAATTTTGGTTGTGGATTCTTCTCGGACAAAGGCGCGATTGTAACCCTCGTAACTTTAATTTTAGGCTGTCTACTTGAATTATCACCATTATCAAATAACACAACTTGATGTTTGAAAAGTGCTTGCACATTAAGTCTAGCTGAAATAAATTTTATTATACTTTGACTTTGAAACCGCTTTATAAACTAAAAATTGCTATAAAGTCAATGTTCAAAATCCAAATATCGAAACACATGACACTATTGATTAATGCAAAGGAGATGGTCCATTTCAGGTCCACTGAAATTTACGGGGTACAAGCCCCGTATGATTAAAATTTAAAAAATACAAGGATTTTTTTTAAAATTTATTAAAGTGAATAAATCTAACTAAATAAAAAGAAATAAATAAAATTTAAACCCAAGTTTTTGAGTCATATCAAGATGGCGCCCTTGAAGCAACTATGATATGATAATTGACAGCAAACATCACATCGATTACTGCATTGAAAACGTCATCAATCCGCCATTATTACCCATAATAGTGTTGCATTTCGTGGGAGTTATTGAATATTATTTCGATAGTAAATTCGTAGATTTGTTTAATCAAAAATAGTTAAAAAAATATTTTCTTTTATTTCCACTAGGGTACAATGATTGATCCTGGGCTCCATACAATTTTGGACCATCTCCTTTAAGGAAAGACCGTTTAGTAGTTTTTGAGTTAATCACCAACAGACAGACACGGACAGCTTTGTTTCATAATATGAGGTCAAATCTCACCTCTTTGTCCTCATAAGTGATACTCTGCGTGCCATTCCCATGGTGCACGTCCCAGTCGACAATGAGCACTCGCCGCAGCCCGTGGCTCTGTATGGCGTACTTGGCGGCGATCGCTGCGTTGTTCAGCAGACAGAAGCCGCTCGGGATCTCCTCGTCCGCGTGGTGCCCCGGCGGACGGATCACGCACACCCCGCTGCCGGCCACGTTGGACAATACTGCATCCACCATCTATGGGGTTAAGGTTCAAAATTGAATAGCACATGTCCTCTTTGACGTATTAATACGAGATCTGGGATAAGAAATTTATATGTTACCGTTAAATTGTAAAAATACGTTAGTTTATAATCTCACTCGTGATATGAATATTGATATAATCTACCGTCATATTGTGAACTGAAAATACTGATTACAATTTAACGTATTATTTTTCGGTATATTATAACCTATCGGAAATGAAACCGTTAAATTGCAATCTTAAAACGTCAACTGTCCAAACTTGCCCCGGATTGGTCGGCCTTACAGCCTACCGTTCTGTATCCATAGAGAGTCCATAAAACACATATGTCAGTCAAATAAAATAATTCAAGAATTGTGACATTACATATTTATTTATTATACGCGCTACAATCGTCGCTGCTCACTTCTTGTGGCCTGCAGCGGCCACTAAACGCCGAAACACAACGCCTCCACACGCCACTCGCGCGATTATGATACTGCATGTATGGGTTAAAAAGTAGCAGCCACTGACCACAATTGTCGACCACCGGCCACAAGTAGCTGTCGCACGCTTCAGCTACTTTTGTGGCCCCTTCTTGCTTCTTGTAGTGGCGTTTGTGGCTGCCGCGTGTGGCCCGTGTGCGGCGACACTAAATCCTCCTTACTAAGTACTAATTACTACGGAAAGTTAAAAAATAATGTTTGTTCAAATGTCACACACCTGCAGCACACAACCGGCGGCGACGGCGGCACTCTCCAGACTGTCGGGACTGAAGTACACGGAGTCGAAAGCTTCCTTCATACTGTTGAGGTCCCTCAGCTTTGTGCTCGCCAGCTCTTTCAACCTGTTTCACAATATTATTAGCCTTATCACTAATAAAGGCTAATGTTTATGTATATGCGTTTGTTTAATATTCCTTAATGCCTTAACTACTGCACCATAATATACTGAAATAATAAGGCCAGATAGTTTACAAGTTCCTCGACTACAGGTGGTATTAGTATTCATTAGGATATTTGGTGACTTGCGCTTAGTTGTTTGTTAGGCAGCGTAGATGCCGTCACGCTGCCAGTCTCGTTATTGATTTTGTGCAATAATGTTTTGTGTTGTAATTATTATATATCATGTTTATTGTGGGCTTGGAGAATATGTCGGGCCGGGAAGGTGAGTGTCTAAATTAAACTAAACTCCACTCTGAAAGGATCCTTTACACCTACTCTCAAGGTCACAAGTCCTGGGATCTGCTCGAGGTGTTTCCTCTACCACAAAATATTGGTAAAATCACTATCTATGTTACTCGACGTGTCATAATAGGCCATACGCAACTTTTTACCCCGAAACAGGTAGAGCTCTGGATAGAAGGATTTTGACGAGGTTTTGCTATATTTATAGTTTATATTACCTGTCAAGATGTTTCTGTGTATGTGCCGCTAGTATTTCCTCTTCGCTAGCAGATCTAGCGGAGAGTATATGCAGACGGTCTAGCAGACCGAAGTCGCGATGCCTCTCGTGTATGCGAAGAATTCTCTCCGGGCATTCCACGTGACCTCTGCAAAGACAATACACTAATAAAGTAATACACTAATTTTCTGTCTTATATGACTAAATCTTCAAGACGATTGGTTTTGGTAAACAATTTAATAAAGAGAAAAATATTGTTACTATCAGTTGTTTAATAACTCACGGTTCGCATATGTTCCTGTGTTTCAACATGGCCTCGTCATAGATATAGCACACCGGGTGTTGAGCCAGCGTCAAGTCTGTCACTGTGAATAAAAAAATAATCATTTTCAAAATTAATAATAATAAATAATTTTTCCTAAGACCGCCATGTAGTTCTAAGCTTTATTTTAATAATGATTAGTAATATTTATTTATTCTTAACCTCAATGGCATACACAGGGTATTCTACCATGGGCGTAGCGAGGTACGGACAGGGAAAGAGGGGGCACCCCCCTAGAGGAGAGGTCGGTCACTGGAGCTTTATAGCTAGCGAGTTGCTGTGATTGCAGAGATACCAAATTTTAAAATATTCAAATGTCTTTTGCTTAACTGACTTTATTTGTGCCATTCGGTCACGACCTGTCAGAAACGCAATATCTGAGCGGCTGGATAATAGGCTACGCTACAGTAAGCTATGAAAACGCTCAAAATACAGCTGTTGTACTTGGTGACCACGGTCATTTTCAAAACTCAAAACGCTCCATAATCCATTCCACTTGAGTTCATGATTGCAACGTACGAAAGCAAGTGGAACGGGAAAAACTGCAGTAGTGATCATTAGGATCTCTAAGTGGAACATAACTGTACAGTGTACAGAAAATAGATAACAAGTGCAACATACTTATCGATAAATGGTCCAATTTTTCGTTTATACGTCGTTTAGTTTCGTTATCTTGCATAGGGTAACAGTCCCTTGTTTCGTAATAGTCTGCTCTCGTTTCGTCTCCCTCCCACCTCACTGTGACCGTATGCTTCTGTTTCAGCGCGTCGCACACATTGAGCACCGACGTGTCGACGCTGTACGTGAGCTGGTAGTTGAAGCACCGCCAGTGCTTTTTGTGCGCGTATATACAATTCAGAATGGTTTCTCGTATTCTGTGTAGGGAATTACGATTGTATCATCATTTGTATCTGGTATACAATAAAGTATTTAGATAAAAATAACTTTAAAATAATAATTAAAAATCAATTGCACGATTTGAATACCCTTTACCTTTAAGCAGACACAAAAGTGATTACAAAAATAAGAAAACTAATGTTGAACAAAGGTTATTCACAACATTAGTCAGGACAACTTCATTAACAAATCAAACTGTAACCAAAATAAGACCCTAGAATAGCAGAGAATGACCTTAAATGAAGTCACGCACTTGTGAACGCTATGTGTAGGCTATGTTTAAAGGTACCTTTGACTGTTAACAAACACTCCCTTTTTCCACTCAAGTCACTCTCCCCGTCTATCCCAAGTAACCCATAAAGAATTACACAACAAGAGATGTGGACGGCTCGAACGCCACGAGCACACTGAAGCCGTCCGTACGGAGACACTTCCCCTCACCCTGTCAGCGTGTACTCACGAGTCGGTGGGCTCGGCCAAGGGCTGCAGCCGCGGCGGCGGGTGGCCCAGCAGCGTGCGCAGCGTGAGCGCGGCCGCCTCGGCCAGCGAGCGCACGCAGTAGCCGCCCTCCAACACGACGCACACGCGCCAGCACGCGCTCGCCACCATGTTGAGCAGCGTGGCGTAGCACGCGGGAGACACTTCCATCTCACCCTGATGGGAAACCAGCATTATTTCTCCATTTCTGACCAGACCAGACAAACATTTTCTTACCACAATAAAACTTATATATTGCTAGGAAAGATAAACCTTCCATAAATCGTCGAGACTCGCGTAGGAAGTCGCTTGTTGGTACCGTAATTAAAGAAAGGCATATTGTCAAAACACATTAGGGTTGATTTTACAAAATCGGGCAATGTGGAAGTTAAATGACATAATATTCAAACTTCACTTTAAAATAGAACTTAGCAAATAAAGGATAATAGAATTTTGGAATTTGATTTGGAATTGGAACTAATGTTCAGTTCCCGATATTATTTAGACAGAATTTAGGTGTATTTCAAAGAAGAGGTATTTTTGTAAACAATTAACTAACTTGTAATGTGATTTAGAGTTGTTATACGAGGATTTACGGTCATCAAAAAATCAAAATGGGGGTTACAAAAATGATGAATACAAAAAAATTAAAATAAAATTCACTCACATATTGGACTCTATGTTTAAGATAATAAAACCCTTGCGTACCTTTTCATCGCCGATAGCGGAATCGTACCCCGCAGAGACGAGGACTAGTTGTGGCGAGAACTGAAAGAGAGAGGCAGAGTGCAGACACTAGAGATAGAATGGGATGGAGTACCTCCGGGCAGCCGACCGCGGCGTCGTACCCCGCCGATATGATGACCAGCTCCGGTTGGTACTGCGGTCCATACAAATATCAGGTCAGAATAGGTCATAGGTTTATTATAGTAGTAGCTAAATTAATCACGCTAATCGTAAAATAAATAAACGGGGAATGGCCATGCCCAGCCCAGGCCTAACTTAACCACCCAGCAGTTTACTTATATCCAAAAAAAATCTTGATAATTCTACTTTAATAATAAAATTTAATAAATTATCACTATCAAAAAAAGTTTGCTACAACGTTCTACGACATTTTTAATTCATCTTTATTTTTTCCACAACAGGGACAAGCCAAGATCGTTGGCCATACAGCCTGAGATTTACGATATTTTTTGAAGACATTAGATTGGTTTGTTTGCTCGTTTCCTTGTTTGTTAAGCTTGATGGTAACAGAAAAAAATAATACAAAAATATATACAACTTCAAATATTACTTTTGCCGCCGCTTTACTACACCCGCGAACATTTTGCCATAGAAGAGTGATAAAAAATGTATTTTTATCCAAAAAACATACTTTTGTTAAGCAAATTTAATAACCAGATCCTTATTTATACATCATAAATATCATCTCCATATACTTATATATGGGGGTATACCTGGGTTCTCTGGGTCGACGTTATATGGGGTGACCATTCCCCTTTAGATGACTGTCTGTGATTTCGAAATAACTTTGTTTTCTTTGTGCTAGTTAAAATTTTGTATAAAATGAAACTATACAGCAGCCTTTCTGGATAAGTACTGTTTACCAACAAAGAAATTAGAAATAAAGGTAGAAAACGCATGTCATTTTATAACTTATTTATTTTAAATCATGTATAGTTTGTTTATAAAATTTTATATAAAATATATTAACAGTATCTAATTGTTGTAGGCTTATTAATCAAATTTATTTTCATTAATTTAACAACAAGCTACTTATAATTATTATTAGTTGTGAAATGAGTGTGATTTATACCCTCATTTTTAATTTGTTTGTTAATAAACGGTACTCATCAAGAAAGGCTGTAGAAGTATGAAATATGAATACCTAAATTGAAATTATAATTACGTACTTACTTTATTTGTTTGTTGTCAACTAACCTCAAAGGCCACAGGCATCAACAGTTGATGCCATATGGCGAGATAGTCCGCGTCCGTCATGCCCGTCTGGTTGAGGGGCACGTTGAAGTTGTACCCCTCCCCCTGACCACACCCTGTGTAGTGGAAGTTCGACTGTCGCAAGTTCGGCCAGAAGGCGCCGTGCTCGTATCGGTGGATAGAGAAATACACCACCCTGTATAAAGATATCGACGTTTTATTCTATAAAAGACTAATCAATAATATACAGATGGAGTGTACGGAACACGACGGTGTCGTAGCCGCTCCAAATACGAAATTCAAAAATGAATACATCTCGAGTCAGTATGACACGAACCGTTGCAACAGTAATTTTCAATATTATTCAGTCAAAAAAAAAATAACGCCTTATGTTTTTAAATATTTAAAAAAACGTTTACAACAATTAAAAAATAAGATGGAGTGTTTTTTATTGGTAATTATTGATTATTCTATTAATTTACGTAATTGTTGTTAGTGTTAAATTTTGAAATACAAATTAATAAAAAAGTTTGTATATGCAGTTGTCAAGGTGACGTTTGTTTTTTTTTTTTAATGGGTTTCGCCGGCTTCAGTACGTTGCTTGTAACTCACTCTGGTTACTCTGTGTATAAAACTTACAACATAAATCTGAATTACATCTATGGAAATTAATCCCTTTCTTATATGCCACAAGTAGCCGATTTTATTCATATTTTTACGTTTTCCAATACTTTTTAGGTAAAAATTGAGAAAAATGTGCAGTAAATTGGCAAACTTGGAAAAACTGAACGACCATTTTGTAGATATCAGTCAAAATGTTTTTGCACTTTGCCCTGTCTGCCCTTTAATTTTAATTTATCGCTTGGAAAAAATAATTTCTAACAATTAGAAAAATATTTTTCATATGATAGCCAATTCAATAAGGAACAATGAAATCCTTCAAAGACGAAAGGATTCTATGGAAGTGGTTATTTTTTAAGGGTAAATGAAAATTTACGGAATTATACGGCCAATAAAAATACGGAGACAAAAGTAAAGATTAATTATTACGGAATTCACCTCGGGTCATCGTAAAACATCTGCTGCGTCGCTTGTCCGTGATGAACGTCCCAGTCGATTATCAGTATTCTGAAAAACAAATACAGTTTTTTATATTTTTTTCATTTCATTGTCAAGTAGCAGTTGGCTTTTCGCTTACCTGGAGAGTCAAATAGATTTTATTAAAAAAACAAGGCAATTTTTTAAAAAAATGTGTTGTATGTTATATTGCATGCATTACAATGCTGCTGGTTTTTTGGTTACGATTACTATAATGGTTTCCTTCGAAATTTCTGTTGAGAAAACTCTTCTATGAGGTACTCGTATTAAATTTTTTGAAGGATATTGATGTTGTCAATCCTTCGAGGCCCCCTGGGCACGGGCCCCGTGTGCCATTATGATTAAAACGGTATTGGTAATGTCCTAACATTATATCAAAATCAAAAAATTAGCAAACAAAATATATGATTTAAGTGAAGATTTTTATTGTACATAATGAATTTATCATTATCATTATCAGTCAATGGAGGGCCACTGCTAGACAACAGCCTCTTGTAAGGACTTACAAACACCAGTCTTGAGCCGCCTGTAAACCCACTTGATGTCATCAAACGAGCTAGTGGGAGGTATTTTCTACTAATTGCTGCAAGAAAAGTATGCCTTCAACAATACCTTTTTAAACCTCGTACATTGAGCGCGTGCTGGGCGGCGAGCGCCACGTTGTTGTAGAAGCAGTACCCGCAAGGCTCGGCGCGCATGGCGTGGTGGCCGGGCGGGCGCACGAACGCGGCGCCGTTCTGCACCTCTCCGGTCACGATCCGGTCCACCATGTCTATGGTGGAGCCGGCAGCTATCAGAGCCAACTCGTGGGTACTCTGGAAATTATCCCAACTTGCATAATGTGATGGGTAGCAGCGACAGCGATTATATTGTTACGGAGAACACTATTACTAGACACATAAGGTTCATAATTACTCGCCCCTATCGAGTTGTTTACCTCGCGTTGTTTTTTTTTTATCGAATTTCGTGGAATAAGCAACACGCGTGTAGGCGTTCCCCGAATAGTCTACAATCATTGTAATGGGTATAAATACGTGACGCGACGAACATTGAGTGATACGAGCGATACAAATGAACTCGGCTAATGAAAATAGTGAACTCGGCTACGATTTTGGACAACAAATGCCTATGTTTGGAAGAGTGTATTGATACTCGGAATAAGGTGTTTAATTCCAAATCCTCGAACCCTAGTTCGTAACAATGTCATCATTTTGTGGTAGAGGAAACACCTCGGGCAGGTCCCAGACGCATGACGTTGCGTGTAGGTTTAAGGGATCCCTTTTGACACTGTTCCTGGCTTGTTCTCTACGCCTACACTAAACAGTTTATGATCAGTAATTAAAACATTATCGAACACAATTAATTTATTTTATTACGCAACATTTGTTAGGCTATATTTGTTTTAAAGTTACATAGGCTAACCAAGTAACCACTGTAGCAACAAACAATAATTTCTAAAAGAAGTAAAATAATATCTAAAGGGATACAAAGTTATTTTATTATGATTTATTTTATAAGGATGTTTTAGACGGCCTCCATGGCCCAGTGGTATACGCGGTGGATTTTAAAGACGGAGGTCCTAGGTTCGATCCCTGGTCGGGCCTATTGAGGTTTCTTTAATTGGTCCAGGTCTTGCTGGTGGGAGGCTTCGGCCGTGGCTAGTTACCACCCTACCAGCAAAGACGAACCGTCAAGCGATATAGCGTTCCGGTACCATGTTGTGTAGAAACCGAAAGGGGTGTGGATTTCTATCCTCCACCTAACAAGTTAGCCCGCTTCCAATTTAGATTGCATCATCACTTACCATCATGAGATTGTTGTCAAGGGCTAAATTGTAAAGAATAAAAAAAAACAAGGAAGTTAGCTATGGAGACATGGATTATCGTAAATAACAACTTACAGGGTGTATATAAACGGCGTCATATTTAGACGATATTTCCTCTAACAGCTGGATGTCATTATTCTGGTGTGTTCTCTCCATCATCTCGTAAACAGATGGGCAGTGTAACGCAGTAAGCTCTTCCTTGGTGGCAGCACGTGGGGGGAATGATTTACATTGTTCTATTAGGTTTAACTCTTGACACCTGTTACAAAGAAAAATAATACTAGAATTTGAAATGGTTACATTACAATAGGGGTTTTGAAAATTTAGTGTAGCCTGAGCCTCAGCCTAGCTAGCGTAGTGTTCCGAGACTTGGTCGCTAAATATCGGCCTCATGAGAAGGCTCAGTCACACAGCGGGCGATGCTCAGAGTGTCTCTGCGTGATCAAATCAAAAATGAGGGGATCCACAGAAGAACCAAAGACATTGACATATCTCAATGAGTTGCGAAGCTGAGTTGAGTTGGCAAGCTACATATTTCAAAGAGCTGATGGACGTTGTGTTCTCAAGGTGCTGGAATGGCGTCCCCTGCACTAAAAAGTGCAGTGTTGGTGTCGATACCTACCAGGTGGACTGTCAACATCAAGCGAGACACTGCAGGGATTCGCTGGATACTGTCGGCTTAGAATGGTGATGTTTCGAAGACCCTACAAAAGGCCTATGTCCTGCAGTGGATGTCCATCGGCAGATATGATGATAAGTTACACTCAAATTTTACATGCAAAGAGTATGAAACAGCACTAAAGCAAACTTATGAACTGTTTCTGTAATGAACATGTTAATAATCTCACATAAAAAGGTAGCAATAAATCTTTCAAACCAATTACTAATTACATTTAACAGAAAAATTATTGTAATTGTGTTATGTAATTAGATATTATTGAATTTTTCACAAATGAAGATGCCACTTCACCAACAACAGTATAATGATATATTTTCCATTATGTTTAACCGACTTCAAAAAGGAGGAGGTTCTCAATTCGGTCAGTATTTTTTTTTTTTTATGTATGTACACTGATTACTCAAAGACGCCTGGACCAATTTCAAAAATTTTTTTGTTTGAAACAGTATAGTCCCCATTTGGTCCCATTGCCATCATGTCAAGATCTGATGAAATCCTAGAGAAATTGAGGGAAACTTTTAAAAATCATTTGAAAGTTTCCCTCAATTTCTCTTAATCTCTTAATTTAAGCCATTTCTGACAGGACCACATGAAACAACACTGTCTGCAAAATTTAAATCTATAACATGGCTTGAATTAATACATCACCGGCTTAGCACCGCCTTCATACTGATCAGCAGGTAGAACATATTATGATGTTATTTTTACTTTTTAGTTTAGTGGGTACGTTTTTAGGTTTTGAAGTTGGTTGTATTTTTTTATTAAAATTTTTATTTATACTTCTCTTTATCCCATTATAATATACCTGTTAATGACACCAATTAGCCTCTCTGGGCACTCAGGATACTTGTCATCCCACAGACAGCGATGCTCGGCCATGCGTGGCTCTGTGACGAATCCTGTAGGACCTTTCACCTTCTTTTTTGACTCCATTGCCTATGAGAAAGACCCATAAATATATATCAATATGTATTATGAAACAAAGCTATTCACTGTGTCTATCTGTTTGTCTATCTAATTATTCATGATGAACTTTGAAAAGTACTGAACAAATTTTCATGCAGTTTTTACCAATTGATGGTGATTCATGTAGGTTTAAGTATAATATATTTAGTTGACTCAAGAATCATCAATTATATAAAAACTTTTGCATTTATATGTGATATACTTACTATTTGATAATGGTCACGCAAAACCGTATCACCTGTTGTTTTCTTCTTTTGCTGGGCTTTCTTTTTAGCAGCTATCAATGACGCGGATGGCTATAAAATGACAACAATATGATGTTTTATCTTAGAAAAAATCCACAATGAGATAAAACAGCTTAAGATTTATATTTTGATAGTAGAACGGAAATACATATTAAGCTAGACATTATCTAAAACATGTTGAATATACACTTATTGTAAAGAACATCAAACCACATATATATGCTATGTTTAATCTTATCATTTCAATAAACAACAATCCAATAAAATATTATCTAACAATGTAACACCCTTTATTTGAACAGTGGCAATATCACGCTCAGAGTTGCATTGTCAAGTTCACCAAAATATTTTATTAGTACAGCAAAAAGTTTATTAGTGCAAGATATAAAAGTAATAAATATAATTCATTCATCTATTTTTTTTTAATTCAACTAATTCCTTCTTGGACACTTGGCTTGGCAATTGGAACAAAGGTGAGATTAAAACATTATAATTAGGTTCAGTTTCACTGTCTGATAAGTGTAAAAGATAATCTAATGAGTTTTGTCACTTGCTTACTTTATATCACATTAGCTAACGCATAGCAGTTTCACCCTCATAGTTCCCATTCCTGTGAGAATATGAGGATAAAATATGACCAATGACACTCACAAATAAATATGGCTTTCTAGTGGTAAAAGAATTTTACAATACCACAAATTTTATCTCTTTATAATACTATAATAATAGTATAGATGACAAAGATGAAACTTGTCATCCAACATTTATCAGGTGAGGAAACTGGTTTAGACTTATTGTCAGATTTGTATCACAGGAAATTCTAACATAAATCACATTATAGTAGCTGCAATAATCTATTACAATAGATATAGAATATGTTTACCACACCTCACTGAGCTGGCCCTATAAGGTGAGTTAAAAATTACATAAATTCCAGATTTAGGTATATTTTTTGATAAAAACAAGATATGCCACTCCCACGCCTTATAGAGGCGTGATCGATGACTTATTGATCCTGTGTGTGACAACCCAGAATAGAAATGTATAGTCTAAGTTCAAATATCATAATCTTTTAAGAGACAAAGGTCAATGCTCAGCAGTATAACACTGATAATGACTGATATAGATTTGTAGGAGTCAGATTGGATTTCAAAAACAATAAAAAATCAAACTTCACATATTTTCTTGGAAATTTTTTAACACCTTCCTGTTTTAAATGCCACGGACCCGGTACTTTGAGACTAGAAAAACATTGGATATTAAAGTCGCTTAGCAATTTAACTCTATTTTCCATTGGTTATTTATGTTTACATACTTTAGCTCCGGCAGACATTGCCCGGGTCTGAATTTTCGCTTTTCTCGCCCCATTCCTCGTTACCATAGACGATGGGGATGTTTTCTTTCCATCCCCCGTGGATCGAGTAGTCTGGGTCGGTGAGGGAGTAGTCTAAACGAGGCAAACAAGAGGGAAATGTATGAAAACAACGATGTAAACATCACGCCAAATGTATGAATAATGGCGAAAATATAAATGAAACAGTCACCATTGCAAAATAAGAACTGCGGGGCTAGTTACCAATAAAGTAAATTTTACTTTTAACTACATAAAAGTTAGCTTAAACAATCATTGTATTTTTAATTTTTAAAATTTATAGTTGTGCCAAAATCGGGAACCTAAACAAGTCACAGAAAAGAAAACTGAAAAAGCAACACCAAACACAGACTCATGAGTTACGTGAATTGTGACCATAGATTATAACCTCTCTCTCTCTCTCTCTCTCTCTCTCTCCCTCGAGACTTTGACTATTTAGACTATGGACTTGTTGAGCACCCAAATTCACCAACAAAAAAGTCTGTAATTTTTTGAGGGGGACGAGATAAACTCACACGTCGAAAATGTTTAACACCATTGAATGTATTATGTGTCCATGCACTCCACACAACTTTAAATTTGACCCGCAATACACACAGGCGTAATTTTTACACTGACTAACAAACACATTGCTTAGACTATCCACAGATCAAATACATATAATATTCGATTACTGATCGATTTTTTGCTGTTCCGTCAAAAGAATCGATTCTTTTTAGAAATTGTTTTTAATTACAAATTTGATAAAATTAAGGTATAAATACTTACAAATGAAACGTTACTCCATCTGTTACTAAACCACAAGTTTTTGGCCGTTTTTTATGCCATTCTACTAACCGGCATTTTTAGGGACCTCTTTACACGACGAAAACGATTACAACAATGAAACATCGATTATAAACGCGTTAGATCATTGACTTTGATCTTTGCCAAAGGGTAACGGTTAGCGAGGCAGGTCCTGTTATTAATGGTCGAAGCCCTCAAGATCTAGCTATATTCTATCTCTTTGCTGTGGGTTTGTGGGTAGTTTCTGAATAAATATTGAATATGATCCTTGGTCTACTCTGTGGCCAAAAGTCAGTTTTTTTATGTCTGTTCTGTGATTTGCTGATTTGTTCTGTGGATGTTGTTCTGTGTAAAAGTCAGTTTTCAAAAAAAAAAAAAAATGGTTCAAAAATTGTGCTAAAAACACTAAATTTAACATAAAAATATATTGACGATCGGAAATCCAATATTCTAATAAGCAAAATAATAATCATACTAACATGTTTTTAAAAACAAACCTCTTTAAGGCGATTAAGTTCAAGAATCCTGTGAAATTACCATTGTCTTACTGGATATTAGTTTGCATAAGATTCATGCTAACTTTATTGCCGCAAAGTGGATACATACATCCAGACGAATTCTTTCAAAATGTAGAAGTAATTGCGGGTAAGTCAAAATTAAGTAATCACTGAATATTCCGACAAAAATGGGTTTTCAGGCGCTCTTCTGGAAATGAAAATAAAATCTAAAACTAAAATAAAGAAAATACCTATCTATTTATTTAAAGAATTAATCAATAAAGTAAGCCAAATGTATTTTATCAAAATAAAAAAAATATTTTATTTGTACTAGTTTATACAGTACTAATTATTTTTATTTTTTTCAGGCGATATTTTCACAATCGACGTAGCCAGAACATGGGAATTCAACCCACAGTTTCCAATACGAAATATCTTTATACCAAAAATTATACTAGGACCCCCTCTTAATTTTATTCGGATAATTCATCCATTTATGAAATATTATTTCAATATTGATTTACGAACGCCATACTTCTTAATCACAATACCAAGATTATTTATATGCTTGTTGTCACTCATAAATGATTACTGCTTGTACAAAATATGTGTACTGTACGGACAGAATTTTAGGAATCGGTTGAAGCTCTTTGCCAGTTCATATGTAGTTTTGGTGTATTGCTGTCGTAGTTTCTCAAATACTTTTGAGATGATGTTTTTTTCTGTACTTTTATTATTAGTTGCTGAGTGTATGCATAAGTCAGATAAAGTTATTTATCACAATGAGTTTTTAAATGAGAAATATGATCAAGCAACTACACCTGTTGAAAAGGTGAAGATTTTCAAGTTGATGACCCATTTACCGAACCATTCGTTAAATTTTGTTGTAATTCTAGCATCTATTGTTGTCTTGGGTATCTTCAACCGTCCTACATTCGTTGGTTTTGCATTCCCTCCAATATTCTTTTGGTTACATCGAGGTTTAGGCTCTAAAGTCGTCGGTTTTAAAGATTTTCATTACAGAATTATTACTCTAATTATTTCTGGTATACCAATTTTCTTGCTTCTTATTTTAATTGACTCTAGTTACTATGGTTATTTGACAATGGCAGATATTGATATGTTAAAGATATCTTGGGATAATTGGGTAGTTACTCCGCTAAACTTTCTGAGATATAATTCAGACATGAAGAATCTCAACGCACATGGACTGCACCCTCGTTGGCTGCATGTAGCTGTCAACATACCACTGTTGTTTAATGTTCTGGGATTCACAGCTTTTATTATGCTGTTCATTCAAACTTATAGGTAATTACATCAATTTATTGATTTACAATTTAATTTTATTAACATAATAGCTTAAATATTTATGTATTTATTATGTTTTTTTTTATTAAATAGGTTTATCTATAAACAATTCATATATTTCAAAGTTTACAATGATAATTTCTTCAATTTCAGATTTGCAAGAGGCAAGTACAGCAAACTACCAAAAATCCAGAGCATCACAGGTCTGATGTTATTTTCACTGATCATTCCAGTAGCCATACTTTCACTGTTCCCACATCAAGAGGCTCGCTTCATCCTACCAGTACTGACACCACTTGTGTATCTGTATGGAAATCACCTGTACCCCAACGACAGTGATGGACCTAACTTCAGACGTTTAAAGAAAATGCTGCTGTATTTATGGTATGCCATAAATGTAACATTAACCATATTTTTTGGGTTCATACACCAAGGTGGCTTATATCCTTTCACAAGAAGCCTGCACACAGAAATCAAAAATAATTATGGATATCACTTCCACATAATCACAACACATAGTTACAGTATACCAACATATTTACTGCAATTAGAGAGTACAACTAACATTTATAAAGATAAAAAAACTGGTCATAGCTACAGATTAGCACCGACTACCTTCATAAATAAATATGGGTCAATGCCTATGAGGGAATTGTTTCTAACAGTAAATGATGTGTTATCTAACGCTGAAATGTTGTTACATAAACGTAAAAGAAAGTACAGGATTTATATTGCATCACCATGCTCTCTAGAACGTAAGATAAGACATGAAGCTAATAAATATCATTATATGCTAGTGACTGAAGAGTTTATGTACTATCCACATTTTTGTTCTGAAGCTTTTCCAGAATTTCCTAAAGAACACGATCAGTTCTGTCTTGGTCATAATTCTACACAAACCAATCAATCTGAAGCTGTAGATCTGACAATGCTCCAAAGAATCTCATGTTTTCTAAGAAGGTTTTGTCTTAGAGTTTATCGTGTAAGTCCAACTAATTATTCATGATTAAGTTTATTTGATTTTTAATTTTTTATATTTAGTGATTTAATTAAGATTCCACTTTAAATGAAAAAAGATATAAGTACACAAATCATAAGCAGTTTGTAATGCCAAAGACTATAAGATCTAAAGGAGTAGCTCATTTCTCCCTAAAACAGATGAGTTTGACATTTCTGTACATTCCCGGAAAATTTCCAGTGTTCATATTGACAAACTGAAAACTGCCCTCCTGTATTCCTAGATGGAATTGAGCTTCCACATAAAGAGAGTGTCAAATACCTGGGATTGCACCTTGATAGGCGTTTGACCTGGCACCACCATATCAAAACAAAGAGACAAGAGGTTAACATAAGATATAAGAACATATTTTAGAATTTAAACTATCGTGAGTGTTATTCATATTAATTGATTATGAAACACGGCTAAAACTCACGTGATATTACGTCGGAGTATGCCCGAATAGTTTCGAACCCATACGGGGCCCTTAGTCATGAGCTGGTTCTTTTCGGTTTGGATCGTGCCGCGATGCAAGAACCAGCTCATGACTAAGGGCCCCGTATGGGTTCGAAACTAGTCGGGCATACTCCGACGTAATATCACGTGAGTTTTAGCCGTGTTTCATAATCAATTAATATAAGAACATACACTGGATAGCAGGTCGGAATAGCAAACTATCCATTGATAACAAACTCTTGCTATATAAGGTACTATTGAAGCCGGTCTGGATGTATGGCATTGAGCTATGGGGAAGTTCCAGCAACTCTAACATATCCATCCTGCAAAGGACCCAAAACTTGATTCTGAGAAGGATCTGTGGTGTTCCGTGGTTCATAAAGAATGACGAGATTCACGAGCAACTAAAGGTGAAAACTGTCAATGAAGAGATTGACAGCGTCACGGAAAAATACAAAACACGACTAAGGAGTCATCCAAATGTTCTGGCTTCAAAATTGATTCACAGAACATATCAGAGCAGGCTTAAACGAAAGCACATTATTTAAACCTATTAACCTATAAAAACAATGAGGGGATATTCTCACTGGGGAATACACTCGAAAAGCCAAGTTATCACAGAACACATCTGCTTATAGTTATGATCACAGATATAAGAAGTAACTAGATTTATAAAGTGCCAAATGTTTGTATTGAAACCAGCGTACCCGGGGGCGTGGCCTTACAAACACATTTACAGTGTAATAATACTTATCACACTGATAAACTCTTCACTTAATTGGCTGTTTAATATTTAGTGAAAAAAGAAATTTGATACCCTTATTTTAGAGTTGAAAATTATTTATTACTGTTGTCTCAGAACAAATGAAAATTCTTGAATGAAAATTCATGAATGAAATCTATAGTACCGCTACTCGTCACTAGTTGTCTCTATTTATAAGCTTTATTACCTTATAAATAAGATTCAAAATGACCCTAACTTTGTTTTATTAATATTGTTGAGAGATGTGAAATAACGATAGTCTTAAACATCGATAGTCTTGTTACTCGCAGTAAATAAAATGAACGTCTGTTGTTTAAAAAAAATAAAATTTTATAAAACTAAAAAGAACAACATACGTTAATCAAAAATTTAAAATATATGAAGAAACACACACAAGAAAGTAAAAACAAGCATTTTTTTTAATGTACCACTCTGAAAAAACATTAATTCAACTGATACTTTGCACGATTCAAGTTTACACAACAAAGAAGGTCAAACACAAGTCCATATCTTGTGAACTTGAAAAATTAAGTACTTTCCACGAAACCTTAACAAATAGAGGATAACTCTATTTCACCCCTTCTATATAATAAGAATGTATAACCTTCTTCGTACTATTTGCTTAAATTGTGCTAAGTTTCATTTGATTTTATTAAGTAGTTTCGGAGTGATACATTTGGAAAAACCAATGTTAAACAATGTTTCACAACTTTTCTCAGGACAATTTGACAAACAAATGAAACTGATATAAAAACAAATAATAAAAAATAAAGTAGATATAGTAGAGTGTCGTCATATCTTTCTCAGACTATTCTTTTTCAACTATATTTATTTACAGAAGAAGATTTTTTATAAATTTTTCAGTATGTACTGTACAATATTTGCCAATACCAAAATAGACCAAACTGCAAGTATTGTAATGCCTATCTGTCAACTTTAGATATCATCAGAAAAACACAACAATGTCACATTATTGCAATGTCTAAACTCGTTCGTTTAAGTTTTAAGAAACACGTGACCAGCTGCTCTAAGTATTTTGTAAACTTAATTCCTAAATATTTCAGCGAATAGAATCACTCTTTTCTACTAAATAAAAATAGTTCCCAAATATATAAAAACAAGATAATACATATTTTTTTGAATTATAAGTATAACTAAGTAGAGGATTTTATTCGGTTCTGGGTGAATTCGTCGGTTCTTGCTGGAAATAACTCAATTATTTCCTATTTATAATAAGTTTCAAGATAAATGTTATCAGTAGATTCTTTTACGAACCGTTATTAGTCAATATGTCAATTACAAATACCCAGACTAACACTTTAAGTACGTCACTTTATCTTTATCCTAAAAGACACGAATACGACTATTTAAAAAAAAAATTTTTTGTTCTCGATCCATTTTTTCCTCTCCGGATTCCTAAAAAAATTTTTCGAAAATTTCATCATTAACGTGTCATCATAATATTATAGATATATAAATCGATATATTATTATCGACATCCCTAAATGAATAGCCAAATGACATATGGCAGCTGCTTAAATTCAAAACTAACATAAATCAAAATTACACTTTTTTCAGGAGAACTAAAACAAAAAAATATAAACTATTTTTAGGTCTATTTTTTCTTATTTTATATAAAGCATAATAAAATATATACATTGGAATCGTATTTTTAAAACGTAAAAGGAGATAATATAAGTATAAAATATGCTACTTTTTAATTGAAACCTTTGGAATATCTAATATATAAAATTCTCGTGTCACAGTTTTCGTTGCCATACTCCTCCGAAACGGCTTGACTGATTTTGATGAATTTTTTATGCATATTCAGTAGGTCTGAGAATCGGCCAACATCTATTTTTCAAACTCCTAAATCCTAGGGTAGGGTAGTGGTAGGGTAGGGGTAGGGTAGCGGTAGGGTAGGGGTAGGGTAGGGGTAGGGTAGGGGTAGAGTAGAGGTAGGGTAGGGGTAGGGTAGTTTAAGGTAGGAATAGGGAAGAAGTGCAAATAAATAAATTAATAAGTCAAAGCGAAGCTTGAGCGGGTCCGCTAGTTAATCAATTAAATAATCGTATTGATCTTGTTCCATTGTCTCAAATCAATAAACATTCCTCTTCTTCGCTTGTGTTATTTTTATTTATTTATTTATTTTATACTACATGCGTCCCGCGGTGTTACCCGCGAAAAATAACTTCACGTACACGTTTATTTTTATTTTTACTGATTTCACACAATTTAATTTTTACTGATTCAACGCTCGCATTTCTGTTTTTTTTTTTATTAATTCACAGCTCTGTCATAATAGTGGAAACTTGGTGATATTTAGAAGGAAAAAGGCCACGAGATAGATTTCCAATCCGATGGTCGGATCTTTTCAAAAAAACAGGTGCCCACACCTTTTATAGTGCCGTCTAGATGGCCTGTATCCATACTCGATGGAGAAGCATTGTGTATCGAAAGATGACTCGCCAAGGTGGTACCGATCGTCAGTCATGAGGGACCGACTGAAGAGAGAAATTCATTAAAAAAGAACCTAAAGGCAAAACGAACACTTTGTCTCTTTGTTTTGACCTTAAAATAGTTTGGCAAAGAAAATGTTCGTTTAGATGCATTTTCTATACCATACAACTAGTTTTTAAGTAATATAAAAAAGGTACTTTAATTTTAAAAATTCACACTAACATGATGATCCTTTATTTAAAGCTGGAGCATTCCTAAATATGGTAATTTTTGTATATAATTAAAAAATAACACAGATTATTTTGTGTTCGACTGACAACGCGCAACTCAGAAATAGCAGTTTAGAATACATTTCGCACGTTATATGCAAAATTCATGGGTATTTCGTTAAATATAAAATATCAAGGATTAATATTATTAATAAAAATTTTAACAAAAAAAATTCAACCGACTTCCTACTCGAAAATTAACCTAAACTAAAAAGCAAAAAATAACATCTTACCTATATGCTACCTTCGGATCAGTTTGAAGGCGGTGCCAATCCAGTGTCATGTTTTAATTAAAGCCGTTTCTGAAAGAACCACAGAAATTTTGTAATTTAAACGGCTTAAATTAAAACATCACTGGCTTGGCACCGCCTTTAAACTGATCCGAAGGTAGCATATAGGTAAGATGTTATTTTTTGCTTTTTAGTTTAGGTTAATTTTCGAGTAGGAAGTCGGTTGAATTTTTTTTGTTAAAATTTTTATTTTTTAATTTTTAGTGTTAGCACACCTACTGAGTGTGAACACAAATGAAACGTTATTTTCTTATAATAAGTATCTAAGTCCTAAAATCCCAATTTTAAAAATACTACCTTAACTCATATACAAAATTTCACTCCCCCTTTATCCACACCTAATATGAATATTCAGAAAAACGTGAAAGGTGACTGTCCTCCGTCTTCATCACCAGACCTCCGATGCAGACACAATCCATATGGTTGGAAAGTTCTTATCAATATAAAATTTATCAAGTTCAAACACAAGGTAGCTACTGAGAACCGTCGAGGAGTTCCCTTAACTCTCCTTCATCTTCGTCACCAGACCCTTAATACAGTCACAACCTATCCAGGTGGAAAGTTCTCATCAATACAAAATTATCAAGTCAAAACACAAGGTAGCTACTGTGAACCGTCGAGGAGTTCCCTTAACTATCCTTCGTCCTCATCACCAGACCCCTAATATAGTCACAACTCATCTTGGTGGAAAATTCTCATCAATACAAATTTATCAAGGCCAAACACAAGGTAGCTCCTGTGAACCGTTAAGGAGTTCTCTTAACTGTCCTTCGTCTTCATCATCAGACCCTTAATACAGTCACAACCCATCTAGGTGGAAAGTACTCATCAATACAAATAAATCAAGCCCAAACAAAAGGTACCTGCTGTAAATCGTTGACGAGTTCCATCGTCTGTGTTTCGGCTCCATCATCAGACCAACTCCAAACCTTCTTAAAATTGTAGTGGTTTAAAATACCTTATGGAAACACTAACAAACGCACTAGCCGTCCCTACGATTTTCGAAAGTTCCCTTCAATTTCTCCAGGATGCCATCATCAGATCCTGACATGAAAAAAATGGGACCACCCTGGAATCAAACCCTTCAAAACAAAAAAAGAATTTTCAAAATCGGTCCACAAATGACGGAATTATCGCTGGACATACATAAAAAAAAAAAAAAAAAAAAAAAAAAAAAAACATACATACAGCCGAACGTAGAACCTCCTCCTTTTTGGAAGTCGGTTAATAATTAATACATTTAATTAGGAATAGAAGAATTATTGAAATAAAATCATTTTTGTATATTTTTGATTTATGATAGTTTTGTTGTTGTTGTTGATGCAACGAATGTATGCCCACTGGTGTCAACAGAATCTTCGAGAAAATCGAACTTGTATTAAAATAAAGTAAACTTTAGTACTATTCCCGTAAAGTTAATTTTAGTTTGTGACTTTGAGTAAAATTATTTTTTCATATTTTAATGAAAATATAATAAAATACGTATTAACGATGGTATGAAACACTATAATTTGATACATTTTTGTGGCGGCTATCATTTTTGTATTCCAAAACGGCACAATACAGCATTTTTCTAACCGTTTTTAATTATTTTCAATTACCGAATTTGATAACCGCAGGACGTAACGTGTCAGTCAACAAAACAAGACTGCTAGTACATGCGCGGATAGGCTTGCGAATCTCCGCACACCCGGGTGTAAGCGGGCCACGCCCCTATGCTACTTCTATTGCTAAAAGCGTTAGCTTTTAGCGATCTCTGTTCTGTGGTTATGATACTGATCGCAGATAAACCCAGAGGAAAAAAAAAAAAAAATATTGACAAACTGCATAACTCAGCCCTGGCTCGCGCAGTACAGGGGGGCGAAGTATGAAGTTCGCGCATAGTTTTATACATTGGCGTATCTAGGATTATTTCCTAGGGTGGGCCAGGCCCCCGACATCAATTCTATTATTAGTATCATAATAGATTTCTATATTGGTAGCCCAGAATCCTAGGGTGGACACAGGTCCATTCTAGGGTGGGCACGGCTTCGCTTGCGCTTCGTGTTCGCCACGCTTTCGGTTCCCCTTATGTTTGACAAAGCCTATAATTGTGCGTTTACACGCTTCCGTTCATAGCGTCATTCAACAAATACAAATACGGGCACGTGCATATAAATATGCTGTTTGTGCACGTGATTGTGATCGTTCTCTAACCGCGGAAACTAGCCAAGCTGCTCTTCTAGTTGCACGGCGACGTACATGTAAACGTTCCATTATAATAAAAAAAGGACGCCTGTCGCCTGTTCCTCGCGCGCTGTCCTCATGTCCCTGTATACCGCGCAAATGACGACTGAATTATGTGGTTTTGTCTATAAGTCTTTAGCGTAAGCTATGTATGTTATGTTTTATAATATGTAACTAATTTAGATACTCGTATATACAAAAACCAGACTACACATACAGGTACA
Organism: Bicyclus anynana; assembly: GCF_947172395.1. Classification (NCBI taxonomy): domain Eukaryota; kingdom Metazoa; phylum Arthropoda; class Insecta; order Lepidoptera; family Nymphalidae; genus Bicyclus; species Bicyclus anynana. The sequence goes on from NC_069083.1 coordinate 17,249,752, forward strand.
GGTACATAATATATCTGACTCACAGCAATTTGTAGGTACGAGTATATGTATAATAAGTTGGTTGAATATGTCGTTCAGTTGCCGAAATCCGAAAATGTCCACGAAAGATTAGCCGACATAATTTTTTTTTCTGAATTTCGGATGTCTTGTAATGTCTATGATATCTGCTATTGCTAAAAAAAATGTATTAGTGAATATTTGAAAAGCCAGAAAAATTCATTAATACAAAACAAATTCTGGCAATTTTTTTGTGTTTTTGTAACTGCTTCAGTGATGCAGTAGTTAGTACAATATGTGAGGTCCTGGGTTCAAATCCTGGGTCGGGTATAACATGAGATAAGTAGCTTTATTTCTTCCAAGAAATCTTCAGCTAAAATTCTCAGCCCGGAGTTGGTTGTGTTACAACACTCTTTGGTGTAACTTTGGCTTGATGGGTTTAAGCACCATTTATTAAAAGACGTCAGACCCTGTAGTACGCTGTTAAAATACTCTACAATAACATTTCGCGACATAGTCTCATAGAATTTTAGTTTTACTTATATTTAGTAACTAGGAAATCTCGCAAATTATATCTGTTAATGCCATGACAAATTTCTTCTATTAAGATATTATTTTTTGAGGTAAGTAATTGTAGATAAGTTTTATTGTTATGGTTTTTATTATATTTGTGTTTTTGTAAATAAATCGAAGATGTTAGTAAAATAAATCTGTAATAGAGAAGAATCTGTAGAACAATTTAGTTTATAGAATTTTTTAACGTAAATATACTCATTTCGGTAGTTAAATTATTAAGATTTAATTTTATTGTTGTCCTGTTAAGATGATAATATGTTATATAAAATATTTTGTTTAAAATGTTCAGTGATCGAAACTCAATCTAGTATTTCTCTGTCTACGCAAATAGTGCTAGTTGAGTTTGTTTCAAATTTAGTTCCACAATAATCTATACAGATGTATATAGGTAATATTATAATGAATGTATGAAATGTGTTATTAAGCGCAAATGTCGAGAACGACTGAATCAATTTGGCTAAATCTTTTTTTAGAATATTCCTTGAAGTATCTACGACGGTGGTTTTAACACAGTTTTTTTAGGGAAGGGTAGGGATGGGGTAGGAAATAAGCGCACATAAGTCAAAGCAAAGCTTGACCGGGTCTTATAGTACCTAATTAATAACATCTTTTATTAATATGGGTGTTTGTCTATCGAATTCGGCTTGTCCAAAGTGAAACAGGAAAATATATTACATGCAACGATTTTATAGTACCTATTAGATATGTCTACGTATACGTGCCTACAAAATCATCGTAAAATAATATAAAATAATCATTGGTTTTTACACTTCCACACAACTCTGCAGACAATATTTATATACTTATAACGAAAGTTATTTAAACAAATAATACCTAATCATTTGTTTAAATAACTTTCTTTGTTGACTATGCGACTAAATGAAATTAAGACAATTAGTCACCTTTGTGTTTGCCTTAGATTCGTAGCGCTAGTGACGTATCTAATAGTATAAAATCTTTGGCTACATAGCAGTTCGCGCATTTTGGTCTAAATCTGGTAAAAAAACTGATCAGTAGACAGGATATATGGTGTGTACTGTGCACCATCACATAAGAACCTCGAGACGAGGTAAATACAAAATGACGATCAATAGCGGTGGAATGGAAAATATAACTCTTTCTCTCATCCCAAAGTAACTGAAGAAATTTTGACTATTTAGACTAATTATTATTGATGGTCGAAGGAAGAAAGCGATATTTTTCATTCCGGGTGAAGAAGTTTGTACCTACATTCAGAAAATGACCTTTGAAAGTTTGTAGTCTAAATATATAACTAATTGAAATGGTTTATTTTTTTATTTGTTCCTAACGCCCTAATGTCAGTGTGGAAAAATACATCCCAGAGGATTTAAATTGGAATTCGGCATATACGAAATATTAACAGCAGTGTAAACTGTTTAATCTAAAGAAACACTGACTGTGATGAAGGCTATCTTGACAACTTAAGATACCTTATCTCCAACACTGTTTGTTGCACCTATTGGTGATGGATGTTTTAGAGCAAGAGCATTAACAATTGATAGATTTTGGCTTAAGAAAATAGACTGAAATCGCCCGTCATATTAAAAAAAAATTGGAGTAAATTCTGAAAATTATAGTGCAAATACTCAATTAACTGAGTTTAATACATATTTATAGGTAGTAATGTTATCAACTAATTTAAAATTATGAAAACCTATGCTTTTTTAATTTGTTTATATGATTTATTTAAATTTGCCGGGAAAATTCCATACATTTACGAGTCGGTACAAAAAAACTTTAGTTTATTCCATTAGTCACACTCAGGCATAATGTTTAGCTGCATGCCATATATTGGTCATATTAATATTACAAAGTAAGTACCTACAAACTAACTTGTCAGCTTTGTAACATTTTATTAAATATATCCGAATTGCGAAAGGTCCATTTAGGTATCACGAAGAAAACCGCTTGGCAAAATTAGATTAGAACTAGTACAAAGTTGAAACTTGAAAGTAGTTTATAGATAGTAGAGGTCCGCTGAAAAAGGATTTTGCGGGAGGGCCGGAATCAGGAGGGCGGACAAAGTCTTGGGCTAGTTGGGTATTTTATGGGATTTATGATTTTTATGCAAAAATTGCACAGCAAAGCACGTGGAAAGCCTCTGTCTACGGCTTGTCGGCTTACGGCAAGGCATCAACGTATTTTAATTTTATTATATACTCTATCTCTGGGGCTGCACTTATAAACAGCATTGCCAATTAGGCTCGTCGAAAAAATATCGATACATCGATATATCGATATTTTTTTTTCAATGTATCGATATTTTTGAGCGATATTTAATGTTTCGATGTATCGAGGTATCGATATAAAATTACAAGTATTGAAAAGGTATAAAAATCGATATTTTTTATAATTAAAAAATCCTAAAAAAGAATACTTTTTTATACTAACATTTTTTAACAAATTACATTTTTTTTGTCTTTGGTCGACTCGATTTACTGCGTTTTAATTTGGTACTTAAGTTGGCTTTCAAGTTGGCAACTCTGTCTGTCAATGTCATTTCAGTGTCAGTGTCTGTGCTTCAACTCTGTTATCCGTATTATAACCTCAACGCGAGCGTATTTCTGCCTGCATTTGAGTTGATTATAGTTCTCAAACAATCTAACTAATTAAATCTGTATCAGATAAATATTGGTTTGATTAATAAATAATTAATATTTTTTATTGTTGTCCTTGATTTAAAAAAATTAAAAATGATGTCTATTGATTAGTATTTATCTAGTAATGTAAGATGATTGAAGTAGATTAGGCCAAATATTTTTTTTTTCCTATCACACCGATATATCGATATATCGATATTTTTAAATAAAAATATCAATATCGATATTGATATATTCAAAAATTATCGATACAATATATATCAATACTTTATTGCATTTCCGACATCCCTATTGCCAATTTGTAGAAATAGAGAAAGAGAATTCCCCAAATTGCGGGGAAACTGAACTCAATTTTGGACCATTCCCAACTTTTGGGAATTGGTGCTTGGGAATCTTTTAGTCCTTCATAGACACAACAATTGGTGATGAAGTAACCTCCAAAAAAAATGTATTTTACTTGTTTTTTCATGTGGGGAATTGGAATACTTCGAATTTGGGTAACTTTGGAGCAAGAATGGGAATCAGGAAAATGGGCCATGGCAACGCTCTTAAAAATGTCAAATTTAAATATTAATTAATAATTATCTAAGTATCCAATTATCTGTGGTATTGGAATCTAGTAATCTGTGATCTCACAGATCACAGAAATAATTAATCTGTGCACCAAAGTCCAAAATAATACATTGTAATCTTTGGTCCAAACCAAAATAAATACAAGTCTTTTTCACAAATTATTAATTTCGCAAAATTAAATTTCATTTAATAGGTAGTAGGTACTTTTTTTTAATAAACGTAAATATTTAGAGGACTCATCTGACGATGCTCTCTCAAGTAAATACTATTAAAACAGCTATAGAAATGTGTTTAAAGGTTATAAAAACATATGAATGGCTCTTGGATCTCTATGTTTTGGTTAGTATGAAAACTTATCAAAATCAAAGAAGAGTGATAGGTTGCCTTACCTTGGAAGTGGTTCCACAAAGCCGCCAGGGCCTGAGACTTGAAAGAGGAACAGCAACGGTAGAAATACAACACGACTTCGTCTCCATCTACGTATCCTAAGTTAACGTGGATTTAATTTTTGATTTACGCTGGGTACAATGACTTATTGAGACCTATCATGCATGGTTAATGCTATCTGCTATGGTATAGGAGTTTCCAATAATCATTATAAATACTGAATTGAAGAAAAAATATGTTTAGACTCTCAAAGCCAACTTAGAGAACTTGAATTACTATTAATAATGATTGTCCTGCATTATGAGTTATTTCAATATTCAAATACTTGACTTTTTAGATCTGCTGTGCCCTCAAGTTGAGCAAAAAATTAGCATAGCCATACTATACTTCTCTTGTAGCAATTCAAACCATATTGAACCACCTGCAACTTTGTTGTGGATGAAACCAGAAGATTTATTTATTAATCTCTTGCTGGATACTTTGTCCACCCCTTAATCCGGCCCGGTCAAAAAATCAATTCTTAACAAATGCCCACTAACTAAAAAAAATGTATCAAAGTTTTTGAGATAATGTGATGAGTGACGGTTCACTTTTATATAACATATTAAGATTTATCCTTCTTTTGTCATCCAAGAAATGAAAAAGATTATTCAATAATTTTGGCTGTAGTTATGTTACATTGTATACTTGATCTATGAAAAAGTAATTTGATTTAATCAATCAGCTATGCTAAAATTCATCAACTTGTAACCTATGGAAGGAACAGTTCATACACAAATATCATTAGTAACCTAAATTAAAATTGCAATTTAATATAGATGACAGATTATGTGTGTCCTTGCTTTCAAGGTGGTAAGATTATTTTAATGTAAAAATTTTCAGGACTTCTTTGTAAACAATCACTGGAAGAAGCTGCCAGCATCATGGCAACAAAGCTTAGAAAATCTAGACCCAAAAGATTTAGGAGACATTCTATCAGGAAACCCTACTATACACTTACTGCCTCTGTCACTTCTGGCCCTTTTTAAGACTATAACTAGCTTAAGTATACCACGGGGAAACATTGACTGCACAAAAACTAATGTAGCTGAAGAGAAATATGGCTGTGGTCATCCAAAACTAAAAAATCTATTTATTAAACATGTTAAGTTAAAAAAAAGACATGAAATGACCAAAATGGCAGAGTTTGTCAGTATGACGGCCAGGGAAAGTAATTGTAGGGCTGTTCTAGACTTTGGTTCAGGTCTAGGTCACTTAATAAGAATATTGTCATACAAGTACAATTTGCATTCAGTGGGCATTGAGATGCAAACTCAGTTGACTGTGGAAGCTAGGTCTGTATATTTGGTATGTATTAAATGATTATTTTGAACTAAACTTAGATAAAGATGTTTATTTTAATTTTTTTGTTATTTTGAACAAAACAATAAGTTAGACTTATGAAATGTTTTAAGTAAGGGAATAGTAAGAAAAGTGGCTATAAGTACATAATATTTTTTATAGTACTGAGACTAAAAATTTTAATTTTATACTTATAATTTTTGACCTGACCTGAATCTGTTTTAAGTTATTAAAACAGATTCATATTACAATATTTTATTCTGTTATCTGTTTTTTACTATTCTGTGCACAGGAAACTTGACTTAGAACTGGAATACACAGTAAAAAAATACCTTACAGAAGAGCAAATGTGTAATCTTGTCCGTCCAACTCACTGCAACCTTACCCTGTCCTCCATGGATCAGTTACAGCACCTGACTTTACCTGTTAGTGTGATAAACTATGGGCTAGTTGGATTACACCCTTGTGGAGACTTAGGCCCTCTATTGATTAAGCATTTTGTTAATTCTGAAAGGGTGAGTTTTTTAATTATTATTTAAAAATATGGATGTACTTACTAATAATAATTATCGGTATTTGTTCATGTGATCATTTTTAGCACATGACCTCATTGCCCTGTGCTACTGTCTAGAAAAACATTTTTACTGGATTGTCGAAGGAGGCTTATGCTTTTCACATTTGTATGTATGTTCTATTTTTGTCGTGTTAACATGCTAAAGAATTGACATTTTTTAACATGTGAGGTACTATTAAATTTGTCTTAGTTGGAATAGTGAATAAATATAATTTCTAAGAATTCCCACTAGGATGAAATTCCACAGAAACCATTAAGCTCCAATTTCAAAATGTCTTTGGCAATGGAAAATTAGTAGAAAATAAATAAAGTTTAGCATGTCTTTAATGTTATAGAAATGCTATACTTTATTTTCTGAAATACTCATGTATAGGCACAGTACCTGTACTATAAACTTGAAATGAGACTGAATTTTATAATCCACTTTATCCTTTCTTCAGTATTTTTATAGCCAAGTTTTTGTTATTTAAAGAATTTGATTTATTATAGGTGAAATTCATTTGTGTAGTGGGTTGTTGCTACATGAAATTGTCATGCAATAGTGATGAGTGTGGCTACCCCATTAGCCAACATGTGAGGGGCTTGGACAGTGCCCTGTCGTACATCAGCAGAGAGATATCCTGCCATGCATTTGATATTTATTGTGATAGGCTGTGTAGAGGAGAGTATAAGGATTTGAAGGTATTTATTATTTGCCTTATCTTTTAACTATGATTTTTTTTTTAGAAATTTTGAGTAGATACGACAATAGTCCATTGAGTACATCAGGATTGAGCTCATCATATTTTTTCATGAGTTAAATGACAAGTACTGGATGAAGTGTTTTTTAGAAATTTTTGTCTGTGTGATATTGTTTTTTGAATTTTTATTAGGGTCTGGGTCTGTGGTAAATTGAAAATGAAATGATGCTAGACATAGGCCTTTCTTAATGATTTCCAAACAACAATTTCGAGCTGACTGTATCTAACGGCTACCTGCCGACAGTCTCTCAGAAAAAATAGCAACTTGATAGTGATTCAATTAAATGCTCTGGCATGCATTTCAGGTGCATGCCTTCAGAGCAGCTCTGGAAAAATTGCTGGTGCAGAGAGACCCCACACTGAGGCACATGCCCGTCAGAAGCGTGAAGCACTCCAATAACATGACCTTCCATAGGTAAAACGCTTTTTAGATTTCTGTACCCAAAGGTAAAACGGGAGTCTGTTACTAAGCTGTATGATGCTGTCCGTCCATCAATCACAGTGGCTTTGAGATGTATTTCATTAATTGTTATAATTAGCTGAAAGTTTCAGTTGTTATATTTCTGTTGGCGCTACAACAACATATAAACAAATAAACAAACAAACAAAAATTTGAGGGGGCTTCCATACATACATACAAAAAAAATCATGTCTTGATTCATGGTTTTGTAGTAAACTGTATTGGTAACTAATCCTATGCAAACGCAATACCTATTCAACAATAATTATTATTATAGGTGTTTGAAAATTTCTTTTTTTTAACACATTTATATTAGCATTTATGTATGTAAGAAAATCTTGGAATCTTAATTCGACCCATTTTGATTAGATATTTTGCACACGCTCTGAGTTCTGATGACAATACATGACTAGCTAATAAACGTCATTACAAATCCAATATGGCGGCCTCCCCAAGATGACGGACTGGCTGTTTTAAATCCACCCTCATAATATCGATATCAAATAAAAGGGTTTGCTGTCAGGAATACGAAAAAAGTAGTCACGTGTCTTGAATCCAATATGCCAAATGTCCAAGATGGCGGACAGGCTATTTGAAATGCACTCCCATGATATGGGTATCAAGCGTGTTTTAGTTTTTTTTATTTTCAGGTTAGAATTACCAACTTTTACAGAATGGCACTATACACACTTTTGATGTTTTTTTTCCCTTTTTACTTTAGACTCTAAACTCAAAATCTCAATAATCTACCCTCTAAACTTGTAAAGGGTACTTTATTGAGATTTGAAGTCGGTGGAATGTTTTTTTTTTTTTAGCTATTGCGACGCCGCGCTCAAACAGATATGCGTGCAGCCGTTGGACTACGACTCCGTGTGTTGTGAGCTGCAGCAGTGGAAGAAGGTAGTGATGTTGTACACGCTGCGGCTGGCGCTGGCGCCGCTGGTCGAGACCGTTGTACTGTTGGACCGACTGCTGTACTTACTGGAAAACAGTATGTAGATATTTTGAAGTAAACGCTTGACTTAGGAAGTAAGTATAATCCAAATGACATACCGTGAAGTTTGAAAGCTATAACTTTTAATCCAAACTGATTTTGAATTTTACCGCGTTGCAAGAACTAGCTCATGACTAAAAGCCCAAGGGTTCGAAACAGGTCTGGCACACTTCGACGTTGTATCACGTGAGTTTTAGTCGTGTTTTTTAATCAGTATATAAAAATCAATGTCACTTTTCGTTGTTATTTTATAACTCAAGAACGGGCTCACCTATCCAAACCAAATGTTTAGGCTTTGTTCAGACTATTTAATAGATAGTTTATTTGAAGTTTGCACAAAATCGGTCGAGCGGTTCTTTATCACATTTTTTTAACAAATGAATTCAGGGGTAGGGTAGGAGTAGGGTAGGGATGGTGACGAAAGTGAAAGCGGTATATATCTTGTTATCTCTCAGATCGTAGACCTTTTAAAGCCTTATACCTGTAGTGTATGCACACACTCTCTTTGCGATCGGTTGATCACTCGGGTTATCACATCCAGTTGGTTGAACACTGTATCTACTTAGTACCTCGTGGTACGTACTTATGTAGTTCGAGCTTAGACCATTAATAACTGGACGTGGTTCGCTAACCGTTACCCCTCTGGCAAAGATCAAAATTCTATGATCTAATGCGTTTATAAAAACTGTTGCTAAAGAATCGATGTTTCATTGTTGTAATCGTTTTCGTCGTGTAAGGAGCTCCCTAAAAATGCCGGTTTGTGTAGTTAAATAGCATGAAAAACGGCCAAAATCTTGTAGTTTAGTAAAAGATAGAATAACGTTTCATTTGAAAGGATTTTAACCTTAATTTTATCAAATTTTTAATAAAAACAATTTATAAAAAGAATCGATTCTTATGACGAAACAGCCAAACATCGATCAGTAATCGAATATTCTATGTATTTAATTAATCTGTGGATAGTCTAAGCAATGTGTTTGTTAGTGTGTGTAAAATTTACGCGTGTGTGTATTGCGAGTCAAATTTATAGTTGTGTGTAGTGTATGGACACAGAATATACTTAATGGTGTTAAATGTTTTCGATGTGTGAGTTTACCTCGTCCCCCTCAAAAAATGACAGACTTTTTTGTTGGTGAATTTGGGTGCGAACCGAGTCCAGTTATTAATGGTCTAAGAGTTCGAGGCTTGTATTTATAGACTCATCTATTGACAGTCTAGGCTGTTGACATACTACAATACCATTAAATAAAAAACAAAAATCCTCTGAAATAGACATTTACTGAGAGAAAATACACGGAATTGATACATTTATATAAATATACACGGACTATGTACAACTATACAACAGCTGCCGGGTCCGCATCGACTGCGCCTCGCGACACTTGAATAGTATCAAGTGATCGCATATATATACAAATTATGTCAATGTTAAAAAAAAAAACAAAATATCTAAACACACACAATAACAATGAAGTAGTGTAAAGTTAATAACTTATATGAATTTGGCGACCTGACGCTGTGGTTTTCATTAGAGAGGCCCTGTATCAAAATTAGTTGGGGCCCAATGGTGATGTTGACTAGGTTTGAATATATTGATTTTTATGATACATTCCGGTAAATAAGGTCAATGTTAACTAATTTATACATAAAAAGCAAAGATTGTCTGGATATTTGTAAAATAAATGAGATTATAAAATTTCTAAATCTATTAAAAATATTTTATCGTAGTTAGATGAAAATTCATACAGTTTTAGCTTCCTTACATTATGTGACATTTTTTAATATGTGAACTATAAACATAAACGCTCAAATAACAAAGATATTAGTAATTTTGTTTGAACGCACATTCAAATCTAACGATCATTACATTACCTACGACGTCATTAGTTCGTGCCATTTTGTATGGGGCATTTTGCAGGGATCCGCGGCAGCGCCGCAAATCTGACCCTTTAAATCCCTGTAGCTCCGAAAGTAATGATCGCAGATACCCTGTTCCTTTTACAAAATTGCTTTACTATTAGCATACTCTTAATTTATATACAATTTAAAAAACAGTCATCATCCCTATTAAGGAAGGGTAAATATTTCTGACAAAAGAAACAAAAATGATCGCTTAAAATAAATATGATAACGACTTTCTTTAAGTAGGTTGTTTCCAACATTTGAACACACGCTTAGCAAAGAATTATGTGAGATTGTGGATTAAATCCTTTGCTTTTACACGTTAAGGATTGATACGGCTGATACGCCGGTAGCTATGCCCCTGAGTCCTGGGTTCGCTCGGGACAATTTAGTTGGCGCAGGTCTATAGCTTGGCAGCTTCGTTGGTACGCTCCCGATGTACCACGCGGGGGGCGTGTAGCGATGAATGATTTCACACCCGCACAGTCTTCCTCTGTCGCCCGCATATCTTGGGAGTATTATCAACTTGTCAGACTATAGTTTGGTGTTGGTCATTGGCCGTGACTGCCAAAGACGTATCTACATATCCGCAAATAATGTAATGCAGATAGGTACGTGCATGCAAGCTATCTGCACTATAATACGCGCGTTATCAACAGTGTAGTAAAACCATAACAGAATGGCCTACTAAAACCCTAAGGCCTACTAATAAGGCCCTTCATATAGGGGATATTTAGAGATTAGTTAGCACAAGTAAATAAAACAAAATATAAACCAACACTCAGTTGATATCGCGCTGACAATACTGCGTAAACATAACCAATGCAAGTGAAAGAGTTAAACGAAATAAATTTATGACGCTAATTTCAAATGGTCAAGTTAAGATTGAAATGCGTCTGTACCTAATATATATTGTGGAACGCGATCGATGTGGACCCCGCTTACTATATTATAATTAATCTTACACAGTAACTAAAACTAACAAATACAATAGATCAAATTAATCTTTGGCACTTAAAATAACTAAAAATATTTATAACTGACAAGTATACCAAACAACTTCTGTTTTGTTTCTTTATTAGGTCTTTACATAAATAAGCGCCACAAGACGAACCATTTACGACGAATAAAGCTTTTCATATGCGTGGATTTTGTTGGAATTGTTTTTTACTTATATGGTTAACATAGTTTGTATTTCGTTTGGTCATCTTTTCGGTATGTTGTTTTAAGATCGTCTCTTCCTGGGATCGATCTGTATAATCATGAATTCGCGTATCTGTCATCAGAGAAATTCGAGTCTCCGATTTATTTAATTAAAGTTTGTGTGAGTTTATCGATAACATTTTTAATATGAGCTCTCTACATAACTACATACTGCCATTTAGTATTTTAGTCGAATACTAACGATTTTTTGGACGGTAAATTCAAAAATTGTTCATACATAGTCACACAATTTATTTCGACGCTAGCAGCGAAATTTTTTCCATAGTATAGTTAAAGAGTCGTGATAGCCTTGTGAATATCTCTGCTTTCGATTCTGGAGGGCGTAGGTTCGAATCCGGTCCGGGGCGTGCACCTCCTTTTCAGTTGTGTGCTTTTTAAAAAAAATAATATCGCGTGTCTCAAACGGTGAAGGCGAGGCGGTTTTACTCATCGTGAGTAAACCTGCATATCTCGAAAATTTCTTAATTTGTGTTCTGTGTTTGAAATCTGCCAATCTGCATTGGGCCAGTACGTGGTGGACTATTAGCCTAACCGCTCTCATTATGAGAGAAGACTCTTGCTCAACCGTGAGCTGAACATGGGTGATGATAGTATAGTTAGATGAACTCATCTACTACAGTTTTATAGACTCTAAATACTCGTATTGACCATGATACGTATAATTATTATTCTTTCGTAGCGTCCACTGATTTATTTTTGTTGGCCTAGTATGGGACTCGAACTTAAAATATTATTATCTGTAACTGAATCAACTAACCAGGGAGACCTTTTAAAAATATTTTTTGATTGCTAGACTCAGCTAAACTAAGCAAAAAAGTTTTTTTAAGAGTATTAGTTTAAGAGTTTTTTTTTATTTATTTATTATAACCTATTTTTTACAGATATACCGTGCGCAATTTATCCAGTGTTCGATCCCAGGATATCGCCGCGCAATCATATCATTGTGGGAAGAAAATTGTGACAATTATAGAACTTTATTTACAACTAGCGGACGCCCGCGACTTCGTCCGCGTGAAAGTCGTTGTAAACTTTTAACTACCCCTATCCTACCCTACCCTACCTCTACCCTACCCTATCCCAACCCTACCCCTACCGTACCCTACCCCTACCCTACCCTACCCCTACCCTACTCATTAAGGCTGCACTTCTTTATTTATTCCCCCCAGCGAGTCGCATCGAGCGCGGCAACCGTTACACAAAAATAATCCATATAGCATGAATTGGTATTCACGCGCGATGGCTTAGCGTATTTCTTGTATAACTTTGGTGTTTCTTTACCGATTTTTATGATTCTTTTTTTATTGAATAGGTAATGATGTTAACTTTTTTAGTTAGGGATGAGTGATGAGTGTTATAAACATAAGAGTAGACAGAGAGTGATGAGTATAATTAGAAAGCTCCGAACTGCTAAGCTATCGGGAGTTACACGTGTTATTGTGAGTCAACCATAAAAGATAGACATAAATATGCTGTTGTGTTTTATAGATAATTTTAAGGAGAACATTTCCGTCATACATGACTTCCATGTAGCTTAAACCATTAAGGCTGTACACGCGACGGAAGCTTAAAACATTGAGTAACTTCTCCCGTTTTCTCAACATTTCTCTTCACTGCTCTGCTCCTATTGATCGTAGCGTAATGAAAAGTATACTATAACCTGCCCAGGAGTATGTAGAATAATTGTACCAAGTTTCGTTAAAATCCGTCCAGTAGTTTTTGTTTCTATAAAGAACATACAGACAGACAGACAGACAGACAGACAGACAGACAGACAGACAGACAGACAAAAATTTTACTGATTGCATTTTTGGCATCAGTATCGATCACTAATCACCCCCTGATAGTTATTTTGGAAATATATTTCATGTACAGAATTGACCTCTCTACAGATTTATTATAAGTATAGATAATGTTAGGTCGGCAAATAATTGTTTAATTAAAATATTAATTAATCTCAAATTTTGTTATTTGATTTCAAGAAACCCGCAATAAATTGCAGTTTAGAATTAAGTCTAGAGTTTTTATCTACTGAAAATGCTCCGAGGTCAAATCAGCATCAGCATGGGACTGTCAAACTTTTGACTTTCATTAATAAAATTATGAAGATGTTCATAGAATGAAATGATGCAGCTTTCGTTAGAGATGCCTAGGCTACTTGCAGATAAGATGTAGGTACTAAAGCTGAACATTTTAAACCAATCTAAAAATAATGAAGTCGAGTAGGTACCTGAACTACATCTTTTTTGCTAAGCATTTTCAGTAGACAAATCCGATCAGGAAAAAGATTTGAAATCTAGCAAGTCAAAAAGAAAGTTTGGTATGGTATACCTAACTTTCTTTTTGATCTTTGAATAATAAAGTTCAAGTTAAGAGGAAGGATTTCACGCGAGAGAGAAAGACAAATAGCAAGTGACGAGGAACAGACACAGAACAGAGAGTCTGTTTCACGAAAAAAATGCATTTTTTATGAAATATGCTCGCACTTGACCACGATTTCGCCACAAAGCAAGCGATGATGTGGTCTTAGTTGGAGCACGGGTGATGAAGACCTTCTCATGTCCAGTAGGCCTAAGATAGACAACACGACAATTGGATCATCTCCAGATGAAATGAAACACTAATCGAAAACATAGCGACTTTCGTCCCATATACTCAACCTACCTCGTTACTTTCTGTCAAAGTATATCATTCAATGATATAATGCGATTATAAAAAGAATCTATAGAATCGATGTTTCATAGTTGTAATCGCGTTCGTCGGTTAAAGAACTCCGTAAAAATACCTTTATGTGTAGTTGAATGGAGAAAAATAAACGGTCAATAGCTTCTAGTTTAGTTTATGCACCTAATCTAAGCTCGTTTCCTTAAAAAATGACAGACAATTTTGTTCGTGAATTTGGGTGCGATTCTTAGTCCTTATGTAATAAGTCTGAGCCCATATAGCATCACTAGCGCCTAGCGGACGCCTGCGACTCTATTCGGGTGAAATTCTGCTTTTTATGAATCTCGATGAATCCGTGGATTTTCCGGAATAAAAAGCAGCTATGTTTTGCTCCCAGGTACTATTTATCTATACCAAATTTCATCCAAAACTGTTTAGCGATTTAGTCGTGATAAGGTAACAGACAGACAGACAAATTTTTGCATTTTATAACATTAGTATGGATGTCGTGGTGCGCATCCTAGGCTTACTAAGTTTTGGTCATTATTACACGGTATCGTTAAATGTTTTCTTTTCCCTGATCAAAGGACGTAAGTTCGCAGTGCAGTGTCTGTGTTCTGTGGCCAGAGTCATGGTCGTGTTGGGGTCATCAGGCGGTGGGCGGCGGCAGCATGGGCGCGGGCTCGTCCTCAGAGTCGTCGGAGCGCACGCGCGTGAAGCGGCGCCGCTCCAGCAGCCGCCGCAGCTTGAACTCGTGCGAGTACTCCCAGCGGCGCCGCCCGCCGGACTTGCGACCTAACATTATACTGTTTAATGTTTATAGTGTCACAACTCACTTAGTTAAAATCTGGCCCAGTCACAGACGTCAAAAGGGAATGCCTATCCCCGGCCTAATGCCTATTGCGTACCTTACCCACCGGCAATTTTCTTATACTTATCATAAATTTCTTTATAATTCTACTTTAATAATGAAATCATTACCATATTTAAATACTTTGGTACAATGATTTAAGACATTTTAAATTCATCTTTAATTTGTATCCAATGGGGAGAAGGAATGATCTTCGACCTGAGTCTGAGTTTTACGACTTTTTTGGAGACTTCGTTTGTTTGTTCATTTTCTTGTTTGTTAAGCTTTTTGGTGACAAAAAAAGATTATATAGCTTTAAATGTAACTTCGCCTGTTTGGTAAGCCGGCGAACTTTTTGAGCAAGAAGAGTGATAAAAATAATGTTTTTTTCTTCAAGAAACATAATTTTATTAAACCTATTATTTAGCCAGATCCTTATTTATATTATCATCTTAAAATACTTGTTTATGGGGGTATACCTGGGTTCCCGGGCCGTTGTATTGGCCGGAGGCCCTTTTTACACGCTTTATTAGCTTCACTTGTAACTATGTATGTAACAAAAACCTTGGAATCTTTAATTTAACCCACTTCCCGGACTTCGATTAGGATGAAATTTTGCACACGCTCTGAGTTCTGATGTAAATACATGACTAGCTAAGAAACTTCATTACAAATCCAATATGGCGGCCTCCCCAAACACTTGTAACTATATATATATATATAAGAACGTCTTGGAATCTTAATTTGACCCCCACGATATGGATATATATATATAGTGGCGTATGACCTGCTTTGGAAAAAGCTTAAATGTACAGGAACACCTCAGGAATTGCTCAACATTTTCCAGTACTGGTATGCCCACCAGTCTAATAATGTTCGATGGGCGGGAACAATGTCGGATTCGTATCAGCTTGAGTGCGGCGTCAGACAAGGCGGAATATCTTCAACTACTCTATTCAACTTGTACATGAACGAGTTGATCGTCACGCTCAGCAGCCTACATGTCGGCTGCCATGTTGATGGAATTTGTATTAACAACCTGAGTTACGCAGACGACATGGTGCTGCTGAGTGCGTCGATTTGTGGACTAAGGACGCTCATGCTGACGTGTGAAGAGTATGCTTGTCGTCATGGCTTAAAATATAATGTCGCGAAGAGCAAGTGCATGGTCTTTGAGGCGGTTGGTGGAACATGTCATCGGAATGTGCCACCAGTGTTACTTTCTCATGTTCCTTTGAGTATAGTGAGCCAGTTTAAATACCTAGGGCATGTGATTACCAGCGACCTCAGGGATGATGCCGATATCGAGAGGGAGCGGAGGTCTCTATCTATAAGAGCTAACATGATAGCTCGCAGGTTTGCGCGTTGCTCAGCAGAGGTTAAAATTACACTTTTTAAAGCTTACTGTACATCCCTCTACACGTGCAGCCTGTGGGCTAACTATAAAAAGAAAAAGTATAGCGACCTCCGTGTCTTATATAATAATGCTTTTAGGATGTTGTTGGGGCTGCCCCGATTCTGTAGTGCATCGGGCATGTTCGCGGACGCGCGAACAGACTGTTTTAACACTGTTATAAGAAAAAGATGAGTGTCATGAGACATATTACAGTGCTCATGCCGATACAGAAATTGTAAGTTAACCTGACAGACTTTAATAATATTGACCATACTGCTTTTCTACTGACCTTTCATATTATTCTGACATTTTAACAATAGTATTTCGACTTCTAAATTTTATTTTTGTTTTATATCTTTCCTAATATGGGTGTATGCCTGAAATAAATGAATTTTATTTATTTATTTATTTTTTTTATTTTATATTATACACGTAGATATATCTTACTATTTTGTACATATTTAACTATTTTCTTTCTTTTCCTAAGTTATTCGTGGATTTTATTTCCATTTTCTCTATTACTTTTGTACACCCTAATCCTATATCTTTATAATTTTTTTCATTAGTTTCTTCATTAGGTTGCCTGGAATAGATAGCTAACAAGCAGTTAGCGATATGGTCGCCTTTTGTGCACTCTTTTTAAATAAAATTAAAATAAAGAATTCTTGTCACAAATAATACAAGAGCACAAATAATAAAAAATAATCAATATAAAGTGATCAATAAAAGCGTGTAAAGTTAAAGGTGCAAATAAATAAAAACAACAAAAGCTGCTCGAATAAATATATTTCAACCTTAATAAATAGGAATCTTGAACATTTAGAGATAATTTAATAGTAATAGTATAGCTTAACAGGTACAAGAAAAACTAAAAACAAGTAAGTACAGTGTCAATAAAAATGAAACAACTAAAATCAAGGTGTCCTTGTTACAAGAGCATTGTGAACAGAATAGCTTAAAAAGTGACACTAATAGACATCAGATGGGTTATGCTGTATTTTTTTACGTTTAGCAACACGCAATTTGCTAAGACAGGCGATCGCGATTGTCAACATACGAACGGAACGGACTTATTAACTGCTCGATCTATAATCGGCACTACTAAGCAGTGATATTTGTCATAAAATCTAAGTTCAATAACAATGTTGCCAAACCAAGCAACAACAAAACAGCAACAACAGCCAGTTTGGCTGTAAATTATAGAGTCTGCATAATGAAAGTAGAGACTGAAATCACCCGCCAAATTTAAAAAAACATTTTAACAAATTAAATACATGCGTTTTCATAATTTGTTTAAATTATTTTTTTGTTTGTAAATACTTTACTACCTATAAATAAGTATTAAACTCAGATATTTTTACTCCGATTACAGTTATTTTTACTCCGATTACAGACTCCGTTTTTTTTAATTTGGCGGGCGATTGCAGTCTCTACTTTCATAAGCAAAACTCTACTTGCGATAGTTTTAAAGTCAAAAATCTTACAGCATAAGCCCATCGTATGAGAGATTATTTTAACTCGGCACATCACACACTGTGCTAGTGTGGTAAGTCTATTAATATAATACAAAGTGTGTGTTACTTAATATACTTTACTATGGCAACGAAATATGAAGTGGAATGGCGTGGTATGCCTGTAACATACTAAACAGCATGGAATGGAATATAATAATAATAATAATAATAGCCTTTTATTCAGATTATTAATTTTTTACAAACTAAAAACATAAACGAAAGATTTATAAGTGTAGTAGCTGTTTCTTGGTTATTTTTTGGAAATCTGTTTGCCAATCGGCAAAGGCCTCCTCCAACCTCTTCCATGTTCCAATGGAATATAAACGGCACTTAAATGGCGCGTTATCAACTGGGTCGTCGGTCTACCAATCAATTATTTATCTATATATTGGTATTCATTGAAATTTATGGCATCACAACTTAGTTGATAACGAACAATTAAACGGTTTTAAAACATAGCCATGAACAGATCACATCACAGAACAGAGACAAAAATATAATTTAATATTTCATAATAATTATGCAATAAAATATAACTAATAAATATTTATTCTACAGATTAAAATAAAAATATTGTGAAAAATCAAAATATACAAACAAATAAATGGAGAAACAACAATTAATAACAAACTTAAATAAAATCCTAACTCATAAATTATTATTTAATTAAATTTTGAATAAAAACAGATCATAAGTTTTCAGTCCTTTGATGAACATTGATTTTGGAATTGTACATATTATATGTTATGGAATGCTTCATTATAATTTGTAATTCATATTTATTTACGAAAAATAAACCACAGATCTGTTAGATACTCGTAGTATATCTAGACATGCTGTCTCTAATATAAAAAAATACTTTATTCCTATATTTATCTAACAAAAATATTATCCCAGCTATATAACACGAATCAACCAATATCCACATGTCTTAACCACCAAATATGGGGCCTTAAAGAGATGGGATATGAGGCATATACCCACCACACTTCTTCAGAGCGGGTTGGTGGGCGATACGAATGTTATACGAATCAATATGCACAGATATTTATAAAATTACTTGCATGAGTATTCTTTACTCGAGCGAATTATTAAAAATGGTTCTTTTAGGCAACACTTTTTGTATCAAAGTTATTTTTTAGGGATTATTGTGTATTATATACTTGACTGCAAGTAAATAAATTTGTTGACTAAATAATGTAATTTAGGTAAATATATTACCAACAAAAATCAACCGGATTTTGTTACATACTGTATATCTACTTATTATTTATTTATATTTTACTCTATATTTTCAAAGTTAATTTTTATTAAATAGTGTGTATTGACTTGTGTGAGTGTGTATACTTGACTGCAACTAATCACATTTGTAAACTTAATAATGTAATTTAGGTAAATACCAGTTTTGTTACATACTGTACACCTAATTTTTATTTATTTCCTTACTCTATATTTGTACACCACATATAAATTAAAGAGAAACAGTTTATGTATGTAATTGTTAATGAAGCCACTGACTTCAATCTTGTATCGCAAAATTATAACTACACATTAATGATAAAACTTCATTAGATATTTTTGAATAAAATACTTCAGTTGTAATATTTTGAGATGTTATTAACAATATTACCAATGGTTTGTCAAATTTTAATTTTTTTTTAATTTTCATAAGTAGACACAAAAGTTTGATCTTAATAAGTGACACTTAATAAGCACAATAGTGAAATAGAAAAATCGTTAAAGGGCGCGTTTCCACTATGTCGTGACGACAGATCCAAAAGTCGTGCACGGCTTAACTGCCATACGACACGCCTTTTGTTAGTGAAGAGAGATTCATAACACCGTGACGAATAATAATACTAGTGCGACTATCTGTCTCTGCCATTGTTTTTACTTATTCTGTCTTTCTTAACAAATAGTAAATAGCATACTGTATTTTTTAATTCAATGACAAGTTAGTTACTTGATGTTAAATAACGATGCAGTCTAATATGGAAGCAGGCTTACTTGGAAGAGGTATAAATTTATACTTTCCATATCTCTGACGTATATTTGGATCAAACAAACATTACGCCTCTACTTTTTTGGGGATCAGATCATATTGTAGAGACTATTATGCTCAAACACTAAAGCGATTGCATTAAACTTATAAAATGTTGCTAACCAAACAGTTGTTATAACGAGAATAGCAAGATACGACAGTCGTCTAACAGTAATAAAAATCGTTTCGACAAAGTGTGAACGCGGCTTAAAACCCAAGCACCGTTTATCTATTTCAGTATTACACGCTATAGCTTGGCAAGTTCGTTGGTGACATTCGTCATAGTCTAAAATCAGGCATTAGAAATATAAACCCTCATCTGTTATTCATTAGTTATTGGTCCAATGAAATAAATGATAGATAATGTTCACAGTGACACATTGCGAATAGATTGCAGAGTTAAATTGCGACCAAACATATGTTTCATAGAAGAAAAACTAGAAAACCATAAACTAGATCAAAGGCAACCTAATAATAATAAATAACATTACTTAACTGTTTATATCTGGCAACACCACAGTTGCAGTATGGCAGGCAACATTATTTTTTCAATACTTTAGGGTATATTCTATCAAAGTGTTTTTCAGATAGCATGGCTACAGTGACAGTCGCCTGCATGTACTATTATCGTGAATCGCGTCAAACTCTCAAGAGTGAAATGAACTGTCACCTGCACCATCCTACGCAAAACTGTAACTAGGGTATGTAGTGTTTAATTAACCAATGAGAGAAAGAGATTAAGTAAATAAAAAAAATAATCATTTAATACTAATCGGCCGCATTTTAACTAGGTAACACATGTGTAATGTGTCAATTTTTTTTTATTTTTATTTTATTCTTTACAAGTTAGCCCTTGACTACAATTTCACCTGATGGTAAGTGATGATGCAGTCTAAGATGGAAGCGGACTAACTTGTTAGGAGGAGGATGAAAATCCACACCCCTTTTCGGTTTCTACACGACATCGTACCGGAACGCTAAATCGCTTGGCGGTACGTCTTTGTCGGTAGGGTGGTAACTAGCCACGGCCGAAGCCTCCCACCAGCCAGACCAGACCAATCAAGAAAATCTCAATTGGCCCAGCCGGGGATCGAACCCAGGCCCTCCGTTTTGTAAATCCACCGCGCATACCACTGCGTCACGGAGGCCGTCAATGTGAATATTTTCTATCATTAATTTTTATCCCAATCAATTAACAGATGAGGGTGTATATTTCTTACACCGGATCTCGTACTACAAGCTATAGCTCTCATGGCGCGGTTAGTGTAAGAGGGGCTCCCCGCGGCGGGCCTTACCCGTGTTCCGTGCGCGGCAGAGCGCCACCAGCAGCGTGGCGCCGGCCGCCGCCAAGGCCCCGCCCAGGGCTCCGCCCCACGCACCCCACGCACCGCTGGAGCCGCCGCTCGCCCCCGACACACCCACCCCCTCGCCCGGACCGTTCAGTATCAGCCCGCGAGCCTCTGTAAAATGATATAATTATATTATATTATATAATTAGAGGACGCCCGCGACTTCGTCCGCGTGGAATTCAGTTTTTCACAATTCCCGCAGGAACCATGGATTTTTCCGGGATGAAAAGTAACCTATGTGTTAATCCAGAGTAAATCTATTTCTATTCCAAATTTCAGCCAAATCGCTTCAGTAGCCGCAGCGTAAAAGAGGAACAAACATACTTACACACAAACTTTCGCCTTTATAATATTAGTGTGATATTATAATTAATACCTTACTACGTAGTGTAGTCGCGTTGCTCTTTTACAAAAATTAAAGCTATTTTACAATCATTTCAAATAATCACAATACTTTTTGGTTTTGATAACAATTTGCAATCAAATAACTTTTGTCAGTAGCGCTAACATACAATACAAGAAATCAGACGCACGAGGTCAATTGACCTCGTACCGCACGAGCGAACGAGGTCAATTGACCTCGTGCGTCTGAACGAACGTTTTAAGGCTAATAATGGTAACAATAGTGTGACAAACAAAACAAAAAAAAAAAGTGTCATACAAACCTACTTACCAACAGTGGCCGTGGGTTTTGCATGCGTGACATTTACGCCCGGCTCCTTGGTGCCGTTCCTGGAGTCCGCGAACTTGTAGACGCGGTGCGGGTCGAGCTCGGCCACGTAGATGCTGCCGCCGTCGGGCGACACGGCCACGTCGTGCGGGCTGCTGAACCCGCCCGCCGCCGCGAACGTGTCCACCAGCCGCCCGCTCGCGTAGTCTATGACGTAGCCGCGCGACGGCACCGCGCTCAGCCGGGGGCCGTTCACTATGTACAGACGACCACCTGGGAATATAATAATAGTAGATTGTTATACAAGGGGCTAAAAAGACCCTTTATATACGAGGTATTTTTAGGCCTAAATAGAAACCGAGATTATAATGGGTTTATCCCCACGTGTTACACTCTGCTTTTCACTAAGATTGCGAGAAAATAAAATAGTTTAGTACAATATTCAATGATTTATTTTAATTGAAAATTAAATGTACAAAGTCTACAATTTTGGATATTAAGGGAGATGCTTTTAATAATAATCCGGTAACATAATTTCCGACTACTGTGAAGATGAGGTACGTGAGGTAAACGTGGGAGATAATAGTTTAAAAAACTCCTTTCGTAAGTGAATCCATTCGTTATTGTTTTCTTTACTTATTATATTTTTCGTAGGTATTCGTAGGTATCGTAGGTAAGTATTTAAGTAAATGCGTCTCGACTTTGATGGTAACAGAATGAAAATTTCATCCATCTCCAAATTAGGATCACCATTCTCACTAGATAAAGACAACAATGACAATTATTGTTGAAAAATATGTCAGTTACGGTCACAAATTTACAATGAATTTCTGAAAAAAATCAAGTTGTATTATTTACGCCAATTGTTTTTTAAATTCTCGCTTTTTAATTTATTTATTTTTTTCACATGAGAAAAAGGCAAAGGTATTACCGTACAGGATGTCCCGTGTCTTCAAATCTCGCTCTATTCGCAACTCAATAAAAATTAAATAAAAAAATGAACGCATTCCACAGACAAGAACGCTGCATTTCATTCCAATTTAAAGTTTTTTATTTATTTTTCAAAACAATCAAGGCCTTATCTATAATGATTCTATTTTCGTATAAAACCTCATTCGTTTTATAGTAGGCTAGTACTTGACTAGTACTCGTAACAGACAAAAATAAAAAAAGAAACAAAATTACTTTAGCCCCTAGAGGCTGAAATGCTTGTTTAGCCCCGCTGTGGAGTGGTAATATGACAGTGTTTTTGAGCGAGAATAGTGAAAATGTAGTTTTTACATAAAACTGACTAAACAGTGGACTCTTTAGTAATCAAAATCAAAATGCTACTTTATCAGCTAGTGTGGAGAGTGGTTCTCGAAGTGTTTTCTTTGCTGTGATTCATGAAGGTCGTTATTTTTGAATCACACGAGCGTATTACCGTCTACAGGCGCGTAGGCGACGCTGTAGAGCTTGGGCCCGACAAGCCAGCTGCGGAAGGCGCCGCTGAAGGCGCCCGAGTCGGCGCGGAAGCAGGCCACGCGCCGCACGAGCGTATTACCGTCTACAGGCGCGTAGGCGACGCTGTAGAGCTTGGGCCCGACGAGCCAGCTGCGGAAGGCGCCGCTGAAGGCGCCCGAGTCGGCGCGGAAGCAGGCCACGCGGCCGCGCTCGCGGTCGGCCACGCACAGCTCGCCGCGGTCCTCCGCCAGCGCCAGCGCGTGCGGCACGTTCAGCACGAACGCGCTGTCGCCGAACCCTGATAGACGAAAAAGTTATAATGACCCAACACAGTTATGGACTTCGCAATGGTAAAGTGAAGCGACGTGTTAAAAATCATTTCCTAAGTTGAGGTCAATTGATGAATTCTTTGATGATAAAGGTGCTTGGAGACCAGCTTCCACCTTCTCACATGAAGTAAAAGTAAAAGAAATTGTAATTATTTGCACAACAATTGCAAACGATTTTTTAAAACAGCAACTGTTGCGATTCGGCTGGCTCCTATCCGCAGAACCTTCCGAAACTTGACGTTTCAAAATTGCTTGTAAATTAAGCCTACTAGAAATAAATAAATTTTAATTTAGATAATAAAATGTTTTATTTTGATCTGATGTACTGACTGCCACTACTGCGCTTGCCCCACTGCAGTATCTTGGAGCCGTCGCGCGCGAACTTGACGACGCGCGCGTTGCAGTAGCCGTCCGCCACGAAGAAGTCGCCGGACGCCAGCACAGCCACCGCGCTCGGCTTGCAGAAGTGGTAGTCGTCGTCGCGCGGCACGAACCTGCCGTCATCATCACCATCATCATCATCATCCACAGAGTAACCAGAATGAGTCTTAAAGGCGGAAAATCTTCTTTACATTTGACTGACGTGTCGTGTTGTGTCGCATCAGAACAGAATCGGTTTCATACATTTTGTATGCGACGCATTAGGACGTAAAGCTGACCCTATTTAAGGCATACTGTCAAACATTTTACACATGCAGCTTGTGGGTGACATATACGCAAAGGGCCTATAGCGACCTGCGAGTCCAATACAATAATGGGTTTAGGACACTGATGGGGCTGCCGCGTTACTGCAGTGCATCACTGATGTTTGCTGAAGCGCATACAGATGACTTTTATGCTATAATGCGAAAAAGAGCAGCATCAGTTATGCACAGAATGCGCGAGAGCTCCAACAGCATATTAAAAACGCTGGTGGAAAATTGTGTAAATCCATTTATGAAGCACTGGGTGCACTTGCATATGCACTCACGGTGCTTCATAAATGGTAGATACTGTCATTACTAACACACTAACATATTTTAATTTAGTTTTTAAGTACCTATAACTACTAATATTACTAACAATAGGATATTAAAATTTAATGAATTGAATGTAATTTATGGATTTTATTATCTGAAATAAAGATTATTATTATTATTATTAGACGCCATCACGACATGTCACAACAGGCTACTTGCATGGACAAATAAAACAGTCTCGAGGCGCCAGCATCAATGGGGATGATGACTAGGTTCGAATATATTGATTTTTATGATACATTCGGGTAAATAGGGTCAATGTTAACTAATTTATACATAAAAAGCAAACATTGTCAGGATATTTGCAAAATAAATGAGATTATAAAATTTCAAAATCTATTAAAAATATTTTATCGTAATTAGATGAAAATTCATACAGTTTTAGCTTCCTTACATAAAATGTGTCATTTTTTAATATATGAACTATAAGCATAAATGCACAAATAACAAAGATATTAGTAATTTTGTTTGAACGCGCATACAAATCTAACGATCACTACATTGCCTATGACGTCATTAGTTCGAGCCATTTTGTATGGGGCGTTTTTCAGGGATCCGCGGCAGCGCCGCAAATCTGACTCTTTAAATCCCTGTAGCTCCGAAAGTAATGATCGCAGATACCCTGTTCCTTTTACAAAATTGCTTTACTATTAGTATACTCTTAACTTATATACAATTTAAAAAACTGTCATCATCCCTATTGGCTCCCTGCAACCCGCTTGATGTCCTCGGTCCACCTAGTGGAGGGTCGACCAACACTGCGCTTTCCGGTGCTGGGTCGCCATATTGGTCGTTAAAATAAAACTCTTTAGCGACGCCTCATTTTTTCTTTGAAGTTAGTTGGTGTGTTTTAGTTCTGGCACGAAATGCGATATAGCAATGATGTCTAGCATGTCAAGACAGTGCCCATCCACTCTTGCCTTGAAACACTGACTCATGAAGGACATTTCACACATGAGTAGTTCCAATAAGAAACATTTGGTAAGGGTTTCCTGGATGACATCTACGTAGGGATGCCACTATTTACACTTACAGCGTCTTTCTATTCTGTGGTAGAAGAGATAAGCAGGAACGAAATTGTGGAATTCCTGAGCACATCTAAAGTACATCCACCGCAACATTATTTTTGTACTGGTAGATTAACGATACGACGAGAAACCATATTATGATTTTTTGCCACTAGTGTGAAAAGACTCACTTTTCCCCCAACACGAGCGCCGGCTGAGTCCGGGACTGCGGCGTGAACTTGAACACCTGGTGCAGCGCCACGTCCGTCACCCACACGTTGCCTTCCCGGTCCGCCGTGATGCCGTGCGGCATGTAGAAACTGAAACATTTCTCCATAGTTATATTATATTACCCAATCTATACAGTTCTATTTGTTAAGTTTAGCATATATTTAATCGGGATCATGGATGGTTTCTGCCCACAGCGTGGAAACCGCTATTTCTTTCATTGTCACATACAACAAACTTGGAACAAGATAGCGTTAGTTCGGTATGCTTACAAGAAGACGAGTCTAATGAAGATGACATTAATGAACCGTCGGAGAGTGTAACGGAACCTTCACTCCCCACCACTCAACCCCTCTCCCCGCGCGCAATGCGTTCAGCAGCGCGTCGCGCAGCCGCTTCGCAGTTTGGATCGTGCCGCGATGCAAGAACCAGCTCATGACTAAGGGTATGGGTTCGAAACTAGTCGGGCATACTCCGACCTAATATCACGTGAGTTTTAGCCCGTGTTTCATAATCAATTAATATGAATAACACTCACGATAGTTTAAATTCTAAAATTAGCATATTAATGTTATGAATAGATCTTAGGATCTGTTTCAGGCTGTAAAAAAAGGCAAAAATATTTGCCAACCTAGAAACACTTTAAGACCATGAAAAAATCAAAATACATTACTCAGAGTAACAATACCAAGTAACAAGTCTGTGATAATTAAATGTATAGACAGTAGGCACCTATTGAAAATCTCAGGAAATTCCCTATATCACAACAAAAACATTGACTATCGTGATTTTGTTGTTTATTGAATCACTATTTATGCAACTTGTTCACACTGTTAGATACTTATTGACTGCTGCTACACTAAAATAAAATCAAGTTCTATTTCCACAATTTGTATAGTGCATAGTGCATATTGGTGGCAGAACCTTTACAAATAGTCAATAGTCTACTCGAAATAAATGAATTTTGAATTTAATTTTTGAATTTTAAATTATGATGTTAAATTATACATACACCCAGGTTGTTCACATTCCTGTTGGAATACAAATGAAACATAGCCTATGACACTCGCAACTCAATGTGTCTTTCTATAGGTAAAAGAATTTGCAAAATACCTTTTTATAATAATAGTATAGAAGTAAAGATAATTTAGGGTTCCACTTATCAGTGCAAGCAACCACAATGACTGGAATTTAAGTTAGAAAGATTAAGAAAAAACTATTTTGATGAATATCATGAAAAATAATTTATAAATACTAATCAAACGCTGTGAGTGTATATGACCTCTGCCTCAGATCTCCGGAGGGTGTAGATTCGAATCTGGTCCAGGGCATGTACCTCCAACTTTCAGGTGAAGGAAACCTGCATACCTGAGAATTTTCTTAATTTTCTGTGTATGAAGTCTGCCAATCCACATTGGGCCAGCATAGTGGACTATAGGCCTAACACCTCTAATTCTGAGAGGAGACTCGAGCTCAGCAGTGAGCTAAATATGGGTTAACAATGAGGATGATGATGAATCAAATTAATATATCACAACTTACAGGTTCTGTCCCCATGAGTCAACCAATTCCCCAGTCTCATTGAACACCAGTATAGTTGGCTGCGGTATTGGCGGGTCCCCTATGAACTGGTATATGTTCCGCATGGAGAATGTGGTGGCATCCCATGTGTTGGATCCTCGGTGGAAGACCAGCGTGTGACCAGAGTTGTCTATGGCCACTCCGGACACTTGCCCAAGCTTGATGGTTGTGTTCGGCCAATTAGGTACATATTGAGGAGAATCATCTGTAAAGGAATTTGATAAATTACCCGTTTTTATTTTTGCATTTATGTTTTTGACTAGTAGACGCCGCGCGGTTCCACCCGCGTGGTGTCCGTTCCCATAGGAATATGGGGACAAAATATAGTCTATAACCTTCCTTGATAAATGGGCTATCTAAGACTAAAGTATTTTTTCAAATTGGACCGGTTCCTGAGATTAGTGGGTTCAAACAAACAAACCCTTCAGCTTTATAATATTAGTATAGATTATCATAAACATCAGCTTTTTTCTTAACCCACACAGGGCCAGACGTCTTTTAAGGAAGCAGACTTTTTATTTTTTATTATTTAAAAGTTAGATTTGATAATGCCAGCTTCCATACAAAACAGTTTTGCTTTCTCATACACATTAATAGAGATTCAGAAGACTAATCCCTTGTGATCAGTGTTTGCAATAAAAAGCCTTCTATGTGTGAGGGAACCTACAGGCATTTATAGCTAGTTTATGATAATAAAGCCTGAGGAATTCAGTTTTTTTTTTATTTTTTTATTCTTTACAAGTAAGCCCTTGACTACAATCTCACCTGATGGTAAGTGATGATGCAGTCTAAGATGGAAGCGGGCTAACTTGTTAGGAGGAGGATGAAAATCCACACCCCTTTCGGTTTCTACACGGCATTGTAACGGAACGCTAAATCGCTTGGTGGTACGTCTTTGCCGGTAGGGTGGTAACTAGCCACGGCCAAAGCCTCCCACCAGCCCATCAGTTTTTTACGAATCCCGCGGGAACCATGACCTTTTCCACAATGAAAAGTAGCCTATGTCTTAATTCAGAGTACAATTTATTTCAGCCAAATCACTTCAGTAGCCGCAGCACAGAGGAGGAACGAACATACACACACACACACTTACATGCAAACTTTTGCCTTTATAATATTAGTGTGACAATAGCAACCTGTGTCCAGTTTCTCCAAAGCAGCATTAATTCTTGCTTCTTCTTGATTGTAGTAGTTGCCAGGATAATATTCTTCTGGATACTGTGTGAAACAAAACGTGATTTGGATTTGGACTTGATAAAAAAAAACAAAAAGTTGTTTTAACAAAAATAAATTTAAAATAACTTAAAATTGAGACTTTTTTCTAAAATCCTATGTAAATAAAAATGGATCTTCAAAATGTATGTGACCACACAACTTTCGAACCACTGCACCAATTTGGATGATTCTTCTTTTTTATGTATTTGTTATTGATAAGACCATAAAAAAATTAAAAACAATATTTTTCTATACTCTCATACAAACTATTCATAATAATACTTTAAAAAGGAGTAGAGTTAGGGTAGGGTAGGGGTAAATTAGAGGTAGGGTAGAAGTGTACATTGGTCTATGCGAAGGTTGCCTGGGTCCCTAGTAGTAAATATATTAGTTAATAATATATATTACTGTTATTATAAATAACAATAAGCCTCAATAGCTGGACTATTGTAATATTCAATCCTAACATAGTCTATACAACTAATTGAAAAGAAAAAAGAACATAGCATATTCAATTATGAATTCATTTGATATTTGGATTTCACTTTAACCTAATAAATTCAAAGAATTTTTGTCCCGCAATGTGAGAAAAAGTTCTTTTTCATCTCCATCTAAGCAAAAACCCTGTTAAAAATCATTAGACAATAGTCCAACATATATAAATCAAAATATCAGATACTAGCAGAAGCCCGGCAGTTTTACCCACAGTTTCTGTTCCTGTGGGAATATTGGATTCAATTAATTGTAGAATTTTAATAGTGGAAGATTATTGTTCAGTCAATTGGTTTTAGAACCTATTCAAAATTCAAAGAAACAAAATCTTTCGTCTTTATTATTCGTATATTTAGGTAATTTAAATACAATTTATACTAACTATAACTAATTATTAAATAAGTACTCATTTATCTAGTATTTCATAAAAAAACATGAGTTGAGTAGTCTTGAATATTCGCTCATAGCTGTCTATGAGCGAATATTCAATACTTCTCTACATATAGCAATAGAACTTACCCTTCTAGCTGAAACACACGAGAAAAACAAATACAACACAAATAACTGAAACATTTTTTTATCGTAACTGATATTATTATAAAAAATCATTTTTATCGCAACTTGTCTTCAACTACACAAATCTTTAAATACAGTCGTAATTGTTAATTTATGTTCTAATCTAAAACATAAAGTTAACCCAAATGTTAAAATTAAAATTATTTGGATAAAATAAAATAATCAATTTCTATGACATTTGTTATCACAGCCAGCCAGCAACACGTAGTGTTGCCAACTTTATTTTTACAAATCCACTGGTACATAGGGTAGTTGACTAATATAAACAATATTAATTTCGTATAGTATATGAAATAAGAGTCCGAAATATATCGATATCAATGAATAAAACTTAAGGTTAATAATTAAGTTTAAACTTAATTTATAAAGCATGTATTTTTCAAATTTTCTAAACGTCAAAAACGCTGTCGTCCATTTATGACGTCACAATGTTACTTGATGTACTAACGACAAACTAATTATTAACTAATATTTTTGTCAAAAAAGTCGCTTTGTTTCGTAAAGGATTAGTTAACGTGACGTCATATAACCTGTTGATATATAGATCATCATGGCCGACAGCGTTATGGCTCGTATTGACAAATGAATATTTTATATACCAGACATTAAAATAATACCCATAACTAACTATTACTTCAAAATGAAAAAGACAGTTAAATGTAACTTGTATTTTAATTTTGTAAAGTATTAAAAACTGAAAGTTCTGAGAAAAAATCATCGGCTTCTTAAACAATTTCTGTTTTCGCCGAATTTTCTTTAGTTCATATTTTTGTTCTTTTTTTTGGTACTCCATGTTAAGTAGTTATTGCAGAATTTTTACACAGCACGAACTGTGATGAAAATATTTTTACTTTATTTAACAAAAACATTCTAGTTATTCCCTGAAAATCATGCTTGTGCATCATTTCATACCTAACCACAAGTGGCGTAGCGTGCCTTGGACCACATTTATTGGTATCATAATTAGTTGGGGGGCCCAACTAATTATGATACGGGTAAAGATTGCTTACAAAAGAAACAAAAGTGCTCGTTTAAAATAAATATGACAACGACTTAACCTATGAAGGATGTTTCCAACTTTTGGGCGTACGCAATTAAGTGATATTGTGGATTAAATTTTACTAATTTTTGGTTTTACACGTAAGGGGCCCCTGTTGCCTCAGGCCCGTAACATTGATACGGCAGATACGGTGGTAGCTACGCCCTGCTTACCACTAACTGAAGAAAACTTGACCACTAAAAATCAGTTATATCTTAGTCCGCTAAAAGGTACGTCGGAACAACCAGATCTAATAGAAATTCAACTTAGTTGGCAACACTATAGATGTCAAAGAAGGCAGTCAGACATAGACACCAAAGATCACTTCATTTGTGGTCTGTGACTTAGACCACAAACTAATATTCTTTTAACTGGTTGTTCGGCTCTGACTTCTAGTTCTTTTGAGCCCGCAGGCTTAGACCGTTTAAAAAAACGTGTATTATATATGGACTAGCGGACGGCCGCGACTTCGTCCGCGTAAAAATGATGTCAACTTTCAACCCCTATTTCACATCCTTCTATTTATATTTTTGAAGCTTTATAACGTATAGATAGTAAATAGTCCACTAATCATTTTACATTAACAAATGTACCTAGAAAAATGAAGGACTTTCCATACAAACTTTCTACCCCTATTTCACCCGTTTCTGATTTTTTTTCGTAATAATCTTCGTATTATGGTCTCGAAAAAACTTGGCACAGTTTTATTTAAATTCATTTAGTGGTTTCAGCGTGATACCCGGTCAAAAAAAGGCAGACAGACAGACAAAAAATAACAAGAAAGTATTTTAGGCTTCAATTCAGTGCCCAACCAACAATATTTTTCAAAATATTATGATATTCAATAGCGGACCCGGTCAAGGTTTTCTTTTATTTATGTGCACTTCTTCCCTACCCTACCTTACCCCACCCGTGCCCTACTCTACCCTATACCTTCCCTACCTTACCCTTAGCAAAATCGATCCAGCCCTTTGAGCGTGGTGGGGTGACCAAGGGAAATAGAGACTTCTATGCTAATATTATAAAGAGGTAAAGTTTTTGTGGTTGTAGGAGGTAATCTCTGGATCTCCTGGACCGATTTGAAAAATTCTTTTACCAAAAGCTACGTTATTTGCGAGTGTCATAGGCTATGTTTGATCCCCATATTCACACGCGAACGGGAACTACGTAATTGAAAGCGCGGGGCGTCATATCTACCACGTGCCTGCAGCGCTTGACATCCGATAAAACTGATCGTGTGTTGGTCGCGATGCTCGTGACGTGCAGATCGCGTCCAACATACAATCAGTTTTATATCGGATCGGCCTTAAAGGTGGTGGGTGGTTAGCATTAGTTACTGTCGTGTCGCTTAAGGTGTATAGTATTTGAAATTAAAAGACTTTAATGCACTTTACACTAAGAAGTTTATTTTCATTTGCACCTTCAAAGTGCGCTTACACCTAATAAGAAAAAATCGCCATAACATAAATAAAATCCATCTCAAGATGGGCAGAAACATGCTGGCGACTTCTTCTAAATAAGGCGAACATATATCGCGTGTAGGAAAGACGATGTTCGTCTTCCTAAATTCATTTTATATATTAGACAAGAAAAGCTGAGCTTGTTCTTGAACTTTTTTCATCTTTTTTAATTGTTTTTTACTCGTAGGACTTGCTTTCTCAATAGACGCTATTTGCAAGTGGAGTTTATGAATAAGTTCCGTTTTTCTCTTCTTCTGAACCATGTCCATTGGTTTCGTACGCAACAACTTTTTATGATAAAACTGAAGTTGTTTCTTTGCTTTTGCCATAACAGGTGTCATAACAGATGATTCGTTTTGACCATTATCATTATTAGTATTGTTTACATTTTGTTGTAGTTGAATGTTCATTTTAATCTTTTGATTATACTTGAGTTTCTTAAAAATCTTATTATTTTGCCTCTTTTTCATGGTTTCAGTTCTTTTTCGACTGTAAAACATATTGAGTAGGTCGACGTAATTATCTCTGGGATAAGCAGTAAATATGCAGTTGTAATGTTCACCAATTTCCTCACGCATTGTTATTGGTATTTGTTTTTGCCTGAAATTAATAAGTTTCTCTCGAAGTACGTGCAAAGCAGTTAAATGTCTCGAACCATCTGCAAGACCTGCTTGCCCAAGTAGTAGCATGTTCAATTTCTTCAGCATGACATTAATATTACTTTTATTATTTGACAGTTGTTGAGGGCTTATCACCTTTTGCTTTAAGAGTTGTTGGTGTCGATTTTGCAAATACACTAGCTCTTTGTAAAGAGCATTGGGGTCACCCAAATCAGCTTTTAGACTTTCAAAAGCTGTATTGAGTTTTCGCAAAATATTGTTTCTATTTTTTGGTATGTCATTGCACAATGCTGAGCGTTCGTTAACAGATTCCTTTGGAACATCAGTTTCGCTTTCCGACACAGATTTCTGTTTATTTTGCTTTGTAGCGATCCAATCCCTAAGTTCTGCCTGGAAAGCTTCCTGATTCACAAGCGTGCCTTTAATGCTTAGATAATAATTTGCAATATTGTCACTTATGAGAATGACATTGTTCTTTTTGACAGCTTCTTTCAACCAAATAGTACCTTCTTCTGTTTTCACCATCTCTACTATTTCTTTGGGGATGTAAATCCTAGCTGAAGTAACAACATTGCTAGTGTCAGACACCTCATTATCCTGTATGATCTGTCCCCTTTTGTCATGATTTTCTTCAGATACTGAGATAACATCTGGAGCTTTATTAATAATCTCCGAATTTTCTTCAACTGTCTTAGCATTTTTAGGGTTGGGATCAGGCATATCCTTAACCACAAGTGTTTGTTCTTTGTTTTGTTGATTTTTCTTTTGTAAGCCATTATTATTATTAATCGGGCTTTTGGTTTCTTGACGTATCTCAGTGTCAACAGGTGGACCAAGATTCTTTTTCTTATTTACATGTGTATCATGATTTACTGGAGATTTAGATTGCCGTTTGAGGCAGTCATTTCTTGGTGGCAATCCAGAAGAGATGTTAGGATCTTGTGAAACACTTCTATCTGGTTGTCTATTATCTTGATTTAGGTTGTTTTCATTGAAGTTATTATTGCAAATTGGAGGATAAATCGGTCTATATACAGCCACAAAGGGTGAATTGATTGGTAGGCCTGAAAATGGAAGGGATATCCGGCAAGTATGGACGAAATGGCCACGACGACTGCAACCGCTGCAGTAGGATTGAAAATGTTTTTTAAATTGTCGATTCTCCTCCAAAGGTCTGTCCAAGCTGATCTGTAAACAAAGTGACAGAACATATTATCTTTAATTTAAAAATGAATCGCAAAATGCGTTGGTAAGCGCATAACTCAACAACGCCTGGACCAATTTGGCCAATTTTTTTTTAAATGTTCTTTAAAGTTCTAGGATGGTTTTTGCCGCGAGAAAAATTCGAATAATTGCCAGAAAAACCATAAAAATAGCGTTTTTCTTTTTCCCATACAAATGTTTTCTAACTAAAACATAGTCAATTTGAGCTTTTTGTTATTGTTTAAAGTTCATATTAGAAAACGGGGTAGCGGGTTAGGGTATGGTAGGGGTAGGATATGGGGTAGGGTAGGGCAGGGGTAGGGTAGGGTAGTGTAGGGTAGGGATAATCTCAGGAGCTACACTAGTGTAGCTCCTGAGATTAGCGCGTTCTGGTTGATGCTGATTGACTGATGATGAGGAAAAATTCTTTCAGTGTTAGATAGCCTATTTATCGAGGTAGGCTATAGGCTATATTTTATTCCCTTATTCCTGCGGGAACGGGAACCACGCGGGTGAAGGTGCGGGTGGGTCTACTAGTTCATCATAATACCAAAATTCATTTTGATCGGTTCAGCGGTTTAGCCGTGAAAAGTGAAGACAGACATACTTTGGCATTTATAATATTAGTATAGAATATGTAGAAAATAAGAGAAACGTACAGTGTTATGGTAACGTCGCCATAGATCTGGGCAGTGACTTGCTGGATGTCCATTTTGTCCACACTCAATGCAACGTATTTTGGGCCACATGGAGCAGTTTCGACACATTGTCGAGTACACATAGTTTGGTGATCCACACTGCAAATGTTACATATAAATGTATATTAGAGTTAAAACATAAATATGGAAATAATTTTTCTCAACTCTACAGATTTCTAAAAACGTGTTTTGTAATTTGCAAGTATATCTTAAGCCATTTCAATACTACTTGAAGATTCTTCTATCAATATATTAAAAACTGACACTGCATCTTAGAATTATGATTAGGTGTTTGGAGTAAAACGCGAACTAATCATAAAGTCTGAACCACTTACATTTACACAGATTTTCCTAGGACATCGGGGCTCAAAGTGTCCTGTTGACCCACACATAAAACACACAGGTGGTTTCATTCTACACATATCATCACGATGTCCAATACGATTGCAATAACCGCATCTGAAAATTTATTAAAATTTACAACAATTACCTACACACATCTTTTTATGTATGATGATGATGATGAAATTGAAGACATAGACATACATGTCCTGAATACACCACTCCATGCTATTCAAACATATCTAGCATGCTGCTCCTATGTGGTGTCATGGGTGTCATGGAATTTGACGGCCTTGGTTGGTTGGTTGGTTGAAAATTTTGGCGTGGTTCTCGTTCCCGTAGGAATACGATGATAAAATAATTATATCGCTTATAAAGCACTCAGAAATAGATGGTGTAGCTTTCCAACAGTGAAAGAATTTTTCAACTCGGTTCAGTAGTTCC
Source organism: Bicyclus anynana (assembly GCF_947172395.1). Taxonomy (NCBI): domain Eukaryota; kingdom Metazoa; phylum Arthropoda; class Insecta; order Lepidoptera; family Nymphalidae; genus Bicyclus; species Bicyclus anynana. Next base: position 17,285,318 of record NC_069083.1, read on the forward strand.
AGAGTCTATTCAAAATATAGACAAATAAACATTCAAATCTTCTTTTATATTTTTCTTTTTACTTCTTTTATAATATTAGTATTGATTATTATTTATATAATTAACAAATATTATAAAACTTACGCAGTTTTCCGTCTCGACATTGATGACATTCTGTCCTTTGGGTCAATAAGCCACAGGTTCTTATCTCCTGAAATAAAAAACAGTAAAAATATTTAATGCAGAACTTACTTGGTTTGTTGACTTATTTTATACCCGCGATTTCGTCAGAAGTGCGGAAGTCAAGAGTCAGGATTGAACGCAGAGTATACACCTATAATAATGTATGTCGCGTGTAGAATCAATCTTTTTGTATTTTTATATTTGAAAATAATTCAAAATGATCTTCAAAATGAAATATTGTAGTTTTGTAAAATTTGTAATGGTTAACAATTCTGTTGTATGTACATATTTTTTGTGTAACTTTAATCAATTATGCAACACAAAAATCATATTTTGGCACACTTTTTATTAATGCTTTACACCTATTTGTTATAGTGTGATATATATCACTCTCGTTAGCACTGGAAGCGTGGCTGGGTCAATTTTGTCCATTTTAGTTTTTCTACAGTAATGTGAAGAGATATAAACTATATATGAAGAGATATATAAAGAAATAATGGAATTAAACACAAAATTGTGCATGTGTGCGCTCAGTTTTGTAGCCTATTATTCTGATCACATTTTGCAGTGATTTTGTAGGGACATAACCAATCTATAGTATAAAATTATCATTGTGGCTAAGTACAACAGTATTTAAAAAAAGGAAAATACATTTTTTCCACAAAATCTTACAAATTAATTGTATAAATTGTAATGAATATTCTTTGGAAAATACATTTTTTTCCACAAAATCTTACAAATTGATAGTGTAAATTGTAATGAATATTTTTTAAATTATCTTGGTGCTTTCTTTGATTGAGGTAGCTTAACCACTGTTATTTGAATATTTCATTGTGTTAATAATAAAAACTTACTTGACATATTTTTCTGTATCTCTCTGTGATTAAAATCTTCACCGCCCCAACTCTCATTGTAAAACTTCTCCATTTCAGCTCTGAGAGTGCTGAGAGAATATCTCTGTCTGTTACAAACTCTATTGTTACCTTTCAAATTATCAAAATCAAGATCTGCATTCAATATGGCAGGGATCTTTGTTGAACCACATGTTTGTATGTCCTGTACCGGTGTATTTTCATCATAAACATCATCTTCTATTAGGCCAGAAACATTTCCCATAACAATATTTTCATTGATAGTTGTGTTAGAAATATCAGGTTCTGTCAAGTCAATGATACTTTTGTTTACGGAATCAGTGTTCTTTTTTGTTGACTTCGGAGTAGTCGTAATAGATGTCTCTTTGTTAATAGTATTGTCATCAACAACATTGACAGTGTTTGACAAATCTTTGACAATTTCCGATGGATTGGAATCAGAATCAGTACTCGGTAAACTTTTATCATTACCTGAAAATGGATTTGCATTCTTGCTGCCTTCGTTAGCAGACTGGTTGCTGTCAGAGTCATAAACATCTGGATTTGGTACACTTATCTCAGTGACACGGTATGATTTTGTTCTCTGCCGCTTATTTTTGGCTTTACTTATTGGTGTTGCAAAGCATTCGTCTACTGATACTGGGGTAGAGTTTACAGGAGTCTGATTAGGAGTTGAAGTGTCTTTATTCCTTTTTTTCTTCCTTTTCCGGGTAGGCGTCTGGCCAAGGAGGTCAGCACCGTGCAAACTGAAGTCAAAGCTTTGGTTATTGGCATGTTTTGAAGATATGTTTAGTGCTATGCAATCACCACGTATGAACTCATCTGAAACAGATGAGACCACAGATGGGACAGGACTAGCGGTCACTTCTCTATTACCACTAGTTTTAGTCTCATGTTTTTCAATAGACTTCTTTTCGGGCGATCCAATGGACACGGGAAGTGTGTCTTCATCTGAACTCTCGATAGTAATGATAGGCTTGGGAGGCAGGGCTACTTCAACAATTTCATCCTCATCGCTCGACTCAAGCTCTACAAAATGTAAGTCTTCATTTTCCAGTATCTCAATGGTTTTTCTTATATTATTTGGTACTGGTTGCTGGAAAATGGATAGGTCAGGAGGCGACGTATTTTCTTCATCGTCTTTTTTATGTTGACTATTGATGACTCCATGTTTAGTGCCAGCAGCTGGCTCTTTAGGAGTGGCTGTTTTTTGATAAGGTGTATTGATCTTTTGATAAGGTGTGTTCTGCTCGCTGTTTTTGTTCCAGTAACGTCGTGAGTTGCTATGTGTTTCAGCGACTGTGTTTGTGTCCTTTTGATCTAAGTTAACTTTTGTCCCAGTATCATCAGCGTAGTGTAATAAAGCAAACATTCGTCTTTCCAAATCATTTTCGCTAGGCTCCTGTAAGTGCAAACGATTGTACCTATCAAACATAGGTGTTGCAAAGTATTGTGACACAACAAAATATGGTAACCTAAACACCTACCTCTTCCATGTTTTCGACGGAAATTTAGATCAAACAGGAGATAATGCGAAATAAACATAATCGAATATTCTTATCAGATTATTAAAAAGCTGCTGCGATCATTGAAAATAAAGAAAATTAGAAGATTTCTATTTATTATGATTTACGGACACGTTTGACACTCCATTTCGAGTCTGAAACTGAACCATAGACAACAACTTACAAATAGAACAATAGAACCATAGAATGTTAAAGATATATATCTTTAACAAAGAACAAAGCAAAAAAGCAGCAACTGTGCACTGCACACGATAATTCGGTTGAAATGTAAAATTCACGAACAAAATTGTCTGTCGATTTTTGAAGGGGACGAGGTAAACTCACACATCGAAAATATTTAGGACCACTAAAAATATTCTATGTCCATTATGTGTCCAAGATGTCCTTATACACACAACTATAAATTTGACTCGCAATACACATACGCGTTATTTTACACAGCCTAACAAACACATCGCATATCTGAGTCTTAGACCATTAATAACTAAATATATAGTATTTTTTTCCTTACATGGCAAAAAAGGTAAACAAAGATCCGTCGTCACGACATTCACATATTTCTCACAAACCGTCCGTTTAAACTAAATCATTTATATACACATCACTTCATTTAACGCGCACACCGCGAATTACATAAAAACTGCTTGTAATTAACTATTATATCACATTTATTTCACTAAAAACGAAATCACAACAAGTTAATCGTTAATCTGTAGAAATAATCTACAGATTAACGAAAATGTTGCGAATTTGACATTTCGTAATGCTAGATTGTCTATGAATTGAAGAGACGGGAAAGATACATGAAATTATAACTTGTCGATAATTATGTACATATTTTTTAATTTTAATATTTGTGTCCTTTGTGGCTTATAAATAAAATAAATGTGTATCTTTATTAACACAGCACCAAAAAATATATTATACTCCATGGAGAAGAAGTAAATCTACATACATGAAAACGTTGGACATAGCAGCGACATTATTTCCGCATACGAATATTTTTTCATAAAGTCAGTGGCAATTTTAAATGGAGATTTTTGATTTTAAAATAGTTGAAGAACCTAATTGAGAAAAAACAAATAATAATTTAAAAAAATGTATACAACCGACTTCAAAATATTAACGTACCCACGAAATTAAAAAAGGGAAAAATAATATCATTATATTTTCTGCCAAGCCAGTGTATTCAATCTATTAATTCAAGGTGTACCCTATCGTAAAGATTTTTGTTTCTCAGACATTATTTTTGTCTGTCATGTGTTTTTCTCAGTAACGACTTAAGTCAACATCAGACGGGCTTGGCAGCGACTTCAAAATGATCAATAAGTAGAAAATATAATAATGTTATCTTTCCCTTTTTAGTTTCGTGGGTACGTTAACATTTTGAAGTCGGTTGTATTTTTTCATAATATTTTTTTTTTTATATTTTTAATATACCTAATAAATAAATCAATCCATATGAAATTCAACCTAAAATCCACCCATCTGAAAGTCGGAATTTTCGGTTAGTTATATTATTGTTAGTCATACACTACTCAGCAATCAGCAATAATATAACAACCAAACAACAAATAAATAACAAGACTAACAATTGCAAACGAAACAAATAAGTAATGATGATATGGAACAAACATTGACACGACCTCACTGTGAGCATGGAAGCGACAATGTGGCACTTTTTGCTCGCAGTAAACTCATCCTAAACCGAGCTTAACCAATCGCGGCGCGAGTGCTCCCGAATGTTTGTAATTATATAGCACGATCAAAAATTATTAAAAAACCGATAAACCGATTCTTCAACCACTTGCAAAATTTTTAAATTAAGAATAAAGAAAACAATACACAAATACGACTTGAATATTATGATTGCTGGATCAGAAAAATAAATAAAAGATTTGAAATACTAATGGAAAAAAATTTATTACTTTTGTTTCGCAACATGGTGAGATTTTTATTTTTCTGGTATACGTAAATCGTGATAGTCAGAGTTATTAGGATATTATATAAAGAAGTTTGAGAGATAGTGATGTACAAGGGGCCGAAACTTTAGTACAAAGGTTTTTGAATATATGACATTATGCGGTAATAAATTTAGTAGGTTCTAGAGCTAGAAAAATGTTACGAATTATAATTAGAGACAGACAGTAAGTGTAAATTAATTCCAATTATGTTCTACATAGTCATTTGGACTAGTGGTGTATAACCAAGGTAAAAAAAGAAAGAAATAATAATCTTTAATTCAATAGAAAAATATTTTTGTCGCTTTTTTGTTTTTCTCAATTGTTTTCTTCAACAATTTAAAAATTAAAAATTTCCATTATAAATTGCCACTGACTTTATTTCAAAAATATTCGTATGCGGAAATAATGTCGCTACTATATCCAACAAAATGAAATGAAATGTTAATGTTATTTAACTTTTGTAACTTTTGTATCTTTTGTAATTTTTAAAAATGTAAACTGTAAAATTTTTGTAATTTATGTACTTGGAAATAAAGGCTATATTATTATTATTATTATTATTACTATATCCAACATTTTCATGTATTTCATGATTCACTTCTTCTCCTTGGTGTATATATTCTTAAAATGATATTTAATTTCCTAAAATGCACACAACTGAAAAGTTGGAAAACGAAACGAATATGGAACGTATTCGTTTTTTAAGATGACGTATAGTAACGAATATTTTAGTTTAGTTATTTCAGATATAACGATACCTACTTGATATCGTTACGATGCCCGCGGTTAACTTCTCAACCCTACTGATTGTCTTTGGTTCATAGTCAGCCATTATTGTTGTTTAAAATTGTCATCTAAGAAAATTTCAAGTATATATATTAATGGTCTAAGTACTTAGTCGATGTTTGCTGTAACAACAGTTTTTATAAACGCGTTAGATCATTGATTTTTGATCTTTGTCAGAGGGGTTACAGTTAGCAAGGCAGTACCTTTATTAATGGTCGAAGGAATACAGCGCCCTCATTTATTTTCTACTCATACAGGCCGTACTAGTGTTCTGTGGGCCGTACAGCAGACTACTTTAGTATTGTAGTCAAGTACGATAAATTTTTGGGCGGTAAATATAAAATTGTTCGTACTCTATTAAAATACTTAAGTACAAGCCGCGGCACGTAACTTTAGCGCTGACCGTTTATGCGCAGAAGTCTAAAATACGGTATCGGAGGGGGGCTGCAGGTATGAAGGGCGGGCGTGCGTAGCGTCCGTAGCGGTGATTGGCTCTCTAGTCGTATTCGGTCCCCGGCACTGATACGACGCTCCGCGAATTCCCAGTGTACTGTCGCGTTCTGAATTGTTTTGTTATTGCTATTAATTTTTATTGTTGGTTTTCGTTAAGTTTATTTGTTAAATATATATATTTTAGTTTGTTTGAGACTTTACAGTGAATATGTCTAGAAGAAATACTGTTTTGAGAAGACAGGCACGGAAAATGGTGCATGACGTGCATTGTTTTTTAAAAAGAGAATCTTCTGAATTAATATATACATTCTATATACTTGTTAAAAAAACGATGTCTTTGAAAATATTTGGAAATTTGAACTATAAACTACTCGTATAACACCTACACTGTGAACTTTGTAATATAGAAGTAATAACCACAATATTTTATTTAATAAGTATAATATAATTATGCGTGCGTGACAGTACCTATGCACAACTATACCCCACATTTCGTTTATAGCTAGACTTACTATTTAACATAAACATTAAAATAATGTCATTAAAATTATTTACTTATTAATTAATAAACGTAATAATTGTATTGTGTGCGCGACAGTACCGATGCGCAGCTATCCCCACCGTGTTTCGCTCAGCGCTAAAGTTACGTGCCGCGGGTAATAGTCCGACCTAGGCCTTATTAAAGTTCATTAGCTTTCTACTAGATTGAATTTTTTTTTTTTCATATTTTATTCAGACGTGATCTGATAAAAATTTTAGTTTTTAAATCTAGATTCCTAATAATTGGTCAATAACTTATAGATTATTCAATAATAATATTTGCACGACTCCTCATAGATAAACTGTTCCCCTCTTAGGAGTGGGTCTGACAATAGTTCAATAGTATATCCACGATTTATAGGCATAAGCACGCTTAAGTAACTCATCTTGAAGTGGGAATTAAATAATTAAAGAAACAACTTTATAACAGTCATTTATTAATCTTTTGTTTTTTATTAAAAAAAATAGGATTACAAGAAAATCAAGAAATCCTCTTTCGTATTACGAACATAATATGAATAATGCAATTTATTATAGAAATAGATGGTTATCAGACTCAAAAAGCAGGAGGTACCTATGCTATTTTGTCACAAATAGGTATTTAAATATAACATGCTATTTATTATGAATTCCATTATAACATTAAATTAAATGTCTTTCATTTTTACATTTGAGGATTTCATGAATACAATCAATCATTATGATGAAAAAAATTAACAAACACATTTGTATTGAAAATACTATTGAAACAAGTATGTTTAATTGTATCATTATCATTTCATCATTAGAATACAATTATTGAAAATTTATTTCTTCCGAAAATACCTATACTATATTTTCTATAACTATACAAGGCGATGCTTTTTTTATCAGTAGATACAACATTATATTTGATAGTATTAGAAAATATTTAAATAAAGTCACAGAGTAAAAAAATGTTTAATAATTTCATAATCAACATCTTTTATTCATCATGTAGTATTCACCGGCTTCATTGTGCGGCTTGTAAGACTCATTCTGGATCATTCTCAATTCTGTGGGTGGCAACCTGACAATTTTTTTTTTCATTTCCTGCTTCAGTCATTTTGTCTGTACTTTTAAAATGTTTTTAAATCAATAAATGATGTACACTGTTACACTTATAAATATGAATTAGAAATTAAAGCAATGTGAACTTTAAACAGTAATAATTAGGTTGGCTTTAGTTTTTTATATTATAATCAATACTTATAGTATGAGATCCGGCATCATTTATTTCATATCAATATTAAATAACAGATGAGAGTATATATTTCTAATGCCAGATTTTAGACCATAACTTTATAAATAGGGACCATAACTTAATAATTAGGGATCCTACCAGCCAGGGATTACTAACAAGCTAATTTTTTGTGAGTAGCTTCATCTCGATGAGAAGATCAACTTTTTTATTTACGAAAATTCTTGATTCTAGTAGCTAACTGAGTTACCAGGAAATGAAATCTCAGGGCGTCGGGACGAGCAACAGTAAAAAAAACAGCTGGTTTGTAACAACTTTTAATAACCTCGTTATTGAAAGGATGGTAGAGTAACAAAAGTTGTTACTAACCAGTTGTTTTTTTACTGTAGATTAATACAATAAAAGTCATACAATTTAAAAGCCACATTATCCTACAAATTGCGTGGTACATTATCTCGTTCAGACGCTCTGAAATGTTAATTTCCTGGTAACTCAGTTAGCTACCAGAATCGAGAATTTTCGTAAATCAAAAAAGTTGATCGTCTCATCAAGTTGAAGCTAATCACGAAAAATTAGCTTGTTAGTAATCAGTTGTACAAAATGTTCTACGGATCCCTGACTACAAGATATTTATGACCGTAAAACATAATATTTACACGAACAGTTTACAAATAACTACAACTGCCCCTTACTTTTAAAATTTTAACAATAATTAACTTAAAATTAATTACATAATCATGCATTAACATGCAAAAACAATAATACCTACTACTACTAGTACAACTTAATAAAAAAAATATTTAAAAATAAAGTATGTCATGAATTTAAAACTTCTTCTGCATAGTGTAAAGTAGTTTTGTATCTTGTCTTGTATAAATATTTCATTTTTCGTCGAGCACATTTTAAATTTCACAAAAATATTCGATTCGTAATTACATAATATTACATAATAACAATAAATTGTAATAGTCACTGTTATTAAAAATTCATAAAAAAGGAACATGCAATTTTTTTTTTATTAAATTATTATTTGATGTAAATATTTTGTTTTGGGTTCAGTTTAGCTGCAGATTTGATAGTAAAAGTGTACACAGGCGCGTTATTGTGAAACTGAAGGAGTTTCAGCAAAGCAGAAAGCATAAATTAACATCTTTAAGAAGTTGCTAAGCAACGGTTTTAATCAAATTCTAATAGGAGGTTCTTAAGTTGATTGTTATTAAACATGCTCCAATTATGCTCCCTTGTGTCACTATAATCTATACTTGTAAAATAAATCTGTAAAGAGGTAATTGACCTCTTTACAGATTTATTGTACACTGTACTGTACATGAAATATATTTCCAAAAAGCAATCTGCAAATTTTTTGTCTGCCTGTCTGTATGTATGTACGTTATAGAAACAAAAACTGCTCGACGGATTTTAACGAAACAATTAATCTTCATACTCCTGAGCAGGTTATAGTATAGTTTTCATCACACTACGATCAATAGGAGCAGAGCAGTGAAGGGAAATGTTGGGAAAACGGGAGAAGTTACTCCATTTTTACAGCAAATGGATTAAAGAGGTCGAAGGGCGGACAGATTCGGTAATATAACAATTTTTTTTTCAATCAAATCAATAATTAATTTAACAAACAAAAAAGAAAACACAATTTGCAACATTAAAAAATAGAACATTTTCAGTTTAGAAAATTAACAAAGAAAAAAATTAAAGCGCGTCAAGAGATTTTTTGTAGAATCATGCAGCATGCTGTTATGTTCCTATAAAAAAAAACTAAAAAGTGGCAATTTTTGGAGTTTATTGGAGTTTACTCCTTAAGAATCGATTGTTCATATATAGCCCCCGGTATGATAAAATTATGGGCAGTAAAATTCGATTAACCAATGACAGTGTTACGTTTTTTGTGCGCAACCTATTCTGCGCACATTTCACCATACGCTGCCGCCAACAGCGTGCACATGCGTGCGGGCGCGTACTTCGCGGCCTGCTGCACCTCGGTTGCGCACATTTCACTTTTCAGACGTAAGTAGTGTATGCTGCGGGACAACATACACCTATTTAGACAGTCGATCTGAAAGAGTAAACTCCATTCGTGCGTCGAAGCTGACACTTTTTTTTGTTATTGTACTGTATGCGTCAAACTTGTCCGTTTATAAACATATTTCAGAGCGGAGCTAAGTTTCGCGCACTCTATACTTCTTTCTTTCATCAATACTGATTAGGCAGCAATTAATAATACCTACTAGTATAATTAAATATACCTATCTGTATTTGTTTTACAAGCAAGCCAGCAAGCCCATAACTTGCTCTCACTTGATGTTAAGTGACAGTACAGTTCAAGCTGGTTAAGGCGCTAAACAGGGAGGTACATGCGAATATATAATATTTGTTTTATTTCTTTTAAAAAGAATATTGGCCATATCTTCTTAATATGACCAATGTTCCCATTTCTCTCCAACTAGGAAAGGCTGTATTTGGAATGGGTACGACAATAAACCAATGGGGCGGGGTTCGAACCACCACCCCTTGGTGATGAGTCCGACCACTCTTACCGTTGAGTTATTGAGGCTTATCCTTTGATATGAGCCTGAATAACTCAAGCAGTATTATATCTTCTAGTTGTTGGCGACTTTATTATTTACCTGCACTCACTTATGTTATAAGCCACAACAAAGTACCAAAAGAGATGGTCGAAAATTGTATGGTGCCTAGGATCAGTCATTGTACCCTGGCGGAAATAAAAGAAAATATATTTTTTTACTATTTTTGTGTATACAAATCTACGAATTTACTTTAATTCTTTCAAAATAATATTCATTCTCTCCCAAGAAATGCAACACTTATACGGGTAATAATGGCGGATTGATGGCCTTTTTTATGCAGTAGTCATTTTGACGTTTGCTGTCAATTGTCATGTCATAGTTGCTTTATGGGCGCCATCTTGATATAACTCAAAAACTTTGGTTTCAATTTTATTTATTTCTTTTTATTTAGTTAGATTTATTCACTTATTTAGACTTTAATAAAATCCATGCATTTTTTAAATTTTAACGATACGGGGTACAAGAGTGAACCTGAAATGGACCATCTCCTTTGTATATTCATAAAATGTCTAGTCTATATAAATAATATGCCAAAGTTTCTGACGATGACACTAGACATTCCCCTCAAATAACATTGGCGGATGTTCGTGACTCTTCAAGCTCCCGTCAAATAACAATGACGTAAAATGATGGATACTTCACATATCCAACAAATAACAACGACGAACGTTTCACCACACCACTAGTCCATATTGCAGACCACGACGAAGCGTTCGGTGTCTGTCGTGCTGCATTCAGTGTCTGCCGTGCTGCGCTCGGTGATCGTCTTGCTGCGCCGCTTCTTCGTCTTGCTGCGCCGGGTGACAGTCTTTCTGCACTTGGCGATCGCCTTCCTGCAGCCAGTGTCCGCTTTACTGCGGCCAGTGTCTGTCTTACTATGCTCGATGTCCGTTTTGCTGCATTCTGTGTCTGTTTTGCTGCTTTCTGGGTCCATTTTGCTGCTTTCTGGGTCAGTTTTGCTGTTTTCTGGTTCCGTTTTGCTGTTGCGCTGGGTGTCCGCCTTGGATTGCTCGATTTCCATGGCGCGTTCCATGTGCGCGATGGGCGTCTTGTTGGCGACGTATTTGTAGGGGAAGTCCCTGTGCTCGGCGCGCAAGTGCCGCCGTACGTCCTGGTGCTTGCGGAACGCCTTGTCGCACACGGGACAGTCGGCGTGGAACTTCCTCTCTTTGTGGATCTGGAATGTAGCGAGACATTTTTTTAAATGCTGTTGTTCCTACAAGTATGGGTTGTGTGATTAATAATTTTATTATTATACTAGCGGGCGCTCGCGACTTCGTCCGCATGGAATTTAGTCTTTCACAAATCCCTTGGGAACCACGGATTTTCCGGGATAAAAAGTAGTCTATGTGTTAATCCAGGCTATAATATATCTTAATACCAAATTTCAGCAAAATCGGTTCAGTAGTTGAGACGTGAAAGAGTAACAAACATTCATACCATCAAAATCATCAGTTTTCGCAAATCTCGGGAAACCATGGATTTTTCGGGATAAAAAGAAGCCTATGTGTTAATCCAGAGTAAAATTTATTTCCATTCAAAATTTCAGCTAAATCGCTTCAGTATTAGCGGCGTTATAGAGTAACAAACATCCATACAAACTTTCGCGTTTATAATATTAGTAGGACTAGCCGACGCCCGCGACTTCGTCCGCCCTTAGACCTCTTTAATCCAGCAATTACAGTAATATCACTGTCAAAATGGAGTAACTTCTCCCGTTTTCCCAACATTTCCCTTCACTGCTCTGCTCCTATCGATCGTCCGCTAGTAATATGAATATACCTCCCACATATGGTCCCACTTCTCCCGCAGCGTGGTGAAGGTAGTGCCGCACGAGGGGCACTTGAAGAGCGTCTTGCCCCTGTTCATGTGCTTCCTGTAGCTGGACTCGGTGTAGAACACCTTGTTGCACTCCTGGCACACCAGCGGCTTCATCTTCTGGTGCATCTGTGTACATTACAATTTAAACCACATCATTCATCATTGTTCAAAAAGGTGGGAAGATAATATTAGGAGCATAGTGGTTATACATTATTGATTTAATTACAAATTTATATTTTAAGTGTATTTTAGCTTTGTATGTTTAACAAAATTACTGACTCGAGCTTTGTTATGAAACAAACTCTCTCGGATATATTGGAAAGAGTTACAAATACAACCATCAATCCTATACCTTCTAAGTCGCGGAAAATGAAGTAGTATTTAATTTTGTTAGATTCCTATTTCATGAGATTAGATAAAGTATAATTAATATGGTCACGTATAGCAAGAAATAGGATGGAATGGAAAACTTTAGAGGAGGCCTTTGTCGGAAGACAAGCTGCAGACTAACGACCGTTTGCCGATAGTAATTGTTATTATTATTTTCTAAAAAAAAAAAAATTGTTATTTTACTTAAAGATTTGTATATGAATAACTAATTTGGCATGTTTTTAAATGTACAATGTAAACAAAACTCAGCATTAAAGGCTTTTTATTTTTATTATTTATTCATCATTAAGACTTGCTAGCTGTGTTAGTCCAGAGGATTTGTCCTCTACGGGACATGCACCTCCAATTTATCGGTTATGTGTCCTATATGTTATTTTAAGAAATTAAATATCACACGTTCAAAAGGTAAAGGAGAAGGTAAGGAAACCTAATACCTGAGAATTTTCTCAATTCTCTACATGTGTGAACTTGTGAAGTCTGCCAATCCACATTAGACCAATGTGGTGGTGGAAGCGTGCTAACTTGTTAGGAGTAGGATGAAATCAACACCCCTTTCGGTTTCTACACGACATCGTACCGGAACGCTAAAACTGTGGTAACTAGCCACAGCAGAAGCCTCCCACCAGCCAGACCTGGACCAATTAAGAATACCTCAATCGGCCCAGCTGGGGATCGAACACAGGACCTCCTTCTTGTAAATCCACCGCGCATACCACTGCGCCACGGAGGCCCTCAAACAGGCGTTTATAAAATATGTTTCTATATGGTCGATGTTTCATTGTTGCAATCGTTTTTGTTGTGCAAAGAGCTCCCTAAAAATTTTTGTACAGTTCAATGGTGAAAACAGCCAACAACTTCTAGTTTCTATACTACAGCCTTTCTTCAACAAACAAATTAAAAATGAGGGTATAAATCAATAGTAATTTCACACCTATAATAACAATTATAAAATGACTGAATGTTGGGTTCTAACAACTATTTCTCGTTTGCGTCTTGGTCACTCATGTACACCAGTGCATCTAAACAAGCTCCGGATTAGGGATAACTCTATCTGTGAGTGTGGTTTGTTTCCTTTTTAACTGTCCCAGACTTTTTCATCCTCTCTATAACGTTCTTCCCCCAAAAGTCCCTCATCCTTTAAGTGTTAAATGTTTGTTAATGTTTGTGTTTAGTCCATATTGTAGATTTTTATGTAAATATGTAGAATGTAATAAGATTAAATTGTAATACATGTTTATACTATGTAAATTATTTTAAATATTTTGTTAATATTAATATATGTTATTTGTGTTGTTATAGGTTAGGAACTAACAAAAATATTATGTAATAGTAACTATCTAGTAGATTCTCAAAATTGAACTTGTCAGCTCTCACTGAACAATCTCCTTCATGCCTTCTCCATCTACTCGACACTGGCGAGATAAACCGTGCCCAGTTGGCACAAATGAAAGCCATAAAGAAGAATTGAATTGAATTAACTTCTTCTTAAACTAATGAAAATAATTTTGATTAATAAACTTAGAACAATTAGATATGGTTAAAATGTTTTATATGATACACAATTTAAAATAAATAAGTTATGAAATGACATGCGTTTTCTACCTTAATTTCTAATTTGTTTGTTGGTAAACAGTACTCATCAAGAAAAGCTGTAGTATAGTCACAGTGTATTGCGTACCAGCATGTGCTTCTCCAGGAAGGGCTTGCCGGTGAACTTCTTGCTGCAGATGTCGCAGATGAGCACCGACAGGTTGTGCACCTTCTTGTGCTTGGTGAAGTTGCTGGAGTCGCTGAACGTCTTGTCGCACAGCTCGCACTTGTACAGCGGCAGGCTGCCGTGCTCGCGCATGTGGCGCTTGTAGCTGGAACATACAACATTTTATAATATGACCAATATTCACTTTCCCCTCCAACTAGTCGGGAAAGACCGTGCTAGGAGAGGGTACGACAGTAGACCAACGGGGTGGGGATCGAACCACCACCCCTCGGTAATGAGTCACCGTTTAACAAAGATTGTTAAACGTCAGGGAGTGTGAATTCCGCCTGAAAAGAACACGATTGGCCAACATAGTAGGTACAGTAATATATACTCATTCCTGGAGGGACGCTATATCAGTGGATGTGGAGAGCCGGAAACAACATCTTTTGACAAATGACAAAACGATGTTTTGACAAAACTCCAAACCCTTGAGGTTTGGAATTTTGTCATCAAAACATCGGCGGAAAGTTGCCAGTTTATCAGTTTATCAGTTTTATACGAGATATTTTGAAGAGTATGCTCAGGAGCTATTCGACGTCATACCAACTTCGCCTTTTTACCATCGCACCGTAAGACATCGGGTGTTGTAGATGTCCATAGGACCCGTACAAAACGTTTTGCGTCTTCATACGCACGGCTAAGGTTTGGAATACCCTTCCCAAGTCTCTTCCCAAGTCTGTGTTTTCTGAATCTTATAACTTGGGTATCTTCAAAACAAGAGTGAATAGGCACCTTCTAGGCAAGCGTGTCCTATATTAGACTGTATCTACACTTACAATCAGGTTAGATCATGGTCAAGCGCGAACCTATTTACATTAAAAAAAAAACAACATTCTAAACAGTCATTTGATCGGATTATGGTCCAGAGACTGATCTCCAATAGACAAAGGAACAAGAAAAATAAAATACACACTAGTGGACGCTACCTACATACCCTGCTCAAACCTTACCTAGCCTACTACTACCTTACCTCTACCCTAGCCTACCCCTACCCTAAGTATCATTATGTCTGTCTCCTGGTTCTAAAATGCTTCCCCACCAATTTTCAGCCAAATTGGTCCAGCCATTCTTGAGTTATAAATAGTTTAACTAACACAACTTTCTGTTATATAATATATCCATTTTCTTGTAAAGGGATTCTTATTTCATAAATTTTAGTATCGTAATGTATCTCATTACACACTTGTGCGTTATAGTATTGTAAAACGCACTAGTTTTTATTTAATGAAGTATAACGCACGGTTCTTTTTTAAATCTTACCTTTTTTTACACTTTCTTTAGCACTTACCGGTCACTGGTGTAGAAGTTTTCGGAGCATATCTGGCACTTGAGGCAGCTGTACTTGTGGCGCTCCTTGTGCGCGTCTACCAGCAGGTGCTCGATGAAGTGCCGCTTGCACTGTAAGCAGTTCTGCAACCAGTTGTACACTTTCTCTTGCACTTACCGATCATTGGTGTAGAAGTTTTCGGAGCATATCTGGCACTTGAGGCAGCCGTACTTGTGGCGCTCCTTGTGCGCGTCTACCAGCAGGTGCTCGATGAAGTGCCGCTTGCACTGTAAGCAGTTCTGCAACCAGTTGTACACTTTCTCTTGCACTTACCGATCATTGGTGTAGAAGTTTTCGGAGCATATCTGGCACTTGAGGCAGCCGTACTTGTGGCGCTCCTTGTGCGCGTCTACCAGCAGGTGCTCGATGAAGTGCCGCTTGCACTGTAAGCAGTTCTGCAACCAGTTGTACACTTTCTCTTGCACTTACCGATCATTGGTGTAGAAGTTTTCGGAGCATATCTGGCACTTGAGGCAGCCGTACTTGTGGCGCTCCTTGTGCGCGTCTACCAGCAGGTGCTCGATGAAGTGCCGCTTACACTCGTTCTTGCGCTCGAAGCGCCGGTTGCACTGGAAGCAGAACTGCAGTCGGTTGTAAACTCTCTCTTCCAGGGTTTTCGGTCTGTACATTCCTTGTAGAAGTACTGTGAATAAATACATCCGTATATATCTAATTTTATATCGTACGTAGAGAGACATAGACCAAATTAAATGACAATTAAAATTAAAGTTAATTGTTACCAACAAGTATGAGGAGTCAATGGTCGTAGGGGTCTCAAAGTGCTGGAATAGCGACCCCACACTAGAAAGTGTTGGTCGACCCCCCACCAGGAGGACTAACGACATCAAGCGAGTCAGTGATTCGCTGGATGCAGGCGGCTCAGGATCGTGATGTTTGGAAGTCCCTATAAATGGCCTATGTCCTGCAATGGACGTCTATTGGCTGACATGATGATAATGATGACTACTAAGTACTTACGTAACATCTTCTTCAAAACGTGTTTATGCTCCATGTCGTCAGTGAAACCCTTGAACGGCATTGCTTCTTTCGTAACATCCATAATCTCCAGGTGAGTCTCCCAATGGTTAAAAAACTCCATCGGGTCGACTTTTTGCGAGCAGATCTTACATTGCTGCATAAACTGTTCAGGGTTGTCTTCCTCCTTGCTCGTTATCACGTATATGTTGACAAAGGTCTCCTTTATGTGTGCATTTATGTGCGCTTGTAGTGGCTGAGCGGTTAGGAACTGTCGGAAGCACTTGGGGCATGTCAGGTCTTTGTAATGGTGGACCTTGAAAAAGAAATTGTTGTTTTTTTTTCAGTACTACCAAAAATATTAAACGATTTTTTTTCATATTCTATGCTAATAGATGAGTAATTGGTTTCCAAGGTTTAATTTACTTTCTCAGTTTCGTTTTTAATAGAAGAGAGCACAGGATGTTACCTGTTTATTTAACAAAATGTGTGATTTTTTCATGGTTGGTTAAGTGTTACCTTAAAGAAAATAAAACATAAAACAAAAACAAGTGTTACCTAGTAATAAGCTTATGTTGAAAGTTATCGCATATCAAAATAACATCACTATTGATTATGAAAGAATTTGTTTAAAATAATTATGATCATTGATCATGCTGTGGATGTTTTTGGTACAACTAATTATAATAGATACAATTTCGATTACATTTACATTTCTGTGATGTCACTGCCTCCGCCCACATCTTTTCGTCCAAAATCCCTCTGTGCCTGAAGACTAAAGTATTTTGCCAGTGCGTGTTGGTAGCGATGACTTGAACCAAGGTGCTAGTCTCGACCCCGCATCAGAAAGCAGTGTTGGTCGACCCCCTAACTAGGTGGAATGAGGACATCAAGCGGGTTGCAGGGAGCAGCTGGATGCTGGTGGCTCGGGACAGTTTTATTTGGAAGTCCATGCAAGAGGTCCAGCAGTAGACATCCATTGGCTGTTAACTCAGACCTATACAAATTATTGTATAGGACCTGCCTCGCTTGACATTATTTTTCTGTCAAAGTATATGATCAACGATCTAATGCGATTATAAAAACTGTCTCTATAGTATCGATGTTAAATAGTCGTAATCCGTGTTCGTCGGTTAAAGAGCTCCGTAAAAATACCTTTTTGTGTAACTGAATGGTGTAAAAAACGGGCAAAAACTTCTAGTTTAGTACAAGATATATACCAAATCTAAGCTCGTTTTCCTCAGAAAATGACAGACTATTTTGTTCGTGACTATGAGTGCGATACAGGTCCTTCTATAATTGGTCTGAGGCTGTTAATGATGATGTGTACGTACCTTGCTGAAGTGCGTGATATACTTGTACCACGTGAAGTACCCGGCGCAGCACTTGGTGCAGCGGTACCGTATGGGGCCGCGCGCCGAGCGCCCCCGGCGCAGACAGTTTATGGGGGGCTGCGGGCCGCCGTGCCCCATCTCCCGCAGGTGCGCGCGGTACTCCTGGTGGTGGCCGACGAATGAGCACTTGTTGCATTTGTACACTCTGGAAATAGTTTTTTTTTATTTATAGGGCACCAGGTTACAATCTATACCAGAGTTTCCCCAAACTTTTTTGTGTTTTTTGTGTCCCCTTGCCATGTTTTTCCGTGTTGGGTAGACCCTACTTATTTGATATTGATTTTCTGTATCATATATAATATCAAAAACATATATATTTTTTTTACTTCATAGTTACTTTTAAAATAATGTATGTTTTGATATTATAAGATAATATGATGTAAAAATAGGTACTATCAGTGTATGGGTTATAATCCACTATAGTGGAAACCATTTCATTTAATGGACCCCCAAATTTGTTTTCGCTGACGTAGACCCCTTGCAGTTTGTCATAGACCCCTAGGGGTCGATATAGACCACTTTGGGAATCACTGATCTATACTAACACTAAAGGAACTGGTCACTTTGACTTATATGCATTTACTTCTTCCCTACTCCTAACCCTTCTAGTCTGACAAACAACAAACATGACAATCATGTTAATAATATATATTAAGAATATAGAGGTAAAGTTTGTAGCATTGTAGAGGATAATGGATATACTGAACCGATTTTTGAAATTATTCTTCCTTTTTTTAAATATTTACTTACCTTTTTTGCAGCGAATTGTACACAACCAGTTCTGTAGGCTCAATTGGCTGCAAATCTATTTCATCTGACGTCACTGAAGCATTTGTTCCTGGATCCATTTCATATTCAATTGCTTCACTTTTGCTTTGGTCTAATATTATCATATCGTCTTCCATTAGTTCTTCTAGATTTTCTTCTTTTATAGAATATGTTAATTCTTCCATTCCAAAGTCAACATTAAAATCGGTGTGTGGTTCTTCGTCAACAGGTTCTTCCTTTACTTGTACACTAAACATATTAGTATTATTGTCAATACCAATTTTAATACTGTACTTATCAATTTCGTTAAACGATTTGTCATTATTACCTTCTGTATTAACAATATCACTCAAATTACCAATTTTAGTCTTTAATATATCCTCATTAGATTCACTTTCATTTGAATTAATTTTAGCTTGTATTTTACATATTTTTATATTGGGGTTGTCAGTTTCAATATAAGTTTTCAATTCAGCATCACTTTTTAATTTATTTTTAACATTGTTTCTCTTTCTAACTGTATTTTTTTTACATTTCATGTCAGTTTTCGTTTTTTGAATATCCATAATGGTTTTGTTGTCAGCGTCAGGAGTGGTATTAATTATTTCAACCATGTTGTAATTCTCCTCTGGCATATCTACTGGTTCTTCTTTAATTGCCACATTTTCAATGTTAATGTCAGGCTCTAACATGTCAGCTTCTTGAGGAGGTACTACTATTTCATCATAGTCATTTTCTTCTTTGATCACTAAATAGGGATCAAATTTATTCAATTCATCGGGTGGAATAACAAAGACGGAAACATCTTTGTTATTAAATGTATCTGATTTGTTTCCGGTTTTGGCTGCTGCATTGTCTGGCGTATCATCAATTTGATAATCGGGATCATATAGCTCCTCTTTTATGACATGATCCATACTATCTAGGTAGTTTTCAGGTAGTGTATCGTCAAGAACATTTGCCTGTGTGTCATCGTACGTTATTGTATCAACAATAACATCTTCAGTGTCACTTGGTATACTCGTATCATCAAAAACACTATTTTGTGGTATATTAGAGATATCATCATCTTCCTCTTCTTCAGAAGATATTATTGTGATGTGATCATATGTTAGTGGATTTTCAGGAATTTTTATTCTCGTCTTGCACGTAACAGTGTGCAGACTTTCCGTTTTTACAATTTTAATCTCTTCTTGTTCATTATTAGCTGAAATTTGAATAATATTTCAATAATAAATAAAAATATATCTTTATTTCAATTATGAGAAATTATATTTTAAACCTTTTTTAAGACTTTATTTTAAATATACATTTATAAATTATTCATTTAAAAACAACAGAAAAAGAAATAATAAGAAAACATTATTAATTACTAGATACACACAAAACATATTACTACTAATACTAGACACAAAACATATTTTTGTTATTAAAAAGTTTATAAAATCCCTGAGAAATTCTATAATAATGAAACATACGCTATTGGTACGTTTGGAAAGTGTCGCAATTTTCCATATCAATAAGTTCAGGCAGCCATATAGGGGTTGAAAGTTTGTATGGAAAGTCCTTCATTTTTAGAGTTACAGTTTTAAAAATTTGTTCATAAATCATAAAAAACAAAAAATACGAAATATAATGTAATTCAAAAATTTGTTAAAAATTCAACCCCTAAAGTGGTGAAATAGGGTTTACGAATTAATGACGTCGTTGATTCGCTAATCGTTAGATTTGTATGGGCGTTTAAACAAAATTACAAATATCTTTGTTATTTGTGCGTTTAAAGGTCAAATATTGAAAAAAGCTATAAATATATGAAAAGCTATAAATATATGAATTTTTATCTAATTACTATGAAAGAAGTTTATTAGATTTTAAAATTTTATAACCTTATTTATTTTGCAATCCTACAGTCAATCTTTGTTTTTTAGATATTAATTAGTTAATATAGACCATACTTGAATGTCTTATAACAATCAATATATTCAAACCTAGTCATCATCCATCCATAGAGAAAGGTTTATTTATTTATTTATTTATTTTATTAGGATAACCAACAGCTATTACAATTTCACATGTTAAAGATTTACATTTAAATAAATATATGAGTAGTTATTGCACAGCTAATTATAGGTTAACACAGCATACACAAATTAATATTATGTCAATACTACAGTTGTCAGAAATGAATGAATGTCAAATTACACAATACAAATTAATATGCAACAAATGTCAGACTACAATATACTAAAAGGAATAAAATTAAAAAACAAGTCATAAAATTAAATATAAAAAAACAAAAAAAAAATGATATCTAAAAAATTACAAAAAAAAAACAAATTACATTACTAAAGATTACAAAACAATTACAATAAAAATATTATGTTATTACTTTTATTACATGTCATTATTATAAGTCAATTATAATATTATGTCAATACCAGTTGTCAGAAATGAATGGATGTCAAATTAAACAATGCAAATTAGTATGCTAAAAATGTCAGACTACAATAAACTAAAAGCAATAAAATTAAAAAACAAGTCACATAAAATTGAATATAAAAAACAAAAAAAAAAATTACAAAAAAAAATCAATTACATTATTAAAGATTACAATACAATTACAATTAAAATATTATGTTATTACTATTATTACATGTCATTATTAGTCAATTATTAATTAAAAGTCAATTATTACTGGATGTCAAATAATATTAAGTATTGGCTTTTAATACATTCGTTACTAAGCGCTTATAATTGTTGAGATTATTGTGGAATAAATCTATATCCTTTTGATGTTTCACACACTCATTGAATAAGTCCGATACCCGAGGAATGGGAGAAAATTTGCCTAATTTTGTTCTGTAGGTCTTATGATACAACAAATTACAAGGGTATCGAGGCCTACTTGAGCGCGGTGCTCTAATCGAAAAACTTTGAATCATATCAGAACAGTCAACTTGATGGTTAAATAACTTAAATAAGAATGTCATAGCCATTAAGCCTCTTCTAACTAAAAGACTCTCTTTCTTAAAGTAAGAGAGTCTGTCTTTATAATTATGCAGATTGATTTTAAATTTATAAGATATCTGTCTCAAAAAGCGTTGTTGTACTCTTTCAATTCTTTGTATATGAATTTTAGTATATGGCGACCACACGGTGCAGCAATATTCGAGTTTACTCCGAACATAGCAATCAAACAATCTAATTATAGTGGACTTGTGCTTGAAGTTTTTTGAACTTCTCATTACAAATCCTAACGATTTATTAGTCATTTCTAAAGTTTTGTCTATATGGGGTACAAAACTCAATTTGCTATCAAAAATTACACCTAAATCGCGAACTGTCTCAACTTCAGCTAGTTGCTTGCCATTAATATCATATAATGATAATATTTTGTGTTTTTTCCGTGTAAATTTTATGTGGTAACATTTTTCAACGTTTAAAAACATTTTATTGTTCTTACACCAATAATTCAATCTCCCCAAATCTTCCTGTAACAATTTTATATCTGAGTCACACCGAACAACTCTCGTCAATTTTAGGTCATCTGCAAATAGGCTCACATTACTGTTGTAAAATATTTTGGTTATATCATTAATAAAAATGTTGAAGAAGAGAGGTCCTAAGTTGGATCCCTGTGGTACCCCTGATAGGGCTATAAACATTCCTGACTTAAATCCGTCGACCACCACAACTGACTTTCTGTTAGCAAGATATGATTTACTCCACATCAACAAAGTGCCTGAGATACCATGAGCACGGAGCTTGGACAGTAACAGACGGTGATTTACCTTGTCAAAAGCCTTTGAGAAATCAGCATATATAGCATCCATTTGGTGACCATTATCAATGCATTCTGCAATATTTGTTACATGCAGCAGTAAATTAGTGTTAGTAGATCGTTTGCACATAAAACCGTGCTGCTTGTCACTGATGTATTTTTCTAAGTGATTATACATGTGCTGGTAAACTAATGCTTCAAAGGCTTTTGCAACGGTCGATATAATAGATATAGGGCGATAATTCTTAACATCGTTCTGTTTTCCAGACTTGTAAATAGGAACTACTCTAGTTTCTTTCCAAACATCAGGAAACTGTCCATCTCTTAAAGATCTGTTATATATTATGCAAAGTGGCAAGGATAGTGGCCACGCGCATTTAATTAAAAATATTGGGGGTATGTTGTCAGGGCCAGCTCCTTTATACTGGTCAAGTCTTTTTAATTTTTTAAAAACAGTCGAACGGGAAAGATAAAGATTATCTATTTCATCACACTCATTTAAATTTACTAAACTTAATTCATTTTTGTCTTCTGCATCATGTTCATATACTGAGGAAAAGTGACTTGCAAATAGTTCACTTACAGACTTAGGGTCACTTGCTTTTTTATCATTCAAGGTCATAATTGGAGGGTAAGCACTATTTTTATTCCGAATGTTTTTTAAATGAGTCCAGAAATACCTCGGATTTTTTCCTATGGCCATTTCTATTTTATTTATATAATCATTATAACAAATTGTTATTAATCTATCACAATCTTTACGTAAGTATTGGAATTCTAACAAATCTAACGGGTTTTTATATTTTTTTACCTTCTCGTGATATTTATGTTTTAACTTAATAAGTTTTATTAAATTAGAAGAAAACCAGACAGGATAAGTATTACGTTTGTGTTTGCTTATGGGAACGTGTGAACATATAATATTACGTAGAATTTGATAGAATTTTGTCACCATTGCATTTATATCATTACACATAGCAAATGCATCTATCCACGATATGATATTTAATTCGTTAATAATTTTTAAATAGTCTGCTTTATAGAAGTTCAGAGAATTCCTAGATTCATTCACCTGCTTAGAGTCAGCAATATTTTGAGATATTGTGATTTCTAAAGGGGGGTGATATTTATCCACCTTTCTAATTGGATGTTCACATTTGCTAACCGTTATCTCTTCGTTTGTTAATATTAAATCAAGAATTTTATTTTTATGGTTATACGTTAAATTAAATTGTTATAAATTAAATACCTAAAATGGTAACCTTTCTCTTGAACCATATTATGTATTGATGAAAATATGTTGCCTAATTTAAATGATTTAAGCGTACAGACGGCGGGAACAATTTGTTGTATATATGTTAGGATACTAATAGAGATAATAATTACCTTTCTTTCGCTCTACAGTTTTTGCACATTTGTTTTTGCCCAAAGACTCTGTACTTCCTGATCGTTCACCTTGATTCACAAAATAGAAATAATAATTAGTATATTTTTATAATAAAATCGGAAAATCCAATCTCGTAAAGTATTTTTTAAATGAAAACCAATATTACAGCAGAATTACGATTGTCTAGTGTGTGTAAGGTCTCGTCTTGTCTTCCTGTTAAAGTTCTATTAAAATCGTTTTAGCCATTCCAGAGAGTAGAAAGTCAAAATTCTCAAAATGTTCATTTAGTATCATGTAAATAATGAAGCACTTGAGAAAACACAGTTATTTTTGAAAACTACTACCTACTTTTATTTGTATTGTACTTTTATTTGTATGTATTGTATTGACACATAAATCTTTTTTCTTGAACTACTCTAATCTATTGAAGAAAACAACATTGAAACCAGTTGCAGAGTTTAAAAAATCTAAGATGGCAGGATCAATTTTGTTTTATATATATTTGACTGCCTCCGTGGGGCAGTGGTTACGCGGTGAAATTACAAGATGGAGGTCATAGGTTCGATCCCCGGCTGGGCTAATTGAGGTTTTCTTAAATGATCCAGGTCTGGCTGGTGGGAGGCTTCGGCCGTGGCTAGTTACCACCCTACCAGCAAAGACATACCGCCGAGAGATTTAGCGTTCCGGTACGATGTCGTGTAGAAACCGAAAGGGGTGTTAATTTATTTCTCCTCTTAACAAGTTAGCCCGCGCTTTCATCTTAGATTACATTATCACTTACCATTAGGTGAGATTGTAGTCAAAGTCTAATTTGTTAAAAAAAAAAAAAACATATGTTAAGATAAATAATAAACAGAATTACCTTGTAGTCGCTTCGCAAGTATAGGACTTTTGCTACAGTTCAAAAACTCTAAACGTCCAGATGGTTCACCTAGATTCAACACAAGGGATATTTTACTATCAGCCGTAATCTTAATATAAATAATATTATAAGTGCGAAAGGTCATTCATCACGAAATCTCGCAAACCACATGTACAATAATGAAATTTGACAGGGAGGTAGTTTACAGTTAGTAGACGTTCACTAAGAATGAATTTTGCAAGAGGGCCGGATTAAGACCAGTAGCGAAGGCTGAAATTTTGTAATAGGTAACCCGAACATGTGCTTTTTGCGCGCAGGCGTTTTTTCAAAGATTGTAGAAATGCTGTGGTAATATTACATTTACTCGAAATATGTAGGTACATATATATGCACATATTTCGAGCATATAAAATAATATATAATTATAAATATGTACAAGTATGTATGGATTCTTAAAAGGTAAATTCTCTGCTAGGAATCGGGTTGTTTAGACTACTCGCTACTAATACGGACGAAGTCGCAGGCTAGTTTACTATAATTTGAGTAGCTAGATAATAACTAATACATCGATCTCCTATTAAAAAGTGGATGCACAATCAGCGACCAAAAAACGTCTCCACTCAATGAGTGCCAAACACAACTTCTTGGCACTCAATTCAAGTAGTCGCATTTGCAAATTCAACCTTAAACTCAATCCTTAAGGTTGAATTTGCTCTGAATTTGAGATTTTATTGAATATTGAACTATATTTAAAGGCCTTTAGGTATAATTTTCTTTACCAATAATTCTAAAACTGTCAAAAAAAAATTAACTAGGTTTTATGTGAAATTTTCTACATGATTTTGCGTCCTTTTATTATAAGAGGTCAATGGCGGGAATCGATTTTTATGTGAAGTTTGAATGCATGTAAATTCATAACTATTTGGTATTTCTAAATAAAACATAAACTCTTGTATTTGCATACATAAAAGCTCTAATGTAATGAAGTTTCAAATGATCTTGCATACCTAGTAACATTCTCAATTCACATTGTTTCTGCATAATTTTCATTGCTGGTGTAAGTATAGCCAACTTTTTTGGTACCACTACCTGCAAAATAACAAAAGTCATCATTTACTTCATTTATATATTAATATTAAATCATCACAAAAAAGTAAATTAAAAATAATCAGGTTAAAGCTGGAAAGGAAAAATTATCCAAATAAAATATATTATATAATATATGTACATATTATTATAATGATGTAAAGTTTGTAACTTTGTGAGGTTTCAGGGGTAAGGTAAGTAAGTTAGCAATTAACATAGTATAATAAGATGTATAGTTTACTTTTTATTTAGGCATTTTTTACAGAAGCTCTACTGATCTACAGAACTATTAACTCTCTAGTGTACTGAACTAACTGAAAATCGTTTCACTGAAAGATAGCCACTTTATTTGTGAGTGTGGGCGATATTTTATATCCCTTTCCCACAGGAACTAGTGTGGGTGTTTGCTAGTTATTATACACTAGCAGACGCCGCGCCGTTTCGCCTGCATGGTTCCCATTCCCGTAGGAATATCGGGATTAAATATAGCCTATAGCACCTGGAGATGCTGTAGCTTCCCAACACTGAAAGAATTTTATAAAGCGGTTCACTAGTTTCTGAGCTTATTTAACGCAAACAAACAGACAATCAAATCTTTTCTCTTTATTAAATTAGTGTAGATTAATTTAAAGGAATGAGAAAAATATGTATCACTATCAACTTACCACATCATAACCAGACAATAAGCTTTTGATTTTGCTTTGTTCAAAGTGTGCGTCTGCTTTATGTCTGTTAAATAAATCCAAAGTAGGAAAATATTTATCTTTTACACAAAAGATACACTTGAAAAGCATGGCGTAATTGTCTGTGTGCTGCAGCAAGTGTTGCATCTCCATGCACTGCTTCCTGAGGACCACCCCGCAGATCTTGCACGGGTAGTGGTGCTTCGTTGCATTCATGTGGATCAACATGAAAGTGTGAGTGTTGAACGTTTGAAAACAAAACTTGCACGACCCTAACGGCGGCTTCAGCGGGCAATCGTGCAACGCTTGCATGTGGAAAGGGTAGCCGCACTGGCTGCAGCACTTCAGCACCCAGTCCTCGGGCAAATCTGACCTGACACTGTGACGTTGTGACATATGATCGTCGAACGCATCGGGGTTAATCTTCGCGGGACACAAGGTGCAGGAAACTATCGACTTATTCGAATTAATCATCTTTTGATACAGCTGACAGTTGCCCTCGTGCTCGAACAACAAAGTGCATGTGTAAAACTTCTCCATGCACCCCTTGCACCTGTATTTGTACGTGTAACTTCCGTTGTGGTCCACGATCGGCGCCATGTGGTGCGCGAGGTCGTTCCCGCACTTCCAACAGTTGGACGCCACCCGGTATTTTTTTTCCCTCAAGGGTGCTCTTCCATCGTGCGCTACCAAACTGGATTCGTGGCAAACGTTTTTGAATTCGAGCACCATGTGCTCTCCGTGAGTCATCACATGCTCTCTGAAGTCGTGGAGGTGCCACCACGCCAAGCCACAGCTGTGACATTTATACAAGAGCGGCGTCCCGCGGATATCCGGGAATGTGTGCCGCCAGTTCTTCCACTTCCTTCGAAATATGCCCTGCAATCTCTGATCTATATAGAAAGGTGTCTCGATTTTCCTTTTCCTACCTAGTTGGTTTCTAATATTGATCTCTATTAGTTTGTCGGCTAGGCTCGTAGTTTTACGTGATTGCTTGTCGAATTCCCTTCTGATTCTGTCTTCAGATATTTTGAAGAAATCATCATTGGGTTCATTAGGAGCTACAGGGGAAACCAATGATCGAGTGGGAACCAAGGCAGGAGAGGGAACCAAGGCAGGAGCGGGAACCAAGGCAGGAGCGGGAACCAAGGCAGGAGCGGGAACCTTAACAAGAGATGGAACAATAGGATTGGGAACAATAGCAGGAGAAGCAACCGTAGCAGGAGCTTTTGAAGGAGCCGTTTGCGAAAGACTCTTGACCGAATCAATTCTTATGTTCAAATCTGTTTCGTTCCCAGCACCCTGGCTTGTCTCATTAAATTCCTCCACCTCAACTTTGACAGAGAATTGCATTGGTTGCGATACAGGAATTTGTTTGCTCAACTTTTTCAATATGGATTTATTTTTCATTTTTGACAATGCCGCCTCGATTTCTTCCTGTAAGTGATATCAGTATATTTTGTTATTCATCAAAAAAATAAAGCGTGACTGAGATTTAACCTGATGTTATCGAAGTGTCAACACAAAAAAAGATGGTATGGTAAATTGGAAGTAGTTTATTTACTGTATAACTCTAAGCTTTTAAAATTATCAATGTCAGTTGACAGTTTGTTATGAATTCTATCAGCAATTTAAAATCCTCAGCAGTCCCGGGTTCAATTCCCAACTCAGATCTACTCTGGTCAGATGTAGATGTTGGCTTCAAAAGTATGCTTCTAGAAGAATGTCCGACCATGTATTCGGCCATTCAATATGATACACGTATGTTAGCAGAGCCAAGAACTTGCGACCCCTGTCTGGATAAGATACAGAGAGAGATGTGCATCATCTAAGCTCATAAAGCTGATGCTTAACAATCACATGATG
Organism: Bicyclus anynana; assembly: GCF_947172395.1. NCBI lineage: Eukaryota > Metazoa > Arthropoda > Insecta > Lepidoptera > Nymphalidae > Bicyclus > Bicyclus anynana. The sequence continues at coordinate 17,313,542 of NC_069083.1, forward strand.
ATGATAGTTTAAAAACATGTTTCAACTGATGTGCATGTAAAAATTATGGAGCTGCTCAAACTTTGTGTATGTAATATTCATAGCCAATGGTGTGCACAAGATTCTCAACTAGGGTATGCACTATACATTCAATTTGTACAATGCGGATCAATTCTTGTTTGTAATGAGTCTTCAGGGTAGGCAGTGCATTTTTGCATCTATGAAATGCACACCACTATTTATAAGGTTGGTCGTTGAATTGTTTATAGAATAAAAAATATTACATAATAAAGAAATATATTTAAAATTAAGTAAGTAGACAAGTAATCTTGTCTAGATAATTTTGAACAACTATGGCTAAAATTGTTCATAGTTTTGTTCAACTTACCATTTGTGAAGGTACATACACAAAGTTTAAGCAGTATCAACATCTTTAGCAGGCTATTTTAACAGCCCACTCCTTGTAAAACAGTATAAGGAGAGATGCCCTATGCCTTATAGGATAATCTTCTTTTAATTATCTATGTGTGTGAAGGTCAGCATTATGGGCTATTAGCCTAACATCTTTCATTCTGACAGGAGACTTGTGCTCAAAAGTGAGCCAAATGTGAGTTTTTAATGAAGATCTGTAGAAATATATAGATGCAATTTTTTTTATAGTAATAAGTCAGATTGATATATTTTTAGTATATGTTAATTTTTTAACATGCCATACTTCAAACTACCCTTCTAATCTTTTGATTTTGCATACTATACTACAGCCCTGTTCAATCTATACTGTTTACCAACAAACAATTAGAAATGAAGGTAGAAAATGCATGTAATTTCATAACTCCTATAATTTACCTATGTATTGTTTGTTTATAAAGTTTTATTCTTAATATATTAACTACTGTAATTGCTGTAATTGTTCTAAGATTATTAATCTAATTTATTTTCATTAATTTATGAAGTTAATTATAATTATTATTAGGTATGAAGTGACTAGCGATTGACATAGCACGCAACATTGTACCGGAATCACTTGGCAGTATGTCTTTGTCAGTATGTGGTAACTATATATAGTATGTGGTTTACAAGACGGAGGTCCTGGGTTCGATCCCCGGCTGGGCAGATTGAGATTTTCTTAATTTGACCAGGTCTGGCTGGTGGGAGGCTTCGGCTGTGGCTAGTTACCACCCTAACGGCGAAGACGTACCGCTAAGCGATTTAGCGTTCTGGTACAATGCCGTGTAGAAACTGAAAGGGGTGTGGATTTTCATCCTCCTCCTAACAAGTTAGCCCGCTTCCATCTTAGACTGCATCATCACTTACCATCAGGTGAGATTGTAGTCAAGGGCTAACTTGTAAAGAATAAAAAAAAAAAATGTGGTAACTAGCCATGGCAGAAGCCTTCCACCAGCAACCTGGACCAATTAAGAAAACCTCAATCGACCCAACTGGGGATTGAACCCAGGACCTCCATTTTGTAAATCCAACATGCATACCACTATGCAATGGAGGCAGTCAAAATACCTACATTAAAAAAAATGTCAATCAACTTAAAAACCTCCTCCTTTTTGAAGTCAGTTAAAAATAGAAATAAACAAACATCATATTAATTTAAATAGGCCAGTAGGGTAAATATGATGATATGAGCTTCATGAGATTCATTTAGAAACATACCTAATATATTACATATTAGGTATGTTTATTTAATAAACGGTACCATTAAATTAAATTAAATAACAAGACATGCATTCTTTCACTCTTGTTACAATCTATAATGAACCGAAATGAAAAGAACTCTCCAAATGTATGCTCTTTACACTATGAGTTTGTTGAGGTTAAGTAAATATGTGTAAAAAAACTTAATCCGTAAAATATCTATAGTTTGTTTAGATTTACGATTATTATAGGCCTTTTCTAATTAAATAAAACTGACTAATTTATGTGGGTAAGTAAATATATATTTTTTTTAACAAAATAAATACAAGTACCCACATGGTATTTAAGCAATTCCTAACAATTAAACATTTAAATATTTTGAACAATAAAAATGTGTTTCGGGATCAAATATCTATGATAGATATATCTTGGTCATTAGTGATTTCAAGGTCTCTCGACTCATCTACGATTGTTCGTAAACTTTCTTACAAAATGGTGGGTCTACCTGCATAACTGCGATATTTTCATCATCGGAATCCATACATTCCCGCAGCACCAACTTCGACTTTCGACTCCTTTTCCTGTTATTTTCATCCATTTTTTCGTTTTTAGCACATACTCTACAAAACTAACACAGTTTACACTTATTGTTCTAGTGAATTTAAATAATTTTCTTGTGCCTTCGCTACGACGCTAAAAACATGATAATATTTCGACAAGTATAATGTATAGCACAACTCAATTTAGAAGAACACAAAAGTAGAGAAAATTTCTCTAAACCAAACGGTATCTTTTTTGTGCGGATTACCGTATCTTGTCTTGTTGCAAGTCGGGTAGTTGGTGAGAGGTTGAGTTTCGTTTGGAATTTGTCAAGTATTTTATTATGTCTAATACACCAATACGTTCAGAAATTAATGGGGTCTAGTCACAGATAGTCATAGATAGTCTGTGGACCTGTGCGCGGGCGCGTGTCCACCACAGATAACACAATACATTGTACCGTAGCCAGAGAAAGTAATAGATACATTTATACTTTGACTTATTAGTTCATTTGACTCATAGCCTAATAATTTAAATAATATTAATTTCGCATTGTACACGGAATATGGGTCCGAAATATATCGATGCTAACATCCCAATGTTACATGATGTACTAAACGACTTTGACTATTTAGACTATGGACCTGTTTCGCACCCAAATACACCAACAACAAAGTCTTTCTTTTTTTGAGGGGGACGAGGTAAACTCACACATCGAAAATATTTAACACCATTAAATATATTCTGTATCCATACACTAAACACATCTATACATTTGACTCACAATTACACACGCGTAGTTTTTACACAGACTAACAAACATATCGCTTAAACTATCCACAGAATATATACACAGAATATTCGATTACTTGATCGATTTTTTGTTTTTTGTCAAAATAATCGATTCTTTTTAAAAATTGTTTATATTACTTTGATAAAATTAAGGTAGAAATACTTACAAATGAAACATTACTTCATCTTTTACTAAACTACAAGATTTTGGCCGTTTTTTATGCCATTCAACTACACAAACCAGCATTTTTAGAGAGCTCTTTACATGTAGAAAACGATTACAACGATGAAACATTGATTCTATGTCAACAGTTTTTATACACGCGTTAGATCATTGATTTTTAATCTTTGACAGAGGGGTAACGGATTTCGAGGCAGGTCCTGTTATTAAAGGTCGAAGACTAAACGACAAGGGTATGGCAACTGTCAAAGTGGCGCTTTTATCGCTGGTACTTAATTAACTGCCTTAAATATGGGAAAAATTAGAAAATAATTTTTAAAACGCTCTACTTCTTTTAAATTTCCCGTTATTAAACCCCATTCGTGTTTGTATATTTGTACCTATTCGCCTGTACGCGGTTAATATTTAAATGCATTGAGCCAAAAACGCATGAATATTCGTAGTTCCTCGGTACCTAACACTCTCGTTTTTAAACTCATGGTGTCTGATCGTCTGTGTTCGGCCAGTATTTAAATGTCATACTAGGGTTGGCCGGTGAAAGCCAAACGCAGATGGCGCTATAAGCGCTGGTGCCTTTATTACTAATGTCTGTGGTGTTTTCTTGCGGGAAATTTAAATGAAATAGCGCGTTTTAAAAAAAATTCAATTTTTAAAAACATTGATATATGTACTCCGTACCGACTAAAGTCTTATGAAAAAAGCTTTGTGACACTGTAACGTTACATTTGAACATAAATATATTCTTAGATTATTAAACTGTATTCTGAGAATATAAAATGCTAATGAAAACTCGTGACAAAATAAAATACAAAACAGTGCTTTCTTATTAATTTCTTAAAATGTCTATCTTGTTACAAGTTTCTCGGGTACGGTACAGGGTGTGGTGTAAAACATTTTAGGTTTCTTTTGCAAGCTTAACAAACAAGAAAACGGACAAACAAACCAATCATAAGTCTTAAAAAAATATCGTAAAACGTTTTAGCAGACTTTTTTTTGATAAATGAATTATTTGATTATTAAAGTAGAATTATAATGATTATTTTAGATATAAGTAAATTGCCGGGTGGTTAGGGTAGGTCTGGGCCGGGGATGGGCATTCCCCTTTATATAGATACAAATTTACTGTGCGGCGGCTACTTCATAGATGTGTGGCATCACTGGTTATTGAGTAAATTAAATGTAATTATACATACATGCACTTTTATTTTCTTTTTTTTTTTGGTAGCACATTAAATAGTTTCGCACCTTTGTAAGTAATATTCTTCTTCCCGTAGTTTGTTCTTGGTGGACGTTTAGATGGTGTTAGCTACGATAGTGCCATTCCGGCACCGGCAGGTTTTTGAACTTAACTAATAATCTGTGACTTAAACTTATGGTTATGGCCAAGCTAGGAGCTAATATTCAGACTCCACCGCGCCTTACCCGAGCAAGGAGGCTAAGGCTTGAGCCCTAACCCGATCCAGATTATCAATCAGATTATCAAATAAGCTCAGCAGGCAACAATATTCACGTATAAACTTACTGTAGGTACTGATAAGTACCTATAGGATAGTACACATAGGTTATTACGGTACCTAGTTGACTCATATCAAATTATTAATTTCGTGTAGTACATGGAATAAGGGTCCGAAAGATGTCGATATCAATTAATAAAAATTAAGGATTTCTTATAAAATTTAATTTAACTATCACGTATTTTTTAAATTTTTCCAAACGTCAAAAACGCTGTCGGCCATTTTGTAAAGTCACTAACACACGTGCACTTGATGTAAGTACTAAACGTCAAGCTAATTGTTTAACTGATATTTTTGTCAAACGCTCTGTTTTAAAGGGATTTGTTATAGTGACGTCATGAAACCGTTGAATTACGGACCGTGACGTCATAGTTCTTTTAGAGCGATAATGAACTATTTAAGACCATTTAAAAAAAAAAGTCAACTATAGTCTATTCACTGTCTCTATTTTAAACAATGGAGACCAATGAAGCTTACTTGCTGACGGCCTCCGTGGCGCAGTGATGTGCGCGGTGGATTTTTAAGACGGATGGCCTGGGTTCGATCCCCGGCTGGGCTGATTGAGGTTTACTTGATTGGTTCAGGCCAGGCTGGTGGGAGGCTTCAGCCGTGGCTAGTTACCACTCTACCGACAAAGACGTACCGCCAAGCGATTTAGCGTTCCGGTACGATGTCGTTTAGAAACGAAAGGAGTGTGGATTTCATTCTACTCCTAACAACTTAACCCGCTTCCATCTTAGATTGCATCATCACTTACCATCAGGTGAGATTGTAGTCAAGGGCTAACTTGTAGAGAATAAAAAAAAACACTGTTTAAAATAGTGATTACCTGAGTTAAATAAAATACTGGTTACTTATTAAAAATATCATTTATTTGTTTAATTTAAGTGTATTAAAACGTATGCCAATTTCTTATCATTCTAAAGTTATACCTACGTTCAGTAGTCGGCAGAAAATATTGCACATTTAATCTAACATTCAATATCGAGGCAATAAGTGGACACTTGACTTTATGGATGTCCACTAATCGGCATCGTACGTATCGGACGCATCGCCTTAAACGGATTTTTAATTTTAAAATAGATTCGAGCGATCCGTACGATACGAATCAGTGGACTAACTTATATGACTTACTGATAAATCACATGATTTTAAGAGTAGTCGGCCAATAGAATCCTAAAAAGAGATATGCCGATACCGTTACAAGTTTCACAACCCTCAGTAAATTCTCAGTAACCCTTAGTATTTGAAACATGTAATCTATGGGAACCTTTAAACATACAGGTCATCATAAGGTAGCATTCCGATCTTTGATCGCGACAGGGTCGCACGACCCTCTGCCTAATATGAATTTAAATGGAGCACTAAACAAAACAGCCGCGCGACGCGCTCTCGGGCTTTGTTTAGTGTTTCATATAAATTCCTATAGATAGATCAAGTAAGAAGAGAAAGTAGGAATTATCACTAACGAAGGCTTCAATTTCATAGAACCAAATAGTGTGAAACACAAGCTGTACTAAAGTTCTGTATGATCATTTCCTTCTTTTTGGCTATGCATTCACGTCGCCATTTTCAACCATCGGGTCAGGAATTCGCTCACTTTGTTTGCAGCATTTCTGTAAATATTTATCTGGATATATTATATCGTTAAGCAAATAATAAGGTAAGTATATGATCTACTGGTATCCACCACAACCCTTAAAAATCCCAGAATGCATGTTGCTTTTCACCAAACCGATCAAAATTATTATTTTCCCTAAGATTTTATAAGATTTTTACTTTCAGCCCACTTTCACTGATCCTGGTGTTCAAAAAAAAAGCATAAACATTTTTGTATCTACATTATACAAATGTTTTAAAGTTGGCAATGATGACCTATGGTTCCTAGACTTGGTCGCTAACCATGGGCCTCATGAGAAGGCTAAGAGTCACACAGCGGGCGATAGAACTCTCTATGCTCAGAGTATCTTCGCGTGATCGAATCAGAAATGAGGAGATCCGCAGAAGAACCAAAGTCCCCAACATAGCTCAAAAATTAAAAATTAAAAATTCAAGATTTAAAAAAAAAAAGGCCTATGTCCTGCAGTGGACGTCCATTGGCTGATGTGATGATGATGATGATAATGTTTAAAGTACAGTATTCATTCTTAAAAAAATGTTAATCCAGTCTAGTTTCATAATATTAGTCGTACCTAAATGAAAATCCATTTTCGTGACGTGTGGTACAAGGCAAGAGCGCTGCCAACAGTCGATCGACGGCTCGGTCTACGCTCTCACACCGGCCCACCCAGACTGGCTCGCAATTTGTTCTGAAAATAAAAGTATTTGTAAAAATAAAACGTTTCTTTTAGTGAATTTTAGTGAATCATAGCTGCTTATTTTGCGCTCTTAATTAAATGTAGTTGACTGTTATACCAACAGATTAGTGATTTAGTCATCTATGAAGTATGATTTATGAAATATATCTACTGTATGTTTATCATTTGGATATGTAACTCGTCAAAAGTACCTATAGAAATTTTTAGATTTAAACGTTTTAATTTCTTTTGATGTACTTGTTGTCTTATTAACACAAATGAAAAATTTCGAGTTTTATTAAAAAATAACTAAATTTTTTTATTTTAATAAACTGCCTTTACTTTTTTGCTACGTGCAGCAAGCTGGCCTGGATGACGGCGTCGAAGGCTGTGACCGCATTCCCATACGCTCCGCTCTTCGCTCCCGCGCACGCCCATGCAATGGACCCACCTGGCTTCACATGCGCTGCCAGTGATTCCAATAACTGGAACAATTAATGGAACTGGAGTAATAAAAAGGAGATGCGAAAGTGTAAAACAGGCAGTGATGGCACTGACGCAATGTTATATATTGTTTTTTATATTGTTGTTATTATTTTATGGTAATAAACTTCTTTCTAGAATTCTTATTTTCACGAATGACGTAACACATAGTGTAAACCCACACAAATATTCATGCCACACTTAGTTGATGAGGAGAAGCAAACGAAACCTTATGTCTGGTTTAAAACCATCGCCTAAAGCTTCACATCAGCTGATACTTCACAAAGTATGCAATGAATGCTCTACGCGTGCGAAAGTGATGTGCTGCACGTGTCAACATGAGGCACAAGGGATAAGCGTTCGGCCTTTTATTTCACTGGCTTATACTTTCATCACAGAACACTGATCACAGTTATGCTGTTTGGCGAATTAGTATCGCAGCAGCACTTTTGCAGAGTACCTCTTTAAGCACAAAAAAGTCAAAGAAGTGTACTACTATTTTTTTTATTCAATGACCAGTTAGCCCTTGATCGCCAACTCTCCTGATGTGAAGTGGCGATGCGGTTTAAGATGAAAGCAGGTTTACTTGGAAGAGATATTTATTCTATTAGCTCTAGGTCTGATGGCCTGTATGCAGCATCATACCAGAACGCTGAATTTCTTGCCAATACGTCTTTGTAGGTAAGATGGTAACTGGTAATTAAAGCAAGTTTCCAGAGGTATTCATTATTATCGGCTTACATTTAAATTCTCATAAACGTCCTCAGATACCAGTCTCGAGACGCCATCTAACCCCGCTTCCGACTCCGCTCCTATCACCACTAAGCAGTCAACCTTATCCGCTACCGCTCCGCTCGACGCGCCGCTCGTGTCAGTGTGCACGGTGCAGCCCTCAGTTTCAAGTCTTTTTTTTAGCTCCTTACCTAATGCATTTGTAGAGTTTGTAACCTGAAAAATTTAATTATTTTTAAAACAAAAATTAACACTTCATGATGATTGTCTTACCTAGTGTTACAATCTTCATTGCCCTTTAAGGTTTTAGTTTCGATTCTCGAGTGGTGTGGAAACTATGAAAAAGTTTTCCCTTATGAAAAGAAAAAGACGATGCCTGCATAGATCCATTAAAATTGTCCGTCAAAAAATGTTTACATAGATCCATTAAAATTGTCTGTCAAAAAATGTCTACATAGATCCATTAAAATTGTCTGTCAAAAAATGTTTACATAGATCCATTAAAATTGTCTGTTAAAAAATTTTGATTGTGGTAAGGAATAGTTGACCAGAAAACAGTAAACCTGGAGCTCTTACTGCTTATACCAGGCCAAGCTCCATATTATTCTCTTAGGGGAGACAGAAGATCTACACTACGGTCTGCTTATTGAGACGTTAAAAATAGTCTAATGTTGGTGATGAGGAGTAGCTTACCACGAAGCTATTAGCAGCTGTAACCAGGAAGTTATCAACTTCTAATGACGGCACAAAATTACCTGGTAGGGTTATTCTCTGGTGGTGTAGTCGCTGAGCCTAACTTCGCCAGAAACCATTAAACCAGCACTTATTTCTACACCATATGCCAATCCAAGCTTAATATCCCTCTCTCTAATAAAAAAGAAAGCCTATGTCTGTGCAGAGCCATTTAAAATTATTATAGTTCTTGATAATAAGGAGTAGCTTACCAGGAAGCTGTTAGCAGTTTTGTGCCGTCGTTCCCTGGTGAGATTGGCTCTGGCAGTGTAGGCTATGAGCGCGGAGGTGGCCACCAGTATGGAGCCGACCTCCAGTGTTGCCAGTAACCGCCATGCCAAACCGGCGCCTGCTTCCGCCGCCTCGGCCATTACCCCTGAAAATTAAACCGAAATTTATATAACTAAGATAACTCGAAGCATCACCTAAACTAATCGAAATTGAAAGAAATTTAAGGATATACATGTTCCATTTATTATGCAAGAACAATATTTCATACTTAGACTTAATAAAAGAATTTACATATTAAGAATTATTTTTAAATATATCCGTTTATCAGATACTCTTAAACCACTCCTAGGCCCTTAGTAATATGTATAAGCAAAACACAAAAAAATAATAGACATCAAGATCAACATAAATCAAAGTAATTTAAGGCCTTACATTTAATAAGAAACCTAACAATGGATTTTTTTATTTACTTTAATATATAAGGATAATGATTATGGTTCAATAATATGGTATAATGAATTTAATTTGAACTAGGAAGTAGGTAATTCGTAATTATTATTTATTGATTAAGAAGACTGTTTTGTTATTTTCCGCAAAAAATCCACCTCTGCTACAGCTGCTCGCTATTCTGTGACGATGTTTTTGTAACTGGACAGTGAGTCTCGAATTTATCACTATAGGCATTCGCTAAAACACCCCATGACGCCGCTGAGATTCCATTATGAAGCCTTTAAAGACAGTTACACAAATCATTTTTGTGTGTGTGTCAAGTGAATTGCGCAAAATAACACAAAAAAATACTTCTATTCAATACTTTACTGAACCGTTAAACTGATTTCAATAATGATAACACATCTAATAACAAATTATTGTTATTATCAAACGAATTTCGTAAGAGACGCATTGGAGCGTGCGCGCCGAGTGCCGGCCATAGCAAAGACATCAACGCGTTCGTGTTGCACAACCAACTTAGTTTATTTTATTGTGACCGCGAATCATTTTCATTTTGTGATTTGTGGATGAGATGAATAAAATTGCAAATAGGTGTGGTTAGCTTTTATAATACTAGTAGTAACAATTTTTCATCATCATCATCATCATCGTCATATCAGCCGATGAATGTTCTTTTATAGGGACTTCCAAACATCACGATTCTGAGCCTGCATCCAGCGAATCCCTGCAACTCGCTTGATGTCGTCGGTCCACCTAGTTGGGGGTCGACCAACACTGCACTTTCTAGTGCGGGGTCGCCATTCTAACATCGCCCGCTGTGTGGCTCTGTACCTTCTTGTGAGGTCCATAGTTAATGACCAAGTCTCTGAACTGACAGTACGCACACAGCAAAAGTTTTTATGATGCCTAAATCTACGTGCATAATTTCGCGACTAAATCTTAGTCTATGAGTTTATGTTAAGCTAGCTGTTTGAGACAATGTGCAACAAAAAAATAACGCGTATAATTCACTTGCATTGTCCATTCAATGCGTTTCAAAGACATTGTGCAATGTGATATGCATGAGTAAATCACATGGGAAGTGCCAGCTTGTGCCTACTTTACTTGGCTTAACATGTTGTAAAAAGAAATCTACTTATGTAGGTATATATTCATATATCTAATACTACCGGACACCCCGGAGGTTTCATCCTTGTAGTTCCTATTCTTGTGGGAATACAGAGATAAAAAAAAAGAATTTTCAAAATCGGTGCATAAATAACGGAGTTATCGCTGGACATACATAAAAAAAACATAGAACCTCCTCCTTTTTGGAAGTCGGTTAAATATAGCCTATCTTATTCGCCGATAGCTTTGATTAAAGAATTTCTTAGTGGTTTGCGCGTGAAAGTGTAGTTACAACTTAACAGAGTGGGTAACATATTTATAATTTTTGATATTTATGAAAATCTGGCGTAACCAATTAGGGTGGATATTTTATATGTTTATTAGCAGAGATTTTTTGAGAAGAAAAATAGCTTAATAATTCATTGTTTCATAGCCATAGATTCCAGGGTACGAGTTCTGAACCCAGGAATTCATAACTTGAAGTTGCTTGTGTCAACCACGGCAGTAGGTAATATGTAATTCAAAGTATTTGAATAAATCTTTTGCTCATTAATTAATTATCCGGTTATGCGTCTCAATAATTAAATATTGAATAGATAAAGATAATAAGTCTCTCAGTTCGACTTTATTCTCATGGTTATCTATAGTTTTTAGTTACTCATTTATTAAAAATTTTCATAATATAATATTACCTATTGCTTAAGTTTCAACGTATCCATTTTTAGCACAAAAAAATGTCTACGTACATACATTGGGCCAGTGAGGTGAAGTATTAGCCTAACCTCTCACATTCTGAAAGGCATGCTATAAAATATTATAATTTGTATAGATTAAGTAAAAAAAATACGTGTGGCACTCAGGGATTACCGCGGTAAAGCTATTTCGAAGCAACTTGTTTATTTTGTAGAAAAAAAAAAAAAATAAAAAAAAAATGTCTACGTTGAGCTGGAGTCGAACTCTGGCTTAATAAGTTTGTCCCTTATTTTCACACCACTTGTCCAGTTGAGTCACTACGACAACTTCGTAAAATGTTAACTTGATGCACGGCTTAGGTGTTAGGTTTATTTTCGTTACGGAATTTCTTGATTCGATCGCCACGCTCAAAGCCCACGATAAAAGCTATGCAACAGTTTAAAAGAAAAGGCAAACACGACCAACATTCCTTTTTTCTCTCCAATTAAGCAAAACATTTGTTTTCCGAGTAAGTGTGGTTATGAAACGACAATAGTTTCATTCTATTGTCGAAGCACAAATTTTGACGACCTCCGTGGCGCAGTGGTATGCGCTGTGGATTTACAAGACGGAGGTCCTGGGTTCGATCCCCGGCTGGGCCGATTGAGATTTTCTTAATTGGTCCAGGTCTGGCTGATGGGACACTTCGGCCGTGGCTAGTTACCTCCCTACCGGCAAAGACGTACTTACTGCCAAGCGATTTAGCATTCCGGTACGATTTCGAGTAGAAACCGAAAAGGTGTGTGGATTTTCATCCTCCTCCTAACAAGTTAGCCCGCTTCCATCTTAGACTGCATCATCATTAGATGAAATTGTAGTCAAGGGCTAATTTGTAAAGAATAAAAAAAGCACGCATAGTAACCGACTTCTAGACCACTCTGATTTATAATAGAACTATTGAGACTCCACAGCAAACCTTATGATGACGTCATAGATTCAATTCAAAGTTACAGCATCAGCAAGTCGTAACGTCAACAAAACAACAAAAATCAAGATCAATAACGCCGAACTGTTTCACAGATTGCTCCAGCTACGCGTTACATAACACTGTTGTTTTACTTTTTTACATCTTACGCGAGCAAAAAGCTACCGAATGTGATGACATGAGTTATGGATAGATAAGTATGCTCTACAGCCTAAAAAGTTTGATGGATTAGTAAAAAAAAACGAGTAACCTTTGAATTTGATATAATCACATTTGGACCTTGGAGTAATGATAGCCCAGTGGATATAACATCTGCCTTCGATTCCGAGGTCCTAGCTTCAAATCCGGCCCGGGGCGTACACCGTCAACTTTTCACATAAGTGCATTTAAGAAATTAAACATCACGTATCTCAAACAGTGAAGTAAAATCATTGTGAGGAACCCTGCAACCTTTTCTTAATTCTCTACGTGTGTGAAGTCTGCCAATCCACATTGGGCCAGAGCTGTCTTTCTGAGAGGGCACTCGTGCTCAACAGTGAGCCGAATATAGGTTGTTAATGATGACGATGATAACACTGACCTTCCCTAGTCAAAAAAGAGTAGTATAGATATTTATAGGACTGAGTACCTGAGTACTGAGTACTACATTAGTGCAATAGGCGTGGATTCAACAATGACTTCTCGGATTTTAGTTCGTTCCCTTGTAGTTCATCATAATCATCATTATCAACCCATATATTCGGCTCACTGCTGAGCTCGAGTCTCCTCTCAGAATGAGAGGGGTTAGGCCAATAGTCCACCACGCTGGCCCAATGCGGATTGGCAGACTTCACACACGCAGAAAATTAAGAAAACTCTCTGGTGTGCAGGTTTCCTCACGATGTTTTCCGTCACCGTTTGAGATACGTGATATTTTAATTTCTTAAAATGCACACAACTGAAAAGTTGGAGGTGCATGCCCCGGACCGGATTCGAACCTACGCCCTCCGGAATCGGAGGCAGAGGTCATATTCACTGGGCTATCACGGCTCCCCTTGTAGTTAATAACTCTAAATAAGACTTTATACGGTTTCCTGCTTTCACCGTTGATTATAAATGGTTTGAGTTGTACGAGTTTAAAGCAGTGGCGTAGCGAGTCGTAGACGGGCCCTGTAATAAAATTTGTTGAAGGTACTAAAATAAGCTTGGAGTCTTCACAAATAGTCAAACTTGACGTTTCAAAAGTGCTTGTAAAATAAGCCTGAAATAAATGAATTTGATCTTGAACATTTTTTACAAAAGTACAAAAAAATTCTCATTTAAATAACCATCACCACGATGTAAGCCGTCCTGTGTTGCCAAGTTTTGGGCACACGTTCAACGCGGCAAAAAATAAATTTAATTATTGACTTTTTAATTTTAATATTTGCACGTTGGTGACGTTGGGCACCTTTTTGTGATGTAATTTTTTTCAGGACGTAGTACACAACATGGTGATATTGTGGATAACATTTTACTAATTATTGCGTACACACGATAAGTGTCCTTGTATCCAGGGTCCTAATCATTGGGCGGTAGCTACGCCCCTGGCATTTCGTTTCAGCAGACCGCGAGGCGCGGCGCGATAAGCAATAAATATTTCGTCGTGACTTTTAGTTCAGTATAAACTAGCCATTTTATAATCAAGATAGGCTTACGCTTAGCCAATTTATTTAAGAGAACAATAAATTAAGATTCGAAATTCAATTTCAGATTCGAAAAATCAAATGCATTATTTCAAATACGAGTAAGAGAAAATGTTACTACATCATTACTATCTTCGAAATTATCTGGCGTTTAATTGGAATGCAGTTCAGTACAATCCATTTGGTTTGCCTAGAGTAGAGGCTCTAAACGGAACGTCCTACCTCCCCAGCCAAGTGGCACGGCGATTCTCTTTCTACGATCGCTAACGCTTCGAAAACTAGAAAGATGTATGGGAATGACATTTGCTATCGACGTGATCAAGATCTGTCATTCCCATATGACCAATATTTGCAGCAATTTGGTAGTGTTTTAGTGAAATAATAAATTCGGGGGCAACTGGGCAAAATCTGCAAGGGATCGGGAGTTGTGGAAAAGTTTGGAGGAGGATGCCTTTGTCCTAAGGGACAAACAGAATTACGAACTCTGAATAAAGGCTTTTATTATTACTATTATATTAGTGAAATATATCATCTGCACTCTGCTTCAAAACGGGGACGGAGTTATGAGAGGAATTGAAGTAACGCTTTAAGCTTCCTTTTTCATTATAAAAACTGTTTTCCTAAGAGTTTTGATGCAGTCTGTACACCAAAACTACTTGTATGTAAAAAATAAGAACCCTTGCTTAGTTTTGTCAAAATTATGTTCTAGATTTGACAGAATCTCAAAGGCCATCTAAGTGTGATTGTCATTTTAGTGTTTTCAGTCATAGCATAAACTACACCGTACGCCCCAATTTCGTAATATTTTTTAATAATTTCGCGACAAAATGACTATAATTTAAAGTCTGTAATAAGTAGACGTGACGAAATGAGGTGTCGTAATCGTTTACGCGGTTTAATTTAGCTGAAACATAATGTTTAGGTCTTTATCGTTTTATATTTGACGCTTTTCTTGCTTACATAACTTTACCGAACGCTGTGAACGAGGTGATACTTTTAACGATCTTTTTGGCGTAGATGCTTTTTAAATGCGTTGCTATAAGAATTTGCTTTTAATTTATTATTTTATTTTATTTAATACTCTTTATTTGTACACCACAATAAATAAAAGAAAACAAGCAAAACAGAAACACAAGAAAAAGTAGAATACAAAAGGCGGCCTTATCGCTTTTGTTGCTGAGAAAAGATTCCGATCCCGAGTTTATAAGTTTTATTAAGTATACTATGTTAATTTGGAATCGTTCTTGGAATATGGAAGCCTTCTGTATCCGACCCTTGATAAAGCTTCTTAATTAATTGTTAATATTTTGTATATTATTACAATAAAAAAAATATTTTCTATTTTTTTAATTTGAATTTCTTATCAAATAATTTTCAACTATGCTAACTTTTTTTTTGAATTTCAACGAAACATCTCTTTAAGGGCGGTGCTATGACACAAAACCTTGAAATTTTGAAGATCTGGCGTATATCTATACTAATATTATAAAGCTGAAGAGTTTGTTTGTTTGTTTGATTGAACGCAATAATCTCAGGAATTACTGGTCCGATTTAAAAAATTCTTTCAGTGTTATATGGCCCATTTATAGTAAAAGGCTGTAAGCTTTATATTATCCCCGTATTCTTACAGGAACGGTAACCACGCGAGTGAAACCGCGTGGCCTCAGCTAGTAACCTGATAACTGAAAGGTTCTGGATGCAATTTTGAGTTTACTACGAATTTGACCATTTAGAAATTAGCTTAGCCGAGTTTTAGGTAAGTCAGTGTCTTTCGGAAGATAAGAGTCAACGAAGGTAAATAAGCACACATCGTCCACATCTTCAGAAAGTAATAAAGTTAGGGAAAAACCAACTATAAATAATAATGTTAATAACTAGCTATTGTTTCAATCGACCATTTGCTAAATTCCACCAAGCATGTAATATATCACGATGTACGTAATCTAATTTCTGGCCTCTCTAAACAAATGCCTTCAGATTTATTAGATTTTATTGCTTGAAAAAATTCCGTTACCTCTAGTATCTAATGTTAGCTCACCAACAATATGGCGCTCAGCGATGCGGAATCTAAAACTCCGGATGCACTGATACGTTTGCGACTGGCAAACGTATCCTAAGATTCCGAGAAACAAAAAGAAAGAAAGAAATTTGATGTGACTTACACAATACATGTGAAAAAGTTAAAATAAAATCCTAAAGGACACAGCGCAGCGCTGTTCTTACGAAAACCGCTTGATGTACAAAGCTGAAATTTGCCAGGGACGTAGTTTATAGTTAGTAGGTATTCACTTAGAACGGATTTTGCGATAGCGCTGGTCTTTACGTCTTAGGGCGGACGAAGTCACCGCCGCCGTCGGGCGTCCGGTAGTGTAATAATATTGTGTTATAGTGATAATAAAAATTATTATCTACGTTTTATTTCCGGGTCCTTCGAAACGGCTTAACCAAATTTAACATTTGAAAGGTAATGAGAATAGGAGTGACAAAGGTCAGAGCGAAAAGTTTACTAGCACTGCGAATGACCGACCCGTCTGCCCAGCGTGGTCATTATCGGGCTGTATCTTTCATGGACAGACAAACACAACAATATCATCTAATCCCTGGACCGCAGCATGTAATTCTTAAGCATAAAATGTGCGGAGACTCTACTCTTTGTTCCAGTACCACTTTAGGTAAGCAGTTACATATTTATAACAATCCATAACTTTGCAGTTTGTCTGGGCACCTACAAAATATTAAGCTATAAACTTGAATGGAATTTAATGTCTATTTATGTGCCCTTTATGGTTACAAGTAAATGGTGTTGTATTTATTCTCGGGTTATAAATTACTGTTTGGCTTACAGTTCAAGGGTATTCAATGGTGGAGACAATTCTAATAAAATATATTTTTGATGTAAGTAAAAATATTCATTTTAAATATCTTTTAGGTAAAAATTAATAAGCTGTCGCTGATCTAGTGGTTAGCCTTTATGGTTTCGGACCAGAGTGATGGGTTCGAGTCCTGGGTAGGGCTAGGAAATATTTAGCTTATCTTTCTTTAAAAAAAAATACAGTTTAAAATTAAAAAAAAAAAAAATTATGATAGTAAGTTTGTCTGTTAGTATCAAAACTAAACTAAACTTGTCTTAACCAAACATTGTAAAATAGTACTTCTGTAAGAAATAAATGGCTTTTTTATTTTATTTTTATTTTAATTATAAGTCTGTATGTGTGTCTGTCACCTTTTCACGGCTGAATCGCTGAACCAATTTTGACGAAATTTGGTATAATAATAAATCGCAAAACATATGCTATTTTTTAGCCCAGAAAAATCTATAGTTCCCGTAGAATTTGACAAAACAGAATTTCAAGCAAACGCGCGAGCACAAAATGTTTTATTAGTGTTTAGAATGTCTGTTATTCCATTACTCTGTGCAGAGCCTTCACGGCTCGCCGATTAGTTGTATTCAGGGGAAACAAGAATGAACACTTGACTCGTTTTGATAAAATCACGCAATTGCAGTTACTACAATTCATAGTTGCATAATAAACGTTTTTGTGTTAAGGATTCTCAACGCGAGGCCACGTGGTGTTAATATTTCCACGTTAACGGTAACTGGGTAACCTTATTAATTTTCATATCACATTGAGTTTAATGTAATTTTCTGAAATAATGCCGTGCACAAATTTTTTTAGGCCTTGGGTCCAGGAACAAAATATTTATCCATACTGCTCAAATTTCGTATACGTGATATTCAAAGAGTTGGACAAAATTTAAACATAGTGGACTATGCATAGGCGTGAATAGAGGGGGGGGGGGGATCCACGCTAGAATTCTGGGCTACTGATATAAAATTCTATCATGGATGCCAAAATACAAAATATTCCATGAAAAATCAATAAAATCAGTCGACCCGTTTCAGAGACCAGCGTCCACAACCATTGTAAACGAAATTTTTATATTAAGTGTCGACTACACTGTAATCTTTGGACTGTGCTCAGCGACATGTCAAGGGCCAGGCCCACCCTAGCAAATAATCCTAGATACGCCAATGGGATTGTGATGGAGGGGCGATTTCCTTTAAGTCATCACCTTGTACTTCGATAACATGCCTACTGTAAATTTTCTGACAAGGTTGCTATTTAGTTTGAAATATCTTTCGTTACCTATTCTGCAAAAATCGTCTCTTGTGTTGTAAATTTTTTTGATAAACTTAAAAATTCTCTTTTAATTTTTGGACTTTGCTTACGAGATTACTGCCATATGCAATGTAGTTTCGGCATTCGTTTCAGGCGAATATCGAAAGAACAACGGTTGAATCTACATAGTAAAGTGAAATTAAATCATCTTATAGCGAAAAGGTTTAAATAATTTTTTATAAATTCAAAAATTTACAATTCTACATACCATTTTATAATCTGGCAAGTTCGATGATTACATTCCCGTGATATGAAAGACTGCGGGGGTGTGAAATTGTGCGTCCGGGAAATAGAGGTGCGTTAGTCGTGGGTTTTTCATACACCGCAACACGCCCCGCGCTCCGCGCGGGGAGTGTTACGAAGGAAGTTGCCAAGCTTAATAGGTTGTAACATTTTTTAAAATACAAAATATATAATTTTGTATTTAAAAAAATGTGTAAAGAAATAAATCATTGATAATCTTATTTTTCTTTTTCAAAAAGAAATAATATAAGAATACCATAAAATACAACCTATTAAAAAGGATGAGATCAACAACTATCGTTACGTACTCGTAAAGCATAAGAATATCGTTAACTAATTGTCATCGAACAAAAAACTGTGGTTGATGACTTTACATTTTATAATTTCGATGACGTCACCATAATCATTAGGTTTTCCATCTGAACAATGGCAACAATTTTCCGTATTCGTCATAAATACATTAAGTATAAGTTAGACAAATTTGAAACCATACAATAACATACTTAGGCGGGATTTCCGTTTAAAGCTGGTAGGTTGTTGTATTTTTATTTATAAGATGAAGTTAACTTCCCTCTACTTAGTATGATGATACTGTTGGATTTGTTACTAGGTCATGAAAATGAGGAAATGAGAAAGTCCTTCATTTTTAGAGTTACAGTTTTAAATATTTGTTCATAAATCATAAAAAAAATACGAAATATAATGTGATTAAAAAAAAATTAAAATTCAACCCCTAAAGTGGTGAAATAGGGCTTGAAAGTTTACATTGATTTCCACGCGGACGAAGTCGCGGGCGTCCGCTAGTTTTATAATATTAGCATAGATTAGTATGACGTTACGTATAACAATGAAAATTTCTTTTTCCGTTACAATCTTTCATTTCACCCATAAGATTTCTATAATTTTCCGGGATTAAAGTATTCTGTTTGTGTGGAAATCTGTTTATCACAAATCCCTCGGAAACCATGACTTTTTCCGGGATAAAAAGTAGATATGCCTTTATGTGTTATTCCAGAGTTAAATTTATTTCCATTCCAAACAACCAAATCAATTCAGAAGCCGCAGCGTAAAGGAGGAACAAACATACTTGCACACACACAAACTTTCGCGTTTATAAAATATAAGTATGATTAGTGTGATATAATTAAGTTATTAAGAAATTATCCAAATTGAAGGATATTTTTTTTTCCAAGTCTTTTGAATTTCAATATTTGACTACTCGATATCGTCATTATCTACTCATATCTGGCTCACTGCTGAGCTCGAGTATCCTCTCAGAATAGGAGGGGTTAGGTTAGTCTCTGGTATGCAGGTTTCCTCACGATGTTTTCCTTCACCGTTTGAGACACGTGATATTTAATTTCTTAAAATACACACAACTGAAAAGTTGGAGGTGCATGCCCCGGATCGGATTCGAACCCACACCCTCCGAAATCGGAGGCGGAGGTCATATCCACTGGGCTATCACGGCTCTGTACTCGATATACGCAGACGGAATTATTGATGACTCCATCGCCCCTGTTTATTATTGTAGCGTATTGTGGCGTTTTTGCCGGATACCTACCAAGTTAATAGGATAGTTATAGACTCGTGATTTCAATGATTGCGAGGCAATTATTTGTGTCAATAATTATGTTCGTTATTTGACCTTAACATCATGATAAGCGTAGATACCTACTGTACGTAAACAGTGGCGTGCAGTTAGGGTTGCCAGGTTGATAAACCTAAAAGCCGGACAGACTAGCCAAATTGGCCGGACATTTTGATTAAAAGTCTTCTTGAGGAATTTGTGTATCAGTATTAATAGGTACTTGTGACAAAAAGTTGTACGTGAAATGAAGTTGTTTTCAGTTATTAGAATAAATCTTGTTAAATTATAATGAAATAGAGTAAACCTAATATCAAATCAATCTACGTACCTGTACCTATCTGTATTAATCAGTCAAATAAAATCATCGTCAAAATTAAAGTTTCAAAATATTTATCTACATTCTAGCGTTTTCGAAATGTAAATAGCCTAATAAAAGCCGGACACTGTTAATTTTGACCGGACACGTAATCGCAAAGACTAACTATTTTCGGCTTTATCCGGACGCCTGGTCACCCTACGTGCAGTTAATCTATACTTTATATAAAACATTGTAGATGACGCGCTAACTTCAGGAATTACTGGTTCGAAAAAATCATTCAGTATTACATACCCTTTGTATGTGCAAGGCTATGAATGTACCTCACATAATTAACAATCCATATTCGAGCCACACTATTGAGCATGAGTCTCCTGCGGGCCTATTTCCTATGTTAGTCTTTATTATCAACCCATCAAAATAAAAAACAAATCGATTGTCAAAATGTCATCCACATATTATGATACAAATCACAAATGTCATCCGATGCTTAAGGCCTTATCCTTTCCTCTTTAATATTTCAAAGAGGAAATGTTTAATTGATGTTTGTTTGCATTAAATAGGCTCTGGAACTGCTGAACCGAAAAAAAACCGATTTGAAAAATTCTTTCACTGTTGGGAAGCTACACTCTCTCCAAGTGCTATAGGCTATATTTTATCTCCGTATGCCTACGGGAACGGGAACTACGCGGGTGAAACCCCGCGGTGTTTGCTAGTAAATAATGAAAATAAAAAAGTCAATGGCGGAGGCAAGCTGAGACGTTCAAAGTGTGATCAAGCCTTAAATTAAATCTCAAATTAGACATGCATGGCTAACTATCAATTTTAAAAATGCATCGGAATTCATTTATTTATGCATAATAATTATCCGTCGCTTGTTTCCTTATAATAATGTCAAAATTTACATGATTACTGTTATTTTAATCCTTTGAGCTTTATTGATTCGTGTAAATCATAACATCGATCGAATCAATAATAATAACTGGTAGGAACCTATTATTATAACTGATTTTTGATTAAAAAAATATATTGATTGAAAATAAGATATTAGTTGGAGTAGTGCCTGCCTTGTTGGTCCCGTGATTATCCTATGTGTCATTGGTTCTCGGATTCAAGTCTTGGGTCGTGAGAATTAAACTATTTTAAACCGATTAAAAAAAAGTTGAAATTTCTTAATTCGACAAATGTTTTATTTTTATTGTTTGTTACCTCATAAATTTATCATATCTTAACAAATTATGAAAGTTATTTTTTTGTTTGAAAGAGATTGGTCTCATTTAATTTTCATGAAAATCGGTTTAGTCATTTTATGTTAATATGAAAATAGCGAAATTGCCCGTACTGTGGCGCTTTCGTTCACTATTTCGTTCACACACTAAAAACAGAAAAATAAAATCGTAGCACATAGGATGTTATTTCTCACTTTTTTAGTTTATTTTTGTGATTTTCAAGACGGTTGAATTTTTTTGTTAAAAAGATTTTATTCCTTTGAATATTCTCAGACCGAAGTTGGTTAACATCACCCTCGTGCCTCGCAGAGCACGTTAAATATTGGAACACTATAATACCTAACTCTTTTTATTTATATAAAGTCAGTATACTCGAACCCACAATTCTTAATCATCGTCATCGTGAGATACCTACTTCGTTTGTCGTCTTTCAATTTTAAAATAACTACAAAAACAATTGTTAATGACAAACCAGCTGTACCTCAGATTGACAAACAAAACAATGATGACTGTTAATTAGACAAGTTCATGGTAATGTCAGTAAGGACAATCACATAATACAATACAAGTCATCTTACATGTGTAAGAAGGTAGGTACTTAGATGTATCATCGAGTTTATTTCCCACATTAATAGCTTGCCTGGAAGTACTCGTAGGTACGTACGTATAATTCGTTTATATCAAACAATTCACAATATAAGAGCCTTCATAGTTAGGAATCTTGAGATTTTTCATATTTCTTAGTTATGTCGATCAACCATGAATTGTTATAAATTCTTTGTTTTAGTACTACATAGAGAAGGCTCACAAGGGATTCTTTGGATTTACATAAGCGTATACCATGCATGTTCTTGGAATCTTAATTTGACCCTCTTCCCGGTCTTCGTTTAGGATGAAATTTTACACACGTCTGAGTTCTGATGACAATACATGACTAGCTAAGAAACGTCATTCAAATCAAATATGCCGACCTCCCCAAGATGGCGGACTGGCTGTTTGAATTCCACCCCCATGATATAGATATCAAATGAAACGGTTTGCTATAAAATAGATACGTGACTTAAATCCAATATTTGTAATTTTTAGTGCGTGCTAAAAGCGTGTTTTTTTAGTATTTTTAAAGTATTTTTTTCTACTTTTTTACTATTTATTCTGTTACTGCCGTCATAAGGGCGTCTTGAGCATGAGTCGTTGTTAGGTATTTGCTTTCTCAGATTCTATTCTCAAAAAGGAATTGTAAAGGAAGTGAGGACATGTTGTGTTAACTTTGTTCCGTCTTCTCTGAAAACATCCGTCGCAGTGATTCAGCCGCAACCTTTCCTTGAACTCGAGTACTAATGAGCATGGACTTAAGGCGAGACGAGATAAAGCTGAAGAGTTTGTTTGTTAGTTTGTTTGTTTGTTAGTTTGTTTGTTTGTTTGATTGAACGCGCTAACCTCAGGAACTACTGGTCTGATTTTAAAAAATTCTTTTAGTGTTATATAGCCCATTGATCGAAAATATATAAGCTATAGGCTATAGGCTATATATTATCCCCGTATTCCTACGGTAAAGGGAACCACGCGGGTGAAACCGTGTGGTGTCAGCTAGTGTTAAAAAACTTTTAAATTAATTTGTTTAAAGTTGTTTTCTAATAATTTCACCGCGTCTATTTCCTAAAAATTAGAGATACCTATTACACACAGATACAAATTAATTCATGTAATTGCACATTTTATATTGATATAATCACAACATTCTTATATAACACAACAACAAAAATAGTAGATTATGCAACGGTTCCATAATAGGAAAACGAGTGCATTTTATAAAACGAACGAAATGAATTTTGTTTTATCAATCTCTCACAATAGATACTAGTATTACCGTATTATAAACGGCTGAAGATTCTGTTTGTCGCCGACGGCCGACGGGTATTATTCATTGCATGAACAATAATAATTTACGCGAATTACTTTTTTAACGAACTGCCAGATAAAATAAACACGTGCATGCCTCTCAAGTTCAAGGTTTTGTTAAGCGCAACTTTCTAGAAATTCACGTTTACAGTTAAAAATTCACCTTGACTACTCAAGGTAATGTCAACCGGATTCATGGTTGGTCATATCGTGACAATAGAGACAAATTATACACCCACTAGAGACGAACTTTATAGAGGCGAATAAAGAAATCGGACAAGTGAGAGTCGGATTCACCCACCGAGGGTTCCATACAAATTTGGTAGGTGCATATTTGTTTGTAGTCCCGTGATATCCCAATGGATATGACCTCTGCCTTTGATTCAGGGGGCGTAGGTTCGAATCCCGTCCAGGACATGCACCTCCTACTTTCAGTTTTGTACTTTAAATAAAGACAATATTTTTTTATGAAATAATTACAACATTTCCTTAAAAATATATAGAGAAAAATCTGACACTTGACTGACTGACTGACTAGATACTTGACTACGACTATACCTTGTTATATCTACTGTGACTATACTAAGACGGTATTATTTGTAGAATTTCATAGTTCTAGGTCAACGGAAAGTACACAAATTTGATTCCCTTGACGACTTCGAAATTAAGTACGATTTTAGCGATGTAAATTGCCGTACCTTTTTTTACGTTAACTAAGAAATTTCTCAGTTTCAAGGGACTTTAGATTTGAGTTCAGTATATTATGTTTTTGATAAAATTAAAAACATCTTATGCTTGATACATTCACGCCTTTCCGAGATAGAATTGTCTCGACAGATACTTGTAGTTGGTCAAGTGTAAGGGTTTCGTCTTCTTTCCGTTTCCGATTTTAATTCCAATTAAGAAAGTAGGTCAAATGCGTTTTTTAAAATGCTTGGCCACTTTATTAACTTGCACACTGCACAGTGATCTTGATGTTCACC
This sequence comes from Bicyclus anynana, assembly GCF_947172395.1. Classification (NCBI taxonomy): domain Eukaryota; kingdom Metazoa; phylum Arthropoda; class Insecta; order Lepidoptera; family Nymphalidae; genus Bicyclus; species Bicyclus anynana. Next base: position 17,337,993 of record NC_069083.1, read on the forward strand.
TTTCATGGTTCACGGAGTTACATTTACTTATCGGTAACCTTACTCTATATTCTCGTGATATGTTGTTTTATTTCAGCCAAATATAATTAAAAAGAATTATATTTTTAGAAGCTCTGTCAATCGAAACTAGAATTCGATCGTTTGACCAGGGTCAGGTAGAATTACGGGTTTTTTTTTTCTATTTTTTCAATGATTCGCTCAAAAACATTGTGGGGATAAATGAGAACTACCAAAACCAGGTTTTAAACGACCTTCAATATATTTTGAACACTCATGGCCTGTAGCCATGTGGCACGTCGATTATCTTTCTACAAACTCTAACGATTCAAAAATTAAAAAATGTTTATCAATCACATTCTTTATCGACAGATCTCGTGATCAAGTTGTCGATCGGATCTGTCATTCACGTTGTGTGGATGTGGGGGTGTGGATTTTCATCCTACATCAAACAAGCTTAGCCCGCTTTCATCTAACATTGCATCATCACTTACCATCAGGTGAGGTCAAGGGCTAACTTGTAAAGAATAAAAAAGCCACTTTTTAAACGATGTTTATTTAAACCTAACAGACGCCCGCTACATCGTACGCGTGAGAGAACTACTAAGGGTAGTAAGTAATATATCTTTTAATGGCTTTTCATCATCATTAAAAGTCGATGGACGTCCACTGCTGGACATAGGCCTCTTTCATGGACTTCCAAACAACATGGTACGCTTGATATCCTCAGTCCATCTAGTGGGGGGTCGACCAACACCGCGCTTTCCGTTGCGGGGTCGTCATTCCAGCGCCTTGGCTATTTTTATTTAATGGCTCACGTTAAATAATTGTGTGGATAAAAGACCAGCTGAATCATTACAATGTTACGACTTAAGAGTAACTCCTACACTAAGCTGTTTGTTAATCTTTCCTCATTCTAAGCCACTTAAGAAGTGTAAACAGCAAGTCATAAAATTACTGGTAGTACGTACTGGTAGTACTGGTTTGACGGCCTCCGTGGCGCAGTGGTATGCGCGGTGGATTTACAAGACGGAGGTCCTGGGTTCGATCCCCGGCTGGGCAGATTGAGATTTTCTTAATTTGTCCAGGTCTGGCTGGTGGGAGGCTTCGGCCGTGGCTAGTTACCACCCTACCGGCAAAGACGTACCGCCAAGCGATTTAGCGTTCCGGTACGATGCCGTGTATAAACCGAAAGGGGTGTGGATTTTCATCCTCCTCCTAACAAGTTAGCCCGCTTCCATCTTAGACTGCATCATCACTTACCATCAGGTGAGATTGTAGTCAAGGGCTAACTTGTAAAGAATAAAAAAAAAAAAAAACGTAATGACATAATAATGGTAAAATCTTACTTCATATTCACCATTTTTTTAGGGTATCGTCTCTCTAAAGAAAAAACCTTTGTTCTCCTTACCATACCATACAAGTAAGGTTTACATCCTTATGTCATTGACTTACCTCATATAAAGTGTTTTGTTTCTTCATTCTTGTACGCATGGTTAGGGTATAGAACTACCTCCCGAAGTTTGTGTTCTCAGCTTAGTTTAGTTTAGTTTGTTATTCTGAAAACTAAGTCTATCTTGGGATCCACGACATTAACTCCTGACGATAAATCGAGTGCAGAGCGATTTGTCTTGATAATGTCTACTGACTATCTGTGACAAAAGTGAATAGGAATCTTCTAGGTAAGTGCATACCAGTTTGAGCCACATCTACACTTATCATCAGGTAAGGTCGTGGTCAAGCGCGAGCCTATTTCATTTAAAAAAATGATCAACGGACAAACTTGAATATGTATTGCAATGATCCATTTCAAATTAAACCAACAACAAAAAAATTGAGACTGGAACCTATTCGATAGATCGTACTGAAGAGAGTTTTGACTATTAAACCTTGGGCACTGATGCATTTACGGTCATTCAACCTTGCGTGCCCGAGGCTTTACATATAACTGATATAACTACCGACTACCAACCGAGTAACTACCGACCTACTGGTCATTGAACCACCAACAACATGAAAATGATCGATGTAAAACCATCGACCTAAATTACGTGAGTTATTACTCCACCCCCCCTACACTTAATAAAATAACTGTACTTAATACAATAGTAGGCTGTAGGACTTTGTAATGGAGCTTGTCCGGGAAATTAATACCGTGCCTAATTCTGTCACCCAACAGTGTCGTTGTGACCATAGAATAAGCTAACGCTTTGTTATAACGGTCTAAAGGATGGTTGTTGGTGAAGCAAAAGGAGTGGGAGCAGTGGGGTAGCGAGCTTTGGAGGGGCGCTGCAAAAAAAGATGGGGTCCAAATAAAGGGTAAAGATTTCACACAAAAGAAACAAAATTATATGACAGTCACTAAGCTTAACCTATGTAGAATGTTTGTAATCCGGGAAAAAAGAGATTGCTTTGTACTTTTGTAATTTTTGAGTGAAAACTAAATTTTTAAGCAGGCAGCTTTTTCATGCTTTGTTTTCAGGAAGCACCAGAGTGAGATTGTGGATTTGATTTTGATATTTTTTTGTTTTATGTAGGGGCCCTGTAGTCCGAGGGCCTCGTATCATTGATACAGCTGGTACGGGCCCCTGAGTGGGAGGCCAGTGAGGTTAATGTCTCAGTTCAACGGGCACAGGAAAAGCACATTCGACAAGGTACTACACCTTGTCGAATGTGTTCCTTGCTAGGTCTGCGAAGTATTTCTCTGTCATGGGCGATAAAAATGAAAATACATTTGTATTTATTATACATGTGGTAGGATTAATGACAGGCGTTCACAGATCTGCATCGTACGTATCAGATGCATCGTATCAAACGGATTTTAGTATTCTTTGTATAGAAAGTCATACAAGTGCGTCCACTGATCGATATTGTACAGATCGCATCGAACGGATTTTATCTACCGTATTTTTTTTTAATTTCTCTACCGTAAAATTAAAAATGCGATGCGTCCGACATGTACGATGCGGATCAGTCGACGCATGCCATTTTTGTCCTTTGGCCACAACCAAAAAGTTCCACCTATTTAGGCACTCATATAGATGTCGATATTTTGACTCGCTATTGAACAAGGCGTTATAGGACTTACAACTTTTAATTAAAGTTTCAAGATATGTGTAAAATTGATTAGCAATAGCATCACAAAATTAATGTAGACAACGAATGACCATTAACGTATAACTACATTTAATTTATAAATATTATATGCTTAATTATTGTTATTAACCCTAACCAATCCATTCGTCCTTTCGTAAAGCCTAGATTAAGGTTATGTTACTGGTAGCCCTTCAGATTAGAAGGTCCGGTGTTCTTGGACTAGTATTTCTTTTCCGGCGTAGTACTAGTATATCACTGTATTTAGTATATTTTAACAACCTTGGGTACTAAACGCGCGTAATTTATAAGCGTTGAACCGCAGTTTGAACTGTTCCTTTCGTAGATTTTGCACCAAAAAAGGTGCTGCCAGTTGGCACGGATTAGGTAATGATGAATATGTAATAAGCGTTTGTGACCTAAGTAAATGATTAAGAATAAAAAATATTACCATGTCTGCAACACACATTATATCTACTCATTTTATGGTCTGTGCTGCTCATGCAGTTTTGTAAGAAAATACAATTTGATGAAATTAATTAATTAATAGCAGTTTTTGGAAGAGATTCAATTATTGGGACCAGAGAAAAAATTAAACGCGTAGTTGCAATTGTTCGGACATTAAGGAAGATAAAAATGTGACGAATTTCATCCAATTACGTTAAAAGATTTGATCACGAAATTTTATAGTCTTTTCGCTGACCCAGCAAACGTCGTTTTGCCGTTATCGTTGAGGAGTATGAATAACCTCCGAATGTCATTAAATTATTAATTACACACTCGATCAAGTCATCAATATTCTCTTTCAGTGCGCTTTCATTTGAGACTCCCACTCGAGTATATTTGCAGAAATTCTGTTCTTCCCCACTTTCACCCCCACAACTTTTAAACGGCTCAACCGATTTTCATCAAACGTGTCCAAGAACACTCGCCCGTAAGTCACCTTTCATACAAAAACAAAACTAAATTGAAATCGCTTCATCCGTTTAGGAGTTATTTTGCCACTGACAAACAGACACGTCAAACTTATAACACCCCTCTTTTGGGTCGGGGGTTAAAAAGAGATGTTTTTGACCTTATTTACCCGAATGTCTCACAAAAATCAACTGATCTCACAAATCTTATAAATCCCATCCCACCCATCGGATCCAACGTTAGTCTACTCCGTGGCTTGAGTTTCTTTTTTTATATTGAATAAGCTCGCGCTTGACCACGATCTCACCTGATGGTAAGTGTAGATGTGGCCTAAGTTGGAACACGCTTGCCTAGAAGATGCCTTAGATTTTAGATTTTCTGTATTTTCTGTAATTAATACGGCACTGGCTTGGCACCTCCCTCAAAGTGGTCAGAAGGTAGCATATACGATGTTATACTTATTTTTAATTATAATTATACGGTTGAATTTTCATTGTTAAAAAGATTTTATTATATAATATAAATTATTTTTTAACGGACATGAGAGACGGAAATTCATGGTCAATAATAATAGCCTTTATTTCAATAAAACTTTCCATTTTACATTTTACGTTATTCCATTTTTTATTCCATTGTAAACGATACAAATCGTTAATTATTATTTACAAACAAATTTTTACTTTTATAAGTATGTCAATGTTTTATTATTGTTATTGAAGCGCCCATTTTTGGGCATAGGCCTCCTCCATTCATTTTTATTTCTCTGTAGTTTAGTCCATGTTTCAATGAGATTGGTAGATGTCGGTAAAATCCACTGCCCGTTGAAGAAGCTATTTATACGATTTCAACGCAAGTACAATGGTTACCCTGGTTAAAAACCTTTGTGCACGCCGCTGTGGGTCAGCGTGGTAGGTTAAAGCTTCGTATCACCACTAAGCGGATGGATGTCTGGCCCTAAGCCAATTCACTAACTTTGACATATGTTAGTTGACATATACGAAATTGAGATTCTGTGTAAAAAATGTCATCCGGTGCTTACTGACTACCCTTCGTGGATATCATGCAGTAGGTAGATGACATTTGTCAGTTGATTTGATGTTAATTTCAATAGGTTGTAATAACTGTTAGTAAGTCAAAAGTAAGAGACGTGATAGCCCAGTGGATATGATCTCTGCCTTCCATTCAGAGGGCGTAGGTTCGAATCCGGTCAGGGGCATGCTCCTCCTATTTTCCAGTTATGTGTATGTCATGAAATTACTAGTGGACGCCCGCGACTTCGTCCGCGTGTAGTTTTTCACAAATCCCTCGGGAACTATGGATTTTCCGGAATGAAAAGTAGCTTATGTGTATGCAGAGTAAAATCTCTTTCCATTCCAAATTTCAGCCAAATCAGTTCTAAAGTTGCGGCGTTAACGAACAACAAACATCCAAACAAACATCCATACATCGCGTTTATAACATTAGTAGGAAAAATCACTTGTCTCAAACGGTGAAGAAAAAGCATCGTGAGGAAACCTGCATACGTGAGAATTTTCTTAATTCTCTACGTTTGTGAAGTCTGCCAATCCGCGTTGGCCCAGCGTGGTTGACTAAGGCCTAACCACTCTCATTCTGAGAGGAGACTCAATAGTGAGCCGAATAAGGGTTGTTAATGATGAAGTGAAAGTAGTTTCTATAATCGTTTTCGTTTTAAGAAAAACAAAATGTTAGGTTTCCATAAACAAATGAAACTGCTAATAATAATCACTACGCTATTCTCAGAGAGCCATTTGCGTGTGTTGCAGTAATTAGGGAAATTATAACTTATCTTTCTTATGTACTTAGGTACAACAGGTATTATATTGTTGCAAGTTAGTTGCTCTAGTCTACTGAAATGGCTCTGTATGTAGCAAGTAAAATTACTGATGAACAGACAAGCTATCTCGAGTTAGATGGATGGATATCTAAATATATAAAACTCAAAGGTGACTGACTGACATAGTGATCTATCAACGCACAGCCCAAACCACTGGACGGATCGGGCTGAAATTTGGCATGCTGGTAGATTTTATGACGTAGGCGTTCGTTAAAGGATTAACTAATAAAGGATTTTGATCAATTCTACTCCCAAGGGGATAAAAATGAAAATTTGTATGAAACTTTGTCAATTTTGCGGCGATTTGGCTGAAATTTGGAATAAAAATAGATTTTACTATGGATTAACACATAGGTTACTTTATATCCCGGAAAAATATATGATTCCTGCGGGATTTGTGAAAACTTAATTCCACGCGGACGAAGTCGCGGGTGTCCGCTAGTAATAATATAAACAAATCAACGTGTGACGGCCTCCGTGGCGCAGTGGTATGCGCGGATTTACAAAACGGTCCTGGGTTCGATCCCCAGCTGGGCCGATTGAGGGTTTCATAAATGGTCCAGGTCTGGCTGGTGGGAGGCTTCTGGCTTCGCCAAGCGATTTAGTGTTCCAGTACGATGTGGTATAGAAACCGTAAGGGGCGTGGATTTTCATCCTCCACCTAACTATTTGGGTCTATGAAATTTTGAGCTTCTCTTCCAATATATTCTCAGTATAAACTCTCAGCAGTGCTGGAATGGCGACCCCGCACTAGTAAGCGCAGTGTTGGCCGACCCCCCACCAGGTGGACTGACGACATCAAGCGAGTCGCAGGGATTCGCTGGATGCAGGTGGCTCAGTATCGTGATGCATGGAAGTCCCTATAGAAGGCCTATGTCCTGCAGTGGACGTCCATCAGCTGATATGATGATGATGATGATGATGATGAAACTCTCAGCCCGAAGTTGAAAGTCGGTGGTGTTACCAATGGCGTGCACTTGATAGATGCAAAAAAACACTGCCTCGCATCGCTAACGCTTCGAAAACTAGAAAAAGTAAACATTGACAGGTCACTTGATCAAGATCCCATTCCCACACATTTTTCTAGTTTTCGAAGCGTTAGCGATCGTAGAAAGAGAATCGACGTGCCACTTGGCTTGGGGGGCAGGTCTCTCTGCAGTGGGCCGCCAAGAAAAGGCAGTAAAATTATTTTGATTTAAATGCGAAAGATCACTCATCACAAAATCTCGAAAACCGCTTGACGTTCAAAGATGAAATTTGGTAGAGAGGTAGTTTTTTTTTTTTTATTGGTTACAAGTTAACCCTTGACCTCACCTCCTCCTGATGGTAAGTGATGATGTAGTCTTAGATGGAAGCGGGCTAACTTGTAAGGAGGAGGATGAAAATCCACACCCCTTTCGGTTTCTACACGGCATCGTACCGGAACGCTAAATCGCTTGGCAGTACGCCTTTACCGGTAGGGTGGTAGCCACGGTCAAAGCCTTCCACCAGCCAAAAACGTAAATCAAAAATTTATAGTAAGTGTCCGCTAATAGTCTTCGATCAGTGCGTGTTGCCAGTGATGACATACGGATCCGAGACTTGGTCGCTGACTATGGGCCTTATTAGAAGGCTCAAAGTCACTCAGCGGGCGATGGAGCGAGCTATGCTTGGAGTTTCTCTGCGTGATCGAATCAGGAATGAGGAGATCCGCAGACGAACCAAAGTCACTGACATAGCTCAGCGAGTCGCGAAGCTGAAGTGGCAATGGGCGGGCCACATAGTTCGAAGAGCCGATGGACGTTGGGGCCCCAAGGTGCTGGAATGGCGACCCCGCACAGGAAAGCGCAGTGTTGGGCGACCCCCCACTAGGTGGACCGAGGATATCAAGCGGGTTGCAGGGAGCCGCTGGATGCTGGCGGCTCGAGATCGTTGTGCTTGGAGGTCCATGCAAGAGGCCTATGTCCAGCAGTGGACGTCTATCGGCTGATAAGGTAAGGTCCGCTAATAACGGATTCTGCAATAGGGCCGGATTTGAGGTCTAAGGGCGGATATAGTCTCGGGCGTCCGCTAGTCTATAATAATTAATATGTATCTGCATATAAAATTCTCGTGCCGCTGTGCAAATCGGGTAGGTCTGAGAAATGGCCAACATATTATATTTTTCATACTCTTAAATGATAAGGGTGCCCCGCCTATAAATATTTTTATTTTATTACGATTTAGCATTTAAATAATGTATGTGGCATCAAAATCTTTTTTTACAAAAAAAAATTAACATAACATTACTTTAAAAAGCGAAATTTACTGAACCAATTTTCGTGGAAATTAAATGGGACTAATCAGGAAGGATACTGTTTCAAACCAAAAAAAAAGTATATTAACCTAAACCTATAGCTTGTGCAAAGTTTCATCAAAATCATTTCTGCAGTTTTTACGTGTGAAAACTTTGCTCATCCATATTCATAGAATTTGTAAGTAGGTAATCAGCAATATTGCGCAGTTCCTGCCAATATTTCTCATAGAGGAAATTGATAGTGTAAAGTATGCTTTAATTTGCGTTATTGCGTAGAAAAAAATCAGAATTACAAATAATATTAGGATGTCGTGTTTACTGTTTACTGCATTTAATTAAATTCACTTTCTATTTTTTAGTGTTCGCAAAATTCTATTATGATGTTTGATATTTTAGAGTTATGCTTACTAAAGAATTATATTATTTAATAAAGAAAAAGGCACTAACCTGAGATTTTCCGATATTCAGGGCTTCATCGCTAAACACTAACCAAAATTATTTGAACAATTTTGCTGTAAATCGTCATATTGAAATAACACACTCACAATCAAAAATTAAAAAAATAAAAAGCGCGAATAAAAATTCGCGCGCAATTTATAAACGATTCGAATATTAAATTTAAAAGTTTGTTTTTTAATTGCAGTCGCGGTTCTCGGTTCTAGCCCTTACGAGCCTAATATCGTGCGGTTTGAGTCAGTGCCCGCACTCGAATGTAGAGCGTAGAGATATTCGCATTGTACGAACGAAGGCGTCTGTTTTTCACTGTTGAAGAAATCGGAATAAGAAAAAATTATAAGTCAACCTTGATTTCCCAGCAGTACGTTTTACAGGACAATAGATGAGGTGCAGTTATTAAATGTTAATTTGTGTAAATTGCTACTAGCGTCTCGCGATTTTTATTTGTATCTTTAAGTCAACTTTGTCTATTATTTTTATTTCAATAATAGAAGTCCGCGACTTTTCCCGCGTAAAAATTCTTAGGCAGATAGAGTTTTTCCGACGCGTCTAAGAATTACTGTCATATTTCAAACACTATAAAGTACACTCGAAAACTTAACAAATTATTTATTACTAGTAGACGCCGCGCGGTTTCACCCGCGTGGTTCCCGTTCCTGTAGGAATACAGAAATAAAACATAGTCTATAGCACTCGGGGAGAGAGTAGCTTCCCAACAGTAAATTCAAAACATACAAACAAACCATCAAATCTTTCCAATAATAATAGTATAAAGGTCTAAGATATTGAGGAAGGATAGGCTTCCATATTCATCACTCTATTAGTGAACACCTCATGAAAATGCTTTCAGTAGTTTACGAGTAAGAGTGTATTGTAAGCAGACAGACAGACGGCGGCGTAGGACTTTGTTTTATAATATGCATGGATCTTATTGGAGGTTGTCGAAGGTTAATAAAATGTCATAGTGCAAAAGTTGTAGGTGCAATCAATTATGATCTGCTAAACTGTTTAGCATCTCTCAATATAACACCTGTATATTTTTAGAATAAAATAGCGAATTTCAAAAACTGGTAATATATTTAAACTATTAGATAGGGAACGAAATATTTAAAATGTTAAATAGGGAGCAAAACCTGCCTGTTACCTGCTAGAAATTCTTGACTTGACTAAAGTATGTAGTATATACTAATAACTTTTTGACCGAAAAAGAATAAATCCACCTCTCTTCTAGTTCAACACCATTCCATTCCATTCCATTGAAATAATTATTGACATTTAATTTATGACATTTATCTTTTACTATAATGGAAATGTAACATAGATGAATAAACGAAATAAATAAATGAATGTTGATGCTCGGCTTTAAAGGGCACTTTAAATTTATTTCCACTCGTAATTTGTGAGACTTGTGAGATCTCTTCGGAGATTTACAAGTATCTGTCACACGATGTCCATACCAACACACAAGAAAATTCTATATTAGTAAAATTCCAAATGGCACCTTCATCTTTATACTTAAGCATGTATAGGCCGTTAATTATTTATTATTAACACTAGGTATATTATTAAATGTTGCACCCACAGAACACTAAAGTGTAAAGTGTAAATATGTATATTTTGGATTATCTTGAGGTATTCCGATGAATTCGTTTTATTTTTAGATATCTATATATATTTTATTTCTATATATACATATATATATATATATAAAAATGAATTGCTGTTCGTTAGTCTCGCTAAAACTCGAGAACGGCTTAACGGATTTATCTTATCTTGGTCTTGAAATGTTCGTGGAGGTATAGGGAAGGTTTAAAAGGTGAGAAAAAATCAAATAATTTCCGGGAAAACCCTAAAAACTGCCCTTTTCTATTTCCCATACAAACGTTTAAGAGTCAAGCGGTAGGGGTAGGGTAGGGTAGGGGTAGGGTAGGGTAGGGGTAGGGTAGGGTAGGGGTAGGGTAGGGTAGGGGTAGGGTAGGGTAGGGGTATGGTAGGGGTAGGGCAGGGGTAGGGTAGGGGTAGGGTAGGGGTAGAGGTATAGAAGGGTAAAGTAGGGATAGAGAATAAGTGCACTTATATCAAAACGAGGCTTGACGTGGCCCGCTAGTCTTTTTATAATAATAGTTTTAAACAGATCAAGTTCACGTCCGATAGACGTCCACAGCTGGACTAGGCCTCTTGCATGGACTTCCAAGCATAACGGCACAGTATACAACGGTCTCGAGCAACGGCGGCAACCCACTTGCAGTGTTAAACCGCTACTTATATTTACCACTTAAAAATACCTATCTACTTAAAATAAATATTTGTATAACTTACTTCTACTTAAAATAAATATCATCTATCTATAGGTACTCACCAAATTACCCATAGGCGCTGGCGCTGTTGTCCTTCGGGCAATTAAAGCCTACGCTTTGGATCTGTTGTGCCTATGCCTCGCTGGTCCAATGGTTAGCCTATGAGTCTTCAGATTACGAGGTCTGGGATTCGAGTCCTGGGTCGGGCTCTAAAATACTGAACTTTTCTTTCTTGTACATTTTCAGTAGAAATTCTCAGCTCGTTGGATTACACCCCCGTGCCTCAGAGATCACGTAAACCAGTAGGTACCAGTCATTATCATTAATATCTAACTATACTATCTGTACAATCAGATACACCTGTCTTCAAAAGATCCTCGAATACTTCGGCCACATTGCCAGGAGAGAAGGAGATAACTTAGAGAAACTAGTGTCATGGTTTTCGGAAAGTATCTATTAAACCTACTTGAAAAATTAAAAATAAATTATAATTATTCTAAACTGAAATTGAAATAGAGAACGTCAATTTGCTTTTGTTATTAATATTCAAAAATCTATAAAAGGGAGCTGTGTGTTGTCTTGGGGCTTTTTACTATCTCGGACTCCTGGTGTATTTTTGGTGGAAGTTTGGCTGTTGTATAAATTCAAATGCATGTTACTTAACGCAGTTTCTGTTACAAACGTGGTTGAATTTGGTGAGCTATTGTTCAATTTATTATTGTGATTAGGCTAGAATGGTTCAGATTAATGATGAGTTTACGAATAGGATAACATTGTAAGGTAAAATAAGGAAATACGATGAGTTTACGAATAGGATAACATTGTAAGGTAAAATAAGGAAATAAAATATGTAATGTGCTGGTCTTTAGTATTTTCTTTTCACTAGTGATTGTGGATTGTGGAAGGAAAGAGACCTCGGGGTCGTAGCCGGATGCATTGGTCAGACCAAATCTGCGCCACTCTCGACACCAAGGTACACGAAGCTCTGCAAGTCACAAAAAGCCGAGCCACATGGCGCTACATCGTCAAGAAGCAAGCTTGTGTTAGGGGTCACGACCTTCAATAATGAGGAATACGCAAGGAGGATTATTTATGGAAATAATTCTTTTATTTATGGTTTCAAGCTGACGATTGATTGCTATTTCCGCCATTAATTCAATTTTCAATAAGTATTCAAAATGAAAATGATTTTCAAAAGTTGAATTTTTATTTTTTACGTCGTTGGTGTAGGTGCAAGCTCGACTGGAAAGAAAAGTTAAAATTCAATAGTCACTTTTGCATCTCTTCTAAAAAGTAAATTGCATTGCATGCATTTCCACGTGTTCTTACTTGTACTATTGTAGCATACGTATATAATTGTAGGTATTCTGTGGTATAATACTGAGACAGAACGTGCCCGAGATAAATGTTCACAGATAAGAGATATGGACAGAAGGTACAAAAACATCGTAAAACTAGTTAGACGGTCGCCCCATACGTGACACGCATTTTCTACGTATTGCAGTCAAAAAGTGTCATAAAATCTGTTGAAATTGTACCCAAATCCATCTGCAATAGCTTTTATACCACAGCCTTTCTTGATGAGTACGGTTTACCAACAAAAAAAAATAAAAATGAGGGTATAAATCACTAGTCATGTCACACCTAAATATAATTAACTTGTTTTTAAATGAATTAAAATTTTGATTAATAGGTTTAGAACAATCAGATATGGTTAATAACTTTATATGTTATAACATTTTATAAACAAACAATAAATAAGTTATGAAATAACATGCGTTTTCTACCTTCATTTCTAATTTCCTTGTTGGTAAACAGTACTCATCAAGAAAGACTGTAATAAAGGTCCATCCAATCTTTTTGTTTAATCTTGTAAGATCTTCCAGAGATGAGACATTTTAAAAGTATCTCTGTCTGAAGCTGAATATTTTGTTTGTTTGCTTGAACGCACTAATCTCGTGGTTCGAATTAAGAAAAATCTGTAAGTTTTGTAGGCTATTAGACTATATAACATCAGGCTACCTATACGCGATAACTATACGCGAGTGAGCTGTTTTAAAAATCTCATTGGATTCAGTTCTGTGTTTTTTCTATGTGGACGTAATCACGAGAATCCGCTAGGAAGTATTGACTGATGACCGAAATTCGACCAGACGGCCAATTACGGAAATTTTTGAACAACATTGATATCTACCTAGGTACATGTTTAAAGTTTTTATTGCTTAGTGGAGAATATAAATGTGGCAATAAATAAAGTCAATGGGTTCGAACCCTTGCGATTGAAAATATTCAGTTTTTTTTTCTTTCTCAGTAGTTCTATCCCGGAATTGGGAAATTGATTCTCAATCTGTTTTAGATTGAGAATGTATCTGCCTGAAAAGTTCTGTTTAATTAATTTCACTCTACTTTTGTGATAATAAAATATTGCTTTTTGTAATGATATTAACAATTGTAAAAAATAATTTTATATTCTATAGTTTTTTAAAAGAGCGATCGCTCAGTTTCTTGCCAACACTTCAGCAGAACCGGCCTTCCGAGCCTGTGGTAGAGTTTTTATAAATTAGTCAACCCTGACGTTTCAAAAGTGCTTGTAAACTAAGCCTTATGCCCTCATTCGCACCCGAGTGTTTAAACGGACGTTATGATATCGTATGAAGTTAAATGAAAATTTCAAAATTGAAAATGCAACACTGCTCGAAAAAAGGGTTGTGTTTTAAAAACGCTGTCTTGTGAACGTACTTCTTAATGCATTTGTTGTATTTGAACGCTTTTTTAACGTCCGTAGAAAAAACTCTCGTGCGAATTAGGGTTAAGTATTTGAAATGAATGAATTTTGATTTTTGTTTCTCCACTGTTCAATCTAAAATTAAACAAAATTAGTTCAACGGCTTAGGCGTGAAAACGTAATAGAGAAACAAGGTTGTTTATTGAATTTATAATATAACATGAATAATTTATATTACGAATAACAAACATATGCATTCAATCGATCGATGTGGCATTTCTTAGCTAACCCTACCTGCCCTGCGTTACGTAACGCACCGTAAGATCAATTCCTGGTGTAATGTAACTGTTCCTGCTTACGTAAACGAAACTGGTATCCTGAGACTTGCGTATACGTCTAGTGGAAACTTATCGTTTGGTAATTCAACGGTTACAAACTGCACGATTACATTATTGGTGGATTTATAGATACGCTAGGAGTTAGGACATTTAAGGCTGCGCTGGTCATGCGGTAGCTAATTCAACTAGTACTGATACTAGTAGGGCTTGACTAAGAAACTTGGATAGGAGAATTCAACCGACTTCAGAAATCACAGGAAAGTACTACACTAAAAAGTGAAAACTAACCTGATGCCTGACGGTTATCATTAACAACTCATATTTGGTTCACTGTTGAGCACGAGTTTCCTCTCAGAATGAGAGGAGTCAGGCCAATAGTCCACCACACACCAATCCAATCCGCATTGGGCCACACAATGCGGATTGGCAGACTTCATACACGTACAGAATTAAGTATATTTTCCGGCATGCAGTTTTCCTGACGATGTTTATCCGTCACCGTCTGAGACATGTTAAACATATTTAATTTCTTAAAATGCACATAACTGAAAAGTTGGAGGCGGCCCCCGGGGGTCTACGGAAGACTCAGCGGTCTACGTTGACGTGATATAAAAATATCAAACATTAAAGTTGGCTGAAATTACATTTTACTTTTTGTCATCTACTCACAGCACAATCAATTAATTAATTAACCATGTAATAACCGACCGCAGTTAGTAGGGGGCCCGATTGTAGGTTAGCCACCTACAAAAGGCTGCCCCGCCAACTAGCGAAAAATCCTGGGATGGCTTCCATTGTGCCGGTTGGCAACCGGTGAGAGGTCACAATGGCGATTCCCAGGGGGGTTCGGGCGTCCCCGCGGTCTCCAATTTGGGTCTACCATTAGCGTTTCCGCAACAATAGTCACGGAGTCTAGAATGCAGCACCTTATACAACTACCACATCTCCATCCTATTCACTCCCCCCTATAATGAAGAGAAAGAAAAATAGTAATCGGTTTACACAGCGGCTGCACCACCTCTCTCTTTCAGTGCACCTCTCAAATATTCGAGGCTTGCACTCAAATCTCGTAGCGGTCCACCACCACCTTGAGACCATAAAGCCGCACATGCTCTTCCTTACGGAGACGCAAATAAAATGCCCAGCAGATGTGGCGTACTTGCAGTATCCCGGATATTCGTTTGAGCATAAATTTACACCTCACGCTGGAGTCTGCTTGTACGCTCGTGACAATATTTGCTGTCAGCGTCTTCGTAATTTGGAGGTGTCACACTTCTCTGTTCTGTGGTGTCTGGTGGACACTGGCGTAGAACAAACTGTCTATGCCTGTGTCTACCGTTCGCATAGCGGTGACCAGGAGACAACTCGGTTGTTCAGTTATCTTGCTGAAACTGCCAATACTGTTCAACGTCGATATCCGTCTGCTCGGCTGGTATTTCTGGGGGACTTTAATGCCCATCATGGGGAATGGTTGTTTCCGTACCTGGATACTGATCATGCTGGTCGCGAGGCACGCAAGTTTGCACTTTCTTTTGACCTAACACAACATGTTCAGGAGGCCACCCGAGTACCGGATGTCGACGGGCACACTCCCTACTGTTTAGACCTTCTGCTGACCACAGATCCAGAAAGTTTTTCGGTGTCAGTTGCAGCTCCCCTTGGCACTTCCGATCACTGTCTGGTGAAGTCTGTTTCCAACTTTTACCCTCCCGCCTCTAACCCCGTCACTAAGAGACGAGTTTGGCGATACAGGTCAGCAGACTGGGATGAGATGCGACATTTTTTCGCATCTTATCCATGGCGGCAGGTTTGTTTTTCTACCAATGACCCCTCAAACTGCGAGAGTGCAATATCTGGGGTGATA
Organism: Bicyclus anynana; assembly: GCF_947172395.1. Taxonomy (NCBI): domain Eukaryota; kingdom Metazoa; phylum Arthropoda; class Insecta; order Lepidoptera; family Nymphalidae; genus Bicyclus; species Bicyclus anynana. The sequence goes on from NC_069083.1 coordinate 17,353,808, forward strand.
TGTCAGGCAATGGAATACTTCATTCCGTTTTCTGACGTCGCGCCCAATAGTAAAACTCCCCCATGGTACAATGTCCAATGTGCAGTTGCGGAAGCACGAAAGCAGTCGGCGTTTGTGTCGTGGGCGAGTGCTCGCTCTCGAAAAGCTTCGAATGCAAAGCAATTGAAAAGGGAATACAATATTGCCGCCAAGTCGTACAAAAGGGTCCTAAAAAGGGCTCGATTTGACCGCACTAACCGCTTGGGACGTAAGCTTGCTACGCACCCCAGTGGTAGTAAGGCTTTCTGGTCCCTTGCAAAGTCGGTTGAATCTAATTTCTGCCGCCCTTCTTTACCGCCCCTGTTGAGACCAGATGGATCGCTGGCTGTTGCTGCGACAGATAAAGCTAACCTATTAGCTTCTCTGTTTGCAGAAAATTCACGTTTAGATGCTGGAAATACTTCACCACCTATCCTTCCTTCGTGTGACTCCGTTATGTCGGAAGTACGTATCCACCAGCAGGAGGTTCTTAAAGTCCTTCGTAACCTCAACGTGAATAAGGCTAGTGGCCCGGATGGAATACCTGCAGTGGTTTTGCGGAATTGTGCCCCTGAGTTAGCTCCAATCTTGACGCGCCTGTTCCGCCTTTCTCTTCATTCAGCTCAAGTCCCTAAATCGTGGAAAGTTGCGAATGTGCAATCAGTACCAAAGAAGGGAAGTCGCGCTGACCCGGCCAATTATAGACCAATAGCCATCACGTCCATGCTCTGCAAGGCTATGGAACGGGTTATTAATGGCAAGCTCCTTGCATACCTAGAGGAAAACGACATCTTGTCTGATCGGCAGTATGGCTTCCGTACGAACCGGTCTACTGGTGACCTTCTGGTGTATGCTACACATACTTGGAGCGAAGCCATTGTGAAACATGGGGAAGCACTTGCCGTATCCCTAGACATCTCAAAAGCTTTTGACCGGGTCTGGCACGTCAGTCTTCTCAGTAAGCTCCCTGCGTACGGAATACCCGCTGATCTCTGCTGCTGGATATCTGATTTCCTGAGGGAACGGTCATTTCGAGTAGTCGTTGATGGCTGCTCTTCTGACTTATTGGATATCAATGCCGGTGTACCTCAGGGATCTGTTCTTTCCGCTACTCTTTTTCTGCTGCATATCAACGATCTGCTCAATCCCGGTATCTTTGGGTATGCAGATGACAGCACTGTGTCGGAGAGTTACACATCTAGCCCTAGAGCCAGCGGTGCTGAGATTCTTGAGCTCAGAGAGGCCTTGGTCGACCGCGTGAACAAGAACCTGAAGATGGTGTCAGATTGGGGTGATGCCAATTTGGTTAAGTTCAACGCTACCAAGACTCAGGCATGTCTATTTACTGCGAAAAGGAGCCCTTTCACCCTGGCTCCCACTTTCCAGAGTATATCTGTTCCAATTAGCGATCAAATTGAGCTCCTGGGTATTACCATCTCATCCAACCTCAATTTCGGGAAATGCATCGAATCAAAAGCTGAAATTGCAGCCAAAAAACTGGGAATCCTGAATAAGGTCAAGCGGTACTTCACACCCCAACAACTTCTCACCCTCTACCAAGCTCAAGTCAGAACTTGTATGGAGTACTGCAGTCACCTTTGGGATGGTTCTGCAAAATATCAGCTTGATGCATTAGACTCGATAGATCGCCGCGCTAGAAGGATAATTGGTAATGAACCGTTGACACAGGCGAAATTGCAGACCTTGCAACATCGTCGCAATGTAGCTTGTCTGTCGGTTTTTTACCGGATATACTTTGGCGAGTGTGCTCAGGAACTTCACCATCTAGTTCCTCCTTCCCCTTTCTACCACAGAACAGCAAGATGTCGCAAACGGTGGCATCCATATATTGTGGATGTCCAGGCAACTCGTACGAAAAGATTTGCATCTACATTTCTAATTCGTACAGCAAAAATTTGGAATGCCCTTCCGGCGTTTGTGTTTCCTGACAAATACAATTTGGACACCTTCAAAGCTAGAGTGAATAGGCATCTTCTAGGTAAGCGCGCTCCAACTTAGACCGCATTAATGCTTACCATCAGGCTTAATTGTAGTCAAGCGCTGGCCTATATTGCATAAAAAAAAAAAAAAAAAAAATTAATTATTGGATAGAAGTAGGCGTTACTTTGCGGAAGTTCACCATGAATGATATAATGATTTATTTATTTTGCTATCATCCGCGAAAAGTCGACGAACCCATGCGACAACGTCACCCAGGTCCGACAAAATACTCTCTACGTACGTTTCACCCCGAAACCGGAGCTTCCTCAGGAGTCTACAACGTGCAATTGCATGTAAGTAATTCTCACTAATTTTTATAAAATTGTTATTTCGTGGTGGCTGTTGATTTAGCTTTAACGAAAATTTCCATAGATTAATCTAATCACATTTTTTGTCGAGTTTTGGATAGAAATTTAGCAGGGGGTCCACCGGCACCATTTAATTTGAAAGTGCTCTATAAGAAAAGAAAGTTTAGGAACCTCTGCCTAGAATATCACGCGTGACGGTAGGTACCAAACCATTTATCTCACAGAGATTTCTTTAGGTAAGGGGTTCCACCTTTAAGTCAGGCGCACATATTCTTAGTGTAGATTAGATTTATGACTTCATCAAGTTTATTTTTATTTTTACAATATACAACTGGAATTGTTGAAACATGTTGTAAAGTGTAGTAGTTAAAGTATAATAAAGTGAACTATATAATTAGCATCCACTTCCTTTCATTTGTGCAACCTCCCCTATTTGCAACTTCACTATTGCGAGCGAATACTACGTAGACACTAGGAACGTCCGTTGCAACTCGCTAACTATGTAGTACCTACCTACTTTATTTTGTTGCACGCATTAAAATAAGTTGGTATATGGTTCAGTGGTTATGGTAACGTATCGTGCGGACCTAGGTTTGAGATCTGGGCCCGCCAACCCGTATTGGGGTAGTGTGGTGGGTCTAAACTCTATATCCTCTCTTACCAGGAGGGAAGCCTGGCCCTGTAGTAGGCCGTATATGTATATATACTAATATTATAAAGCAGAAGAGTTTGTTTGTTTGTTTGATTGAACGCGCTAATCTTAGGAACTACTGGTCCTATTTGAAAAATTCTTTCAATGTTAGATAGCCCATTTATCGAGGATATATAAGCTATATATTATCCCCATATTCTTACGGGAACAGGAACCACGCGGGTAAAACCGCGCGGCGTCAGCTAATACTATATACATACTTAAAGTTAAAGTCAAAGTTCATTTATTTCAGGGGCACCTCCAGGAGATCATTCAGCGGCAGTGTCGTGTTAACCTCTATTTGTTCGAGAATTTGACACTCAGCGGGTGAATGGTCCCCTGGGGGTGCCCCTACAACGTCTATGAATTCCACTGTTACTATACAAACACATTCAAAACGTCAGCTTCGTCAGCGTCCTTATAGCGCCTATCAGAGGCTTAATTAAGTATCTAATTAAAGAGTAAGAAACTAGATCACTACTTATTTGTCTCGTTTAGCCGATGATTAATGATCAATAAATACGAGCAAACGCCAACCAACATAAGTTATTTTCATAAAAACTTACAACTTATTACTCAAGAGATTATTTTTTGCTATAAGATCCCATTTATTGGTAAATCGGATCTTATAGCAAAACATAGGGTACTTTTTGACCCTAAAATAAAAAGAAAAGGGGGTGAAATAGAGGTTGAAAGTTTTTGTGGAAAGTCCATCATTTTTAGAGTTACAGTTTTAATAATTTGTCCATAAATCATAAAAAAATGCGAAATATAATGTGATTCAAAAATTTTTAAAATTCAACCCCTAAAGTGGTGAAATAGAGGTTGAAAGTTTACATTGATATCCACGCAGACAAAGTCGCGGGCGTCCGCTAGTTAAACGTGGTAGCGACAGACTAAGAATATATAACCTCTTTGGTAGTACCAGATAGCATTGACCACTAAATGTAACATTGGCCTGTCATCATAAATGACCCTGACGCGTATTTTGGACGCCCTCTGAAAGTCCGTCGACACCACTTAAGCGGACACAATAGTTAACGAGGCTGTCCCTGACGAATCGTTGACCTTGATCTGTGTGTGTGTAAGATCATCATCATCATTATCAACCCATATTTGACTCACTGCTGAGCTCGAGCTTAGAATGAGAGTGGTTAGGCCGATAGTACACCACGCTGGCCCAATGCGGATTGGCAGACTTCACACACCGCAGAGAATTGATAAAATTCTCTGGTATACAGGTTTTCTCACGATGTTTTTCCTTCACCGTTTGAGACACGTGATATTTAATTTCTTAAAATGCACACAACTGAATAGTTTGAAATGCCCCGGACTGGTTTCGAACTCACACTCTCCGGAATCGGAGGCAGAGGTCATATCCACTGGACTATCACGGCTCTTGTAAGATATAACTCATAAATTATGAACCAATTTAAGAGCAGTAGATTTTGAAGAATCTTAAAAACAGAATTTTCTAAAATAGTTTTTTTTTCTAATAATAATTTTTAAACTGCTATACCGATCGATTGTAAAACTAATCAGCTCTTAACCTCAGAAAACCGTTTCTAAAGTTTTACAAGAAATTAATACAGAGCCGTACGTTTGGAAGCGTAGGCAAGTAAGTACTAACATTTATTTTTTTAAGAATAAAATATGCAGAAACCTTGCAATATTATTTGCTTTTTAATGAACGCGTTAAACAAAGATTGCGAGTTATTGCCTATTGCTATTTAAATAATTAAGTAGTGGTGTAATTGTTTTACTGCCGAAGGTGAGTTTCGGTAATTTGTTTTAACAACCTTTTTAACTAATATATCGATAAGTTTCTTAGCAACGTTGTTATTAGTTAAAAAATATATTATTTTCACAATTTCAATCGATGGATATCCACTGATGGACGGTTCTTTGGAAAGTAAGTGTCAAGCATACAAAAATTAAAAAAACATATAATTTTTTTGTATAGTATATGTTCCCAACTTTTATTCGACATGTAGAGACCATTGATTATATGTAGAGATACTCAATCACTACAATACTAACTTAACTAATATTCTAAAGAGGTTTGTAAGTTTGACAGGTTGTAGGGGATAATCTCTGGATTCTGATCCGATTTTGAAAATTCTTTTACCAACAGAAAACCACTTTACCTATTTGTGATTGTTGCAGGCTATTTATATCCACGTATTCATACGGGAACGGGAACTACGCAGATGAAACCGCGATGTGTCTTTTTATGTATTGTTTATGGCAAATAAATAAGACTACTAAATTGGATTTTTTAAGTACATAATTATGTTTCAATGTCAATTTCAGTGATAAAATATTCAATGTTATTAGTTATCACTTTCAAATCGTTAATAAGTACCTACAGTACTTGTGTTTACTTACCAATTGTTGCACAACTTTACAATAACTAGGTCGGTATTGATATCAGTAAATAAAACAGGTAAGTATTTGTTTACCTTTACTATAAAGTAAAAATTATTTTAATAGAGCATTGTCTGTGCCTTCTTAACCATAGTTAAAACTTGGAGAAGCAATCACAAATGGGAATGTTTTTGGGAAGAAAGTTATAACGAATCTTCGATTTTGGTGATGCTTTTCTTAATTAGGTACCTACGTCGGTATCTAATGTTGATAAGGCATAGCTTTTTTTATTTGTATAAACAAGCGCTTAGCTGCAATCACGCCTGATGTTAAGTGATGATGAGGCCTATAATGGAGCGCGCTTGCCTAGAAGATGCCTATTCACTTTTGACTTGAAGATACCCATATTGTAAGTTGGGTATACCCATATTGGGTAACTGAAACGCTGAAAGCTAACGCTTTTAGCATGGTTATTAGTAAATAACCGAAAAATATAATACCTTTAACTTAAAAAAAAAATTTAAGTTAAAGGTATTATTTACATGGATATTTTATGAAGTAGTTTATATTGCATAGTGCATAAACTGTGTCCAGTCCGGGACCGTCTACTTACATACACCACGGTCGTTCCCGGTCTCGGCATGGTCTAATATAAATCTTAAGGATTTATATTAGACCATGCCGTTTGCCATGCCGGGTTTTCTTACCTTTCTGAGTTACGTAACTCTAAATGTCGTGTAGTTTTTAGTTAAACATTGACGGTCGTAAAATCAAAGATGGAGAGCAAGTGACAAGGACTTGCGTAAAGTGACAATGGGCTAAGGTCAGGTCGGTGGCGACGCGTGTTCTACTCAACCGAGTTATTGACTCTGCTCGGAACTTGACATGGTTTTGTATTTCGTGGTTTGCTGATGTCAGTCAACCACAAAACAAAGCTATTTACGGCCAAATATTTTTTATTTTTATTAGGTGGAAATAATCTTTATTTTTATTAGGATTTGGAGGTAGGAGAAAGACCAACGAAAAGTAGTCATTGTTTATGCAAAGAAATGTTTCTTAAACGAAAACACTGTCCAAATACACGCGTTTGTTTCTGATGATCAATATAGTGCGGCGGGTGTTACAAAATGGATTTTAACAACTCAACCCCTACGATATGGGTATCAAATGAAAAGTTCGCGGTATCAAAATCATTAAAGTAACGTTATTCTAAATCAAATATAGTGGAATAAACTTTAAAAAACCTCTATTTAATTCCTTCGCATTTTTTTATTTTAAATTCCGTTCACCTTTCATTAATACCTACATAACTTGACATTCAGAATTGGAACGTGATCTAACAAATTAGAACTCTTGTTTTATTTTTGTCAGTCGATTTTAGTTCAATAAGCTTGACCCGAATCTGTACATATGCAGCGCTAAATGCCTTTATTGTACTCGTACCAATTCAAATAATATTATTGATCGAGCATACAGGCTAGTGAATTTTATAAAGTGAGCACTCGTATCCTTAGTGTGAGACTATCTTGTTATCGATGTCGAGATCGAAATCCTCCTGTGAGCAGTGGCGTAGCGTGCCTTGCATGGGCTCTGTATCAACATTACTTGAGGGGCCCAAAAAGGCATGATTTCTTACCAAAGAAACAAAAAATGCTCACTTAAAATAAATATGACAATGACTTAATTATGTAGGTACAATGATTCCAACTTTTGGACGCCCGCTTAAACAGGGGATTACTTTTTTTGTCATTCCTGAAGTGAACACTCTGCAGTTTTTTTCACACAGGAAGCACATGATTAAGTGAGATTGTGGATTAATTTTACCAATTTTACTAACTTTTTGTTGTCACACGTAAGGGGCCCCCATAGTCCGGGACCCCGTATCATTGATACAGCTGATACGGCGGTAGCTAAGCCCCTGTCTGTGCGTCGTACTCACGGCCATCCCCATCTCCGATAATTTTTCTGACGATGATATGCCGTCTTTTCTATCTCCGGCTATTCGGAGTGCGTAGACAGTAGAATCGTATGTGGTGCGGACAATCACCCAAAATCAAAATCGGCACTGACAAATCAAATCTAAATTTATAAAAGCAAAAGGTCATTGTATCACATCACGAAATATCGAAAACCGCTTGACGTACAAAGATGAAATTTGGCAGGGAGGTAGATTATAGTTACTTGACGTCTGCTAAGAACGGATTTTGCGACAGGGCCGGATTAAAGACTACGGGCGAAGGGTGTCGTAACGTCCGCTAGTTTTTCATACACATATGATAGGTTGGTTAACTGGCGCAGTAGGACCTTGCTTACTGCGACCAAGGCAGGGGGTTCGATTCCCACAACTGAAAAATATTTGAGTGATGCACACGGACGTTTTCCACTAGCTGGGTTGGGTGAGTTATATAGATATCATCATTATCAACCTATTTTAACGGCGCTGTATATGGCCCGACCTGATAGGAGAGGGGATATGGAGCTTAGTTAGTGGTGGATTTATCAGTAGGCTAAGCAAGCTGGACACTAGGGCGGCAGATTTTAGGAGACGGCATATTTGGCCCAAAAATCTTACAATTACTTTGAAAATTAGTAACGTTTTTTTTTATTTATAAATTATGTTGGAGGCTAATAAACGTCTATATAATATACATATAAAGTAATATAATATTCCTACTGTACAGTCCTACTAAAATATCAAAAGTTGCGTTTTTTGACACAATTTAAAATAATTGTATTAATTGCGAACTAGGATAGTCTATGGAATTTCAGAGTTCAGTAGGGCTACAAAAATTTAATAACCTACTGGCGGCAAATTTGTAAATCCGCCACTGAGCTTAGATCAACCACGCTGCTCCAATGCGAATTGGCGGGCTTAGGGTGATAATGTTAAATTAACGAGCACTATCAAATGTTACTGATAACACACCACCAGCTTCCCAACTCTGGGCTGAAAATTTCCACGTCCAAGATTTGAGCCCAGACCTCATGAACAAAAACCAAATGGGGTGAAATAGGGTAGGGGTAGTTGAAAGTTTACATCGAATTTCACGCGGACGAAGTCGCGGGCGTCCGCTAGTAATATAATAAAAATTAAAATATTGTTATTTTTAACGTTTTGGCTGGTGGGAGGCTTCGGCCGTGGCTAGTTAGAAACCGAAAGGGGTGTGGTTTTTCATCCTCCTTCTAACAAGTTAGCCCGCTTCCATCTTAGACTGCATCATCACTTACCATCAGGTAGATTACTACAATCTCACCTGATTCTTTACAAGGGCTAACTTGTAAAAAATAAAAAAAAAATGTCCATACTTACATACATTAAATTACAGAATCCTTTTCTCTCTTATAAAACCTACAACTTCTGTAAAAATCTACAACTACCGACATTTGCGAAATAGGAATGTTGGAATGCAAATATCGTATTAGGGCGCAAAACAAAGACTAATGGTTATACCCATTGACTTGTTGAGGTGTTAAGTAGATAAATAGTACCTACATAGGTATTTCGGTTAAAGTAGTTAAGCATTTTATGGGTTACGTACTTCTGATCTGTAATTACCATGATGATCGATAAGCTATGCATATTTGGTATTAAAAAATTCTTCATCATGCTGTGGAAAAAAATGGTAAAATTAATTTATTTCAGTAGCATATATTATCTCTATAATATAATCTCTAGGAGTACCAAGGCCTCAACCCCGAAAGGGGTAGATAAACCTAACCGGGGGAGAAAGTTCCCCCTCGTCTTGCCCGGGGCAAGAAGGCATGCTTCGAGGCCCTAACCCAACCTCATAGGGTAGAGATGACCCAAACATTATCACACTAAACTGCGCTCCCAGACCCTAGCGCAAAATAACGAAGATCGCAGTCCGCACAGTGCCATTAGACTTTACAACAACCCGACCGATAAGCCCAGGCCTCAGATCAAAAAAGGCTGGAAGAAAATTACCGGGGTACCAAATACCCCATATCTTACCCAGTCAAAGAAGCAAACCCTTGATGCCTGTACCCGAGTCACTCAGAAGGAGACGACTTAAACGACATAAGACGCACAGACGGCAGAAATATACTTGTGGTGCCCGTTATCCAGGTGTTTAGGGTTTCGTAGTCCACAAGGAACCCTAAACACCTGGATAGTCCAGTAGATAGCCAAGTCCTATACATAACACTTATTTTGCTGTGTGTGATAAACCGCTTAATAGTGCATCACTTGGGTATCTTTCGTTTACATCACGAGGGACTAAATATTGAATTTCTGTGAAATCACAATATACGGTCAGTATTTTAATAATATGTTACCGACTTAATAAGGGGACCTTCACACCATATAAAGTGGTAATATGTCTCCATTCCTTTTTGTATTAATCTAATGAGATATGAAGTTAGTTGCGACAGCGTATGCTAATCAAAGGTTCTAATTCGATTGTACACAAATACTAAACTAAACAAACCGTAGTCTGGCCCTGGGCTACAAACATACGATTTATTTTAAATCTAGGTACTCCTATGTTGGATATCTATATAAATATTAGTACCTACCTGCCCTACCTAATAGGTTTTGCATTCTCTTGCCACCTAGGAGAGGATTCAAAAATTGGTGATGGCAGAAAACCTGATGATGATGATGAGGTATTATGTATTTAAGTAGAATGAAAATAATGTTAGTTTTCTTTTTTACATTAATTTTATAATATTTAATTTTCTATCCTGCAAGAATAAAGTAGCAATCTCACAGTTGATAGATTTTTCTATCATCTAAACGTTCGTGATACGTGATAGCCCAGTGGATATGACCTCTGCCTCCGATTCCGGAGGGTGGTGGGTTCGAATCCGGTCTGGGGCATGCACCTCCAACTTTTCAGTTGTGTGCATTTTAAGAAATTAAATATCACGTGGCTCAAACGGTGAAGGAAAACATCGTGGGAAACCTGCATACCAGCGAATTTTCTTAGTTTACTGCGTGTGTGAAGTGTGCCAATCCGCATTGGGCCAGCGTGGTGGACTATTGGCCTAACCCCTCTCATTCTGAAAGGAGACTCGAGCTCAGCAGTGAGCCCAATATGGGTTGATCATCTAAACTCTTGATTGAAATTGTTTGAATTTTTATGTTTTTGTAGGCCGCCACGCACTTGGCTGGTATTTAAGCCCACTACATCTAGTTTTATCGCCAACAATAATAATTGATAAACATCTTTATATGTAATAATTAGGTAATTAATTATTAGGTACGCGATATTCTCAAAATTCATCGACAAGAAAAATTAAAAGTGCGCCATCTACTCTTCTAATAATTAGATTTACGAGTCGGTACAGAGTACCAAAAGAACCTTTTATAGCTAAGTTTACTGTGTACTGTTAGTGTACAGCACTAGAGGGCTAGATGGCGTTATAAAATTTATATTTTGATTTATATAAAATAAATCAAAATATAAATTTAATACATATTAAGCTAGGTGGCGTTAAAAAATTTATATTTTGATTTATAACATATTAAAGGAATTTATTTCAGAAGAAAACACATAACACATTAATTTTTATTTTATTCGTCAATTTCATAATAGTTTAACTTGTATTTAATTTATTATAATCACAAAATGTGCGGAATCAAACATCTCAACAATGCGTAATACTAAAATTAAAAACTACTGAAAACAAACCTATGTTAATCATAATTAATTAATTAGGTACATTCGTCATAGCAAATAAAAACTGAAAACTACATGCAACTGTTATAAATATGTTTTTATTTTTGTAGGTATAGCCAACGATTCTAAACTATTTAATAATAAATTTAGGCAAATAGGCATATAAATAAATCAAAATATAAATTTAATACATATTAAGCTAGGTGGCGTTAAAAAATTTATATTTTGATTTATAACATATTAAAGGAATTTATTTCAGAAGAAAACACATAACACATTAATTTTTATTTTATTCGTCAATTTCATAATAGTTTAACTTGTATTTAATTTATTATAATCACAAAATGTGCGGAATCAAACATCTCAACAATGCGTAATACTAAAATTAAAAACTACTGAAAACAAACCTATGTTAATCATAATTAATTAATTAGGTACATTCGTCATAGCAAATAAAAACTGAAAACTACATGCAACTGTTATAAATATGTTTTTATTTTTGTAGGTATAGCCAACGATTCTAAACTATTTAATAATAAATTTAGGCAAATAGGCATATATAATAATGCATTTTGAAGAAAAAAGTTGGAATGTGCACACTTTAAAAAATGTTTCTTATATTGGAAATTCAGCACCTCACCTACTTTTTTACCAGCAACTTTGTAACTACAAAGAGTTGACACAAGTTTTATACCAATAGGGATGATGATGGTTTTTTAAATTGCATATAAATTAGGAGTATGCTAATAGTAAAGCAATTTTGTAAAAGTAACAGGGTATCATTACTTTCGGAGCTACAGAGATTTAAAGGTTCAGATTTTTGCACTGCCGCGGATCCCTGTAAAACGCCCCATACAAAATGGCACGAACTAATGACGTCGTAGGTAAAATGATCGTTAGATTTGTACATGCGTTCAAATAAAATTACTAATAGCTTTGTTATTTGTGTGTTTATGTTAACAGTTCAAATATTAAAAAAAGTAATTTCACCTAATTACGATAAAAGAGTTTTAATAGATTTTGAAATTTTATAATTTCATTTATTTTGCAAATATCTAGACAATCTTTGCTTTTTATGTATAAGTTAGTTAACATTGACCTTATTTACCTGAATGTATCTTATAAAATTGAGTGTCATAATTTATAAGTTCACTTTTATTAATTAATGTTGATATATTTCAGACCCTTATTCCAGGTACTATGCAAAGTTAAAATATTATTTATATTAAATTTGATATGAGTCAACTACCCTATTAAGACAATTAGCCACTTTTGTTTGCCTTAGTTTCTATGTGCTAATGTCATATATAATAGTATAAAATCTATGATTGTAAGCATATTTTTAACAGCCTACTACAGGGCTACTCCTCTTTCCTTACAGGAGAGTTGATATTGAGCTTAGACCATCCACAATGCTTCAGTACAATGGAAATTTGATATGAGAAAGAAGGACTCAGTATTTCAAAGCTCAACTCAGGGTTAGAACTCAGAACCTTGTACTCAGCCACATAGACTAATCACTGGAGTGACAATGAAGTTAACAATACACACAAGTAATATGTAAATGTGTAGAAGTGCTGGGTGAAAACCATTAAAAATATTAAGAAAATTTAAAAATTACTTCAGTGTAACTAGTCCTAGCTATGTTGTGAGTCAGGATTTGAGCTACTCGAGCTCTCGTCACTGCTGTCTTCCTCACTCGACTCCTCACTGGTTTCGTCAGACTCATTTCCCTTTGCTGCTTTCTTTGCCATCAACTCTTTGAACTGTCTGACGGTGATCTTTCTTGGCATGATTTCTCTGAGGAAATCTAAAGTGTCGTCCTCTTGTACTACTTCAGCAATGTGTTTGTATTCGAGTAAATTTGTTTTATTGCTCTTGTAGGCTCGTTTGGCTAAGTCTGTGACAAATAACTCCTGTAAATTGCATATATGCATGTATTACTATAATATAGCCTTCTAAAGATGCCTAATTTGTTAATTACATTTGTTATCTTGAAAAATATCACTTAAGCATTTAGTTATAGTTATGACAATTGGTTCAACATAGTATTTAAAAAACTAATAAAAGTCGAAGGCAAATTAATATTCATACAAAATCACTTTCCTCTACAATTTTATATAGTAAATTTTTCAGGAATTAATTTTTCACTGTTCAATCAATTCAAATTACCAAAAAAACTCTTTAACTCATTGTATGATATTTAAGCTTTTGACAATAGAAGTTTTTTAAAAGAGAACGATAATTAGGACATTACATTACTTCATAAACAGTGCAAGTTGTAAGTTACTTTGGTAATTTTGATGTAAGCGTGGTAATTATATTACAAATCAATTTAGGTGAAAGCAAAATTGTTTCTACTATATGCTCAAAAAGATTTGAATTTCAGAAGCAAAGAAACTGTTTCTTACCGTAACTTTAGTGACTAAATATAAAGGTTCTGGACCAACAGCATCCACGTCCGGAGAACTTTTCATTATAGTTTTCACCCGAGATAAAGGTAAATGTAACTCTTTCTCTGGTTTTGGTGTAGACATTTTTATGTATTCAATAAAATGTGATGATTGTTTTGTTTATAATAATGGCTATACTAAATAATAAAATAAAATCGAGTAAAAAAACGGCAGTTTTCGAATTATAAATACAATTGTCATTTGTCAATCTGTCAGTGTCAGCGACCTGTCAATGTCAAACGGACAATGATGTCAAAAATAAATATAGTGTTTATATAGTGTAGACCACAAACGGCTAAAAAGATGTGTAGACAGAGAAGTAACTAGCAAAAATAAAATACTATTGTGAGCACGAAATCAACATATTTAGCCTCCAATCTTATTTAACCTCAGACCAATTAACATAGGACCTGCCTATGATGCATTAACCCTCTTTCAAAAGTATATGACCACGATCTACCTAATGTGTTTACACAAACTGCGTTTATAGAATATAGAATCGATGTTTAATTGTGTTAAATAGCAACGAAATGAACGCAAGCTACTAGGAAAGTCATAATATAGTGACAGACTATAAAATAATACAGGCAGATAGAGTGCACGGAACTCGACGGTGTTGCAGCCATTAAAAATATAAAATTCAAAAACGTTTTTTTTCATTCTCGAGTCAGAACGACACGAAGCGTCGCATCAGAAATTTTCAATTTTACTCAAGAAAAATGGCGTCTGTTTAAAATTTTATAAACTTTTCACAAAAACTAAAAAGATGGAGTATTTTTTATTGATTATTATAATTAATTTAACTAATTAATTTTTGTTAGTGTTAAATAAATATTATGAACTAACAAATGAACTAATTATAAATAGCTATGTCGTTACTGTACGCCGTAGCTGTAGGTGCGAGAGGATTACCAGTAAAATATCTATCACTATAACTGTAGCTAGTTCACTATTAGAACGGGTATCCAAAGCTGCTCTAATAGGAACTTACCTTTGGCTAGGCAGGGAGAACAACACGAGCGGAGAGGGGGTAAGGTAGGGGTAATCGATTGTCAAGGAATTCCTTAACCCTACATCCACTGGTCCGAGTCCTGGACTTTGCTTGGAGCTTTTATCTCTGTCACGCGATGAACCCGGCACCCGCACGGTAAATCCATGGATTGCTAAGATCTTCGTCTCTTAAAATTCAAATTATGAAAAAGAGTTTGTATAAGCGGATGTCAAGGAGACGCGTGACGTTTGGGTTTTTGTGGGTTTCACCAGCTTCACCATGCTGCTTGTAAAGAGTAATTCTGGATCATTCTTTTTGGTTAATTTGGGTGCAATATGAGTCCATACGTATTTGGTCTGAGAGTAAACTAGAAGTTTCTGGCCATTTTTTATTCCATTCAACTTTATGAACCGTAATTTTTAGGGAGCTCTTTACACGACATAAACGATTAAAACAAGGAAACATTGGAAAACATTGGAAACAGTTTTTGTAATCGCGTTTTTCGTTGATACTTTGACAGAACGATAACGTCTAGCAAGGAAGGTTCCTATATAATTCGTCTGAGACACACGAGCACCCCCATTAGTGTTTGTCCCTTTACTTCTCTGTCTTATATCTTATATCTATCAATGTACTCTACTCATCTACTGAAACGTTAACCGATCATGCCACAAGCTAAAATAAGAAGCCAATCCTGCCAAAATGGAAGGAAACTGCTACATATGGTCACACTAGGTCCGAACGATTTTTGGGCGGTAAATCCAAAAATTGTTCGTACTCGACTAAAATACTAAAGTTGTCTATACGGCCTCTCGAGTACAAACAATTTTTGGGCGGTAAATTCAAAAATTGTTCTAAAACTAGGCCTAAAATACTAAAGTAGTCTGTACGGCCTATGAGCCTAGTGAGGACTACACTGGAACTACTGTATCTAATAAATCTGTGGGAGTAACAATTTTTGGGCGGTAAACCCAAAAATTGTTCGTACTCGACTCCAGTGGGCACTGTGGTACGTGGAACTGGGGGTAGCTACTAAGCTGGTGGAGGTACTACTAGGTCCAGTGGTTTAAACTCAAATCATGACACGAAATCCTCGAAAGGGAATACAGATTTATTATTAATTATTAATTAGTAACACTTCTTCTTGTTGTTTCCGCCCGCGTCACCACATGGCTCCACGGAAGACCAGCGCTGCGCTGGTGCATCCATCACTAGCGTAGCACATGCTGAGTGGTGACCATTTTGGTACCACACACATCATTTTTATATTTTTTTATTTTTTTTTTGGATTTAATTTAGTTTTATTAGTTTAATATCTCAATTTATTAGTTCACTATATTTTCAAAATTACTTTCTTTAGTTTTAAAGTATTTGTTGTCTTTTGTGTATTATGTGTGTGTGTGTGTCCAAATAAAATAATTTTCTTTCTTTCTTTCATATGAAATATTGAGCATATCTTTCTTCTGAATTATCCTCGTATAAACCGGGCAGCTATTTGTTCATTTTGTTGGGATGCGTTTTCGTAATCCGTTTACTACGCAATACCAAATACACGCCTCATGAGTCGTGTTCAGAGAGGATTCGAAGTTTGGCGTAAGGCTGTCAGCCATGAAAATTTAAGCCATAATCTTTTAAATATACATTCTCGAAAAAAAGACTTAGGAGTGAGTAAAAGTATCTACGGGCGGGATCAAACCACCTCGGTGAGGAATCCGACCCTTTTATCATCGAGCTATTGAGGCAAACAAACTACTGCTCTACTGCTTTATATAAAGTGATCTGTGCTCATCACGCGACCTGTAAAGACTTGAGCACAGTCAATGTCGCTCACAAGTACTTAGCTATGATAAGGATACAGGATGATAAATAATAAACAGTTGTGGTCTTAACGCTAGCTGTCTTTATTTTCCATTTCCTTAAAGAAAATACTTTTACGAAAAACAGTACACGCGGGCCGCCCGCGTGCCCGAGCCCCGCGCGGGGCGCCGATGACTAGTTCGCCGAGCAGCCCGGCCAACATCCAATACTTACGTGAAAACGATAAATAATACAAAAAAATACTGATAGTACGAGATCGAAAGCTTACAGGGACTTCTCGATTTTGATCAGTTCAGCGATGCCGTCGTACATCTCTTTGACGGCGTCGTACTCGGTGAGGCCCATGCGCCTCTTGTTGGAGATGTCGTAGACGCCGCCCTCGGCCTCCGTGTGCTCGCCGCGCGTGCCGCGCACCTGCAGGTGGTACTTGCCCGCCACCTCCTCCAGCTTCGCCTTGTCCGCAGCCAGCTTGGGCAGCTTGATGTGCACGGACGCGCGCACGGTCGTGCCCAGGTTGGTCGGGCAGAAGGTCAGGAAACCGAGGCGGTCGTGATGCGAGAACGGGACCCTCTTCTCGACGTCGTTGACGGCGGTCACTAGCCTTTTGTACACTTGTTTCAGGTCACCGCCCATCTGCATGGAAATGAGACGAAGGTGGTCTTCCTCATTGCACCAGACCAAGAAAGTCTTGTTCTCGTTGTGGTAGATGCCACGGCCGGATGGCCAGAACCTGCAGGCGTTGGCAGCCTGGAGGAAGCGGTCACCCTCCTTGAAGAGGAAGTGGTCATCGATGAGCTGCTGCTGGGTCTCCTTGGACATGCCGGTGAGTGGGTAGAATGTGCCTTTGAGTTCTCCTTCCAGGCCGGACAGGGTCGAGGACACCTTCTCTTCCATTTCCTTGTACTGGGCCTCTGTCAAGCAGGGGTTGAATGGGTAGCCTTCCATGGAGCGGCCACAGCGGACACGGGTTGACACAATGAACTCATTGTCAGGGTCCAGGTTTCCGAGGGTCTCTACATCACCCCAGTTCTTGGGAGGGTGCTTGTCAGTTTTCTTGAAGCCAGTGTGGTAGTCTTCAATGATGGGGTCGAAGAGATCAGCAAACACTGAGTAAGCTTCAGCATCTGGGGCATAGATTCCAACACCAGAGTCCAAGTTCTCAACACCTAGAAAAAAAATCCATGATTAAGCCAATTATTATTAAAGAAGAAAAGAAAACAAACAAATAAAAATGCTGCTTATTGAATAATAATTAATATGATTGATTTTATAACTATAATTATTTTTAATATTTAATATAATACTTGCAGATATTACATTATATTGAAGGGTCTGCATTATCTATTATTCTACAAATCTAATCTGACAGTGATAAGTGGACTTAATAAAACACACTTTCAAGAATGTATTTCATCAGTTTTGTGAAGTCAATAAAATAAATTAAATATTTATATATTATTATAAATAAAATAAATATTTTAATAAAATATATCTATATTTAAAGTATATAATAAGATTGTAGATGTTTATAATATTGTTAAACTAAAACAATTAAAATATATTAAATTTGCTGATGACTACTGGATTCAAAATTCAAATTTTTCATGAGGGTTGTCGTATGTGTAGGTATATTATTAGTTTTTTATTATGATATCAGAGAGTGGTATTCAATTCAATATGCCGGTAAATCTAATAGGTTTTCAATTAATAATATCTACGTAAATAATAACGTATAAAAGTACGTAAAAACGATTGGATAAACGATAAACCGATAGGTACATAGGTCCCATTTGAATTTCAATTTATATTTATTTTATTTTCTCGTATTCTGCGAAATAAAAGAATTTTTTTCGTAATTTATTCACTTACCCGACTGAATGCAGTCTAAGAGTGTGGATCCAAAAGATGTTTTCTTGTTCTTTAGTGCGTCGAATACTTCCTTGGTAAGGTATTTTTTCAGCAGCGACTTGGAGTCGGAGGCCTGGAGCTTGCTGAATCCAGCTTCCAGTTTCTCGATGGTTGCGGCGTCCACCATTGCTGCGGCTTTTCTGTAAAAAATTAACGAAAATCAATCACTATAAAAACACTATGGGCGGAAAAAAGCGAATAAAATTTGCTAACGCCTTTAGTGCTGCACATGTTGCGCGGGTACACATTATCTTGGAAAATATCTAATTTCTCAACACAAGCTTCGAGCGAAATTAAAAATCTAATTTGTGAATGACGTGAATCGTGCGTTAGCGTCAAACGTTCAAAAATTATAAAAAAAAAACACTATGGTCAACAACGGAAATAAATACGTAGTAAGTTCAAAAATTCCGTTTTTGAAAAATAGGGATGTATCTATGTAACTACTTTCCGGGATTGTGAACTAAAAAATATCTATTGCACTATGAATCGTAAAATCATTCACTGAATTATTTAGATTAATGATTCCTATATTTCAGTTTAATGGGTATATTGTTCCGTGAAAATCATTACACACAAATATTACAAACCGTCTGATGAGGTAATACGCAAGAACGGCACCACCGCAAACAAGAACAGGAATTGTGACTTTGAATTTATAATTCATTGCGATGAATCGTATTTAAAGCTACTAGGGGCGATGAGAGGGTCTAGCAACTAGGTGATAGTGTCAGGGGAACTGCCGGGACTTAGAATTGTTTTTCGAACACACCCAAGAGCCACTTGATTTTAGTAGAATTACGTAATTTTGCCAAAGGTCGCCTTAACCGCGCGCAAGTCTACTGGATTTGTCAGCTCTCTGCGCACCGGTACTTCTCAGCCGCGCGCAGCCATTACCTCCCACTCGCCGGCTGCTTACGAATGTTATCGCGAGTTTCTTATTACTGAATTGCATTCATTTCTGTACGACAATGCAGTTAACATGACACATCATACTCAAATTACAGTTTCATTTTTACATTCCAAGAAAGTTACACATCGATACTACATCACTTGGGCATAAAGACCGGTATCGGAACACAAATACTCTATAACTATCAATCAAAATCAAATATTAATTTAAATGGAAGTAATCACACTCGGTCAATAATTCTAGAATTTTTATCACTATAAATTTGAGAATCCAATTTTCAATATTCAAATTTCCTTCCTACCTACATTTATTTTGTTTCGTGAAATAAATTGTACAGTAGTACGATAAAAAATACTAAATGGATTCATACGAAATATATAGGTGAAAACATTAGTTTGATTTTTTACATAAAATACTGGTATTTGAATGAGATAAATCACGAGTTATAAGAAAAAATATTTTATCAAAACTCTTAGCCACAAGACTGCAATTATTAATTTGATACGATCAACGTATCTAAAACAGGAATATCATAGAAAGTAAGATTGGACACATTAAAAATAAATGCCGGCTTATAATACGCACCCGTCGGCTTCTTCAGCCGGTTTGTTTTCCTTGTTCTCTTTCGTCGCACAACCACCCATTTTCACAATAATAAGATGATTCTAGCCGCTAAAACATGCACTATATCACAAAATAACTACTGCAACTAAATAAAATGAACGGAGGATACTAAATGCAATGATGGAATGATATTTTGCCCAAATGAGTATGCCTGTGTAGGGAGCGGCGAGGGCGAGGGTCGGCGCGATCGATGCCGGTACGCACGCACGCGGCTCACGCTTCCCGCCCTTCGGGAACCGCTTCAAAACTTTTCGGAGGGAAACCTACCCCCGGCCAGCGCCACCGTTTACCTTCGCGGGCTTTATTTGAATGCAGAAGACTCCTTACCGCAAAGAATCGCCTTATCGGAAAAAGCGCACTTGAACTTATCATTGCACATCTTGAAACGGTTTAGATTGTCACTAGATAAAGTTTAATCGTTATCGAAACTTTTGAAGTGGTGCCGCATGACGCAAGCAGTTGGAGAGGCTGGTCGGGGCGGTAGAGTATAGTCTTAAGGATCTACCGCTTACCTTGCACTAGAACAACCGTTAGAGTCGACTGCGAGGTGTAGAATGGTCGGTGCGGGAGCGCGCGGAGCGTTAAGGCCCGATACCCCGCGCCCGCACCGCAGCCCTACCGCTGTCAACCTTGGCCTTGCTGGGATGCCTCGCGTCTGGTCATCGCAGATCCGATGCTTTCTGTTTGCAATCGTCTTCAAAATGCGACGATCATCATACATTGAAGTCAAACTTACTTACGGAAAATTAGCAATCAGCTTTCCAAACTGTAATGTTTTTCTATACAACTTTGAAACAAACTATAACATCATGATTTTTACGCAAATCAAACTTTTTCATATTAAATTTTATAACATATTGACTAGCTATAACATGGTAAAAATATTAGTATCCAATTATGAAATTTTTATATAAATTTATAGACAATTGTTTTCAAGTGGATAATAATAATATGATGTTTATCAGAGACGCATAGCTCAGTAGCCGATATAAAATTAGGATGTTGCCGATTTCTTTCCGAAGCTGGACCTGTTCCAAAACTGTTACGTACCGCTACCGGCACTACGAATTACGAAATCACTTTTATTCTTGTTTTGATTACGATGTTTACAACTATTATTTTAGAAGCTTTAAAACGCTTGTATATTTTCTTGAATTTCTATGACTTTAGCTTGCGTTTTTATTTTACTCGAAGGAATTCCGTTAAAGCACCATTCATTTAAATAACATTTTTTATTAAAATGCATTTTATAGCGATTTTTCCCTAATATCGTCCTTAAAAAACAGCAAGCACATCACTAATTTTATTCGGTCAAAATCATAGAGTAATTTCGTCTCTGAGGGTGAAGTAGTAAAGTTAAAATTATTCAAATTGATCTTTTTTTAAAAAAATCATCTTAATAATCCTGAGCTGCGAATTTTAGCCCACAGCCTGTCTGATCATCATCATCATCTTCTTTGTCTGATAGTGATTGTTACAAAGCCAAACATACATACCTACTCTAAACAAATCGAGCCCACTAACCAACATTGAAGCGTGGTGGGTTAATCTACAAATTCCTCTCTCATATAATAAGGCCTGCGCCTTGTTTTTTGATGGTTTACATAAGTAAGTAACTACCAAAAGCGGTGCTTAGATTTTTTCATTTGTTTAAATAATTTTGTTACATATCGAATTGTTTGTGTTTTACGGTGTTTTGTGTACCATAAAAGGTCAAAACCCTCTCGTCCTTGACTCGGATTAACCCTGGCATTGCGTGAAGAGCCAAGGAAGCCATAACGCCTCCCCAACCCCGGCGTTGCATAAGCGCCGTGACCTTCGTACGTCGGCTGTGCGGCCTATATAGATTCGAGCCCGGGGGCGTTTTGCCGCAGTACGTAATCTTTTCAAAACGTTTATATTATACGAGAATAACTGCTATTTACGACATAAAGGTTACACACAGTAGGCATAGAGAGCCGTGATAACCCAGTGGATATGACCTCTGCCTCCGATTCTGGAGGGTGTGGGTTCGAATCCGGTCCGGGGCATGTACCTCCAACTTTTCAGTTGTGTGCACTTTTTAAGAAAATTAAATATCACATGTCTCAAACGGTGAAGGAAAAACATCGTGAGGAAACCTGCACTCCAGAGAATTTTCTTAATTATCTGCGTGTGTGAAGTCTGCCAATCCGTATTGGGCCAGCGTGGTGGACTATTGGCCTAACCTCTCTCATTCAGAGAGGAGACTCGAGCTCAGCAGTGAGCCGAATATGGGTTGATGATGATGATGATGATGATGAGTAGGCATAGAGAGTATATCATCATTATCAACCCATATTCGGCTCACTGCTGAGCAGTCTCATCTTAGTATAGTTACTTCTTTCTATTTTACGGTAGGTTTCCCGGAGAGTATGTTAAAATAATCGGGTTATGGATTTTCAACAGCGTTTTTGTTAATCATCGGCATGGTTCAAAAAATTCTTGTAACAATTCATAGCTATGTTATCATCTTGTCCACATGTTTATGCAAATAAATGATTTGATTTGATTTGATTCGATTTCAATGACGATGAATGATTCCATGATGGAAGCAGGCTTTCTAAGAAAAGTTTTGTTACTCTTTCACGCCTGACCTGAAATTTTAAGTAGAGATAGATTATAGTCTGGATTAACACATAGGCTACTTTTTATCCCGGGAAAATAAATGGTTCCCGAGAGATTTGTGAAAAACAAAATTCCACGCGTATAAAGTCGTGGGTGCCCGCTAGTAGATGATGAAATGATGATGAATGTCCATCCACTTCAAGATCTGGGTGGGCCAATGATATAATCGTGCGCATGTCTAGCATCAGTTTGCTGAGTTATCGGCCCGGTGGGGCGTAGACGGCAGACGCGTAGTTGTAGCAAATAACAATGCCCCTTGCTTGCCCGTTAAATGAGTTTCCGGTAATTGAAACGGCAAATTGAATGCACCAACCCACGTACTTTGCTACTCCTTTAACAATTTCAAACCATAAATGGGCGGATCGTGAGATAACTGTATTGAACTAAAAGTCTGTCAGAACTAGACGGTTCGCCCTTCATCTCCATCGCCCTGAAAGACTCTGAGGCCTTCTTATGAGGCCCATAATTAGCTATCAATAACTCGGATCCGTATTTCATCACTGGTAACCCGCTCTGAATTGTTAGTGTGTAGTGTCTATGAGCGAAGACTTTTGTTTTCAGACATTAAGGAAATTTAGACGAAAAGAAACAAATAAATATTATAATACTAGATCATCATTCATCATCATCATTAACAGCCGATGGACGTTCACGGTTAGACATAGACCTCTTGTATGGACTTCCAGACAAAACGGTCTCGAGCTGCCAGCATCCAGCGGCTTCTTGCAACCCGCTTTATGTCCTCGGTCCACCTAGTGGGGGAACCAACACTGTGCTTTCCGGTGCGTGGTCACCATTCCAGCATCTTGGGACCCCAAAGTCCATCGGCTCTTCAAATCGCCGCCCGTTGCCACTTCAGCTTCGCGACTCGCCGAGCTATGTCGATGACCTTCTGCGGAATCCTCATTTCTGATTCGACCACGCAGTGAAACTCCAAACATAGCTCGCTCCATCGCCCGCTGAGTGACTTTGATCAAATATTGTAATACGACTATATCTATGCTAATAATATAAAGCTGAAGAGTTTGTTTGTTTGTTTCTCACTGGTCCGATTTGAAAAAACCATTGAGTTCTAGGTAGCCCATTTATCAAGGAAGGCTATATATTATCCCCGTATTCCTATGGGAACGGGAACCTCGCGGCATCAGTTAGTAAAACAATAAAAGAAATCATGATTACGAGCGACGAGCGTACTGGTCGTTTGCACATGACATTTGAAGCAAAAAGCGTGGGAAGTTTCTGGAAGACCTTGGCAATGACACGCGGGGCTTGTTTCAGCGGTATTTAGCCGGTTTTAAAAATATTCTTTACATTTTTTGCATTTACCGTTTTTAAACAGCGTCCGCACACTTTTATCTTTTTAAATTCAAACGTCATTGGAACCTTCATCATTATCAGACTGTACAGGGCTAGGCCTTCCTCCAATCCGGGTTGGTTTAGATGGTTCCAAACCTTACCTTATAATACAATAAAATACCAGATGGACTGACGACATCAAGCAAGTCGCAGGGATTCAATGGATGAAGGCGGCTCAGAATCCTGCAGTGGACGTCTATCCGCTGATATGATGATGATGATGATGATGTGATACAATAAAATAATTTTCGTTCTGAATTATTTGAAAAAAAAAATACTTACCTACCTATGTAATTATTTGAAAAATGGTTTTATAGTAAACTTTTTTCGTCAACGATATTATAAAATCCTCTCTCAATAGCAAAAGCAATCTGTTTTAAGGAAAAATCTCATTTTAGGTAGGCACGAGGAATAACAATTATAGGACACAATTCATCATGGTATGTTTGTTACCGACCTGTTATGAATTCTAATTAATGTACGTCGCGCTCCATTCAGATCGCGTATGACTAATAGAAACAATTATAGGAATTACAAACATTTCCAGGGCTCAATTGAGTAGAAAAAGTACCTACTTAGAGTCGTAGGATTGGCTTGTAGGTCGATTTATCAATATTATCCTGTATAGCCTATTTTAGCGGCCTATTACAGGGCTAGGCCTCCCTTCTCATAGGAGAGGAGATAGACTCATTAAGCCCTCCTTTACATTAACTTTTTTGACAGCCTCCGTGGCGTAGTGGTATGCGCGGTGTTTTTAAAAGTCGGAGGTCCTGGGTTCGATCCCCGGCTGGGCCGATTTTGAGGTTTTCTTCATTGGTCCAGGCCTGGCTAGTGGGAGGCAACAAATTTCTCAATAGGTAAAACTCTAATGTAATGCAAACGATAAAAATATTCTTTCGTCTCCTTAATCGACTTTTATATAAGGATGCCCTTTATCCGGCTTGTATGTACGAGTAGGTGTGTATGTATAAGCGAATGTAGACTAAGTCTAGAATTCGGGGTCATAAGATTTCCAAAAATTTTCAAACTATTTCGTTATTTGTTCCTTTTGTCGTGGAGACCCTTGGACCATGGAGTCGCAGTACCAAAAAAAATAATCGAATTATTACACCGCGGCTAGTTGGCTCAAGAACCGTGATAGCCCAGTGGATATAGACATCTGCCTCCGATTTCGGAGGGTGTGGGTTCGAATCCGGACAAGGGCATGCACTTCCAACTTTTCAGTTGTGTGCATTTTAAGAAATTATATATCACGTGTCTCAAACGGCTGCTTACCAGAGAGTTAATTGTCTGCGTGTTTGAAGTTTGCCAATCCGCATTGGGTCAGCGTGGTGGACTATTGGTCTAACCCCTCTCATTCTGAGAGGAGATTTGACCTCAGCAGTGAGCCAAATATGGGTTGATAACAACGGGTTGGCTCTGGTGATAGAAGACTGACTAGTTTTTTGTGCCTGACTGTCCAGTATTCTTGCTACCATTCTACATGCACATGATATGTATATGTGGAGGATAAGTTAGCTTGAGTTTCTCTTTAGTATTGCTCTTAAAAAACCACTTGGAGATGGCAGTAACAAAGCGATACGTAGCTCAAGCCAGTAGTAGGTAGATAAAGTGTTATACAAGCGCTACACTAAAGCTGTACAGTACAGAGTTATGTAGAGCACATACAGCCTGACTCCAGTAGTAGGTAGGCAAGCTCGGTTACGTAAGGCAGGTTATGCAACCGGCGGGGTAGCGATCAATCCCGTCGGATGCTCGTGGCCTTGCTCCGCTTGCACGCTATTCGTCGGCCGCTTCCACTGCCAATGTCAGTGCCGAATTTCAAGGCCTGAAAGCTTTTGTTGGTAATCGATTTGCGTATGTGATGACTCTGTGCATAACGTGTAGTGAACACGTATTATTGTTATAGTCTGTTTTAGCAAAAATATACACTCATTCCGAGTCTCAGAGGAGACCTTAGAAAGTCGTTCTGCCCATCTCTTCTGCTTCTGCCTTCGGGCCCCATCAGGCGATGCTTCTGCGCTCGCTCTAACCCCTCGGTGATGCTGTATTTGTATAATAAACACGGGTGTATAGGTGTATAGCAAAATGTCTATTAGTTACTAGTTTAGTTACTTATTGTTTTCCTCAAATAACGAAGGTTCTTTTTAGGTTTAATATTAAAAGGCATAGACCCATAAATTATCATTGCATAGACCTGCCTAAGAAATATTTATGACGGAGATTATATATATATGTATATAATAGGAGAGTTACGACAAGCTATTTAATGGAAATAGAAAAACGGTAACTCACGTGATTGTTTCTTACATCTCAGTCATGACTCATGAGCTTGTTCTTAAGGCGTATGGAGCATGCCTATCGCATAAACCAACATATAGGTACCTAAACTTAAACTGAAGTCGGTAGGTAGGTATGGAGAAAGATATTGTAAATTCTAAAAGGCTAGGCTCTTCTACCACCCTTGACCCTACCGGCATAACGAACCGCCAAGCGTTTTAACGTTCCGGTACGATGTCGTGTAGAAACCGAAAGGGGTGTGGATTTTCATCTTAATAAGTTACCCCGCTTCCATTCATGATTGCATCATCCCTTCCCATCAGATGAAATTGTGGTCTAGAGCTAAGAGCTCATCATCATCATCATCATCATGAGCGTCATCATAATCATCATTGGTGACATCCTCATTATAGATAGGTATATCCACTATAGAAAATACATAAATGTGTTGCAACAAGCCAGTTTAGTAGTCAGATCGTATGTTATATGTATCTGAGTGAGCATAATACTATAAACTCTAATAAGTACCTACCTTCCTACCTATTTTGCTATTGGCGTTCATCCCAAGATCTTGAGAAAGGTAAAGGTTATTCGGATAAACTGTATTATAATAAACTCGTCCGTTTTGCCGACATTCGTAATGACTCTCTACTTCTAAATATTTACAAAAAACATTTATACATTTTCTTAATATAAACATTCAGTGATATATTTTCAATCCAAGCTCAAATTTTTAATTTAATAGCTTCGTCCGAGTTTAGGTACATTTTATGTCTACATTTTCATTCCGATTTCACCCAAACGACTATTTTTCCGAGTGACCGTCTCAAAGATCAAAATTATCCTAGGGTCCTGATTAGAGTACGAAATGTAGAGTTTTCTTCTTAATTGGGAGGCTTTATCCGTAGCTAGTTACTACCCTACTGGCAAAGCCGTACCGTCAAGCGATTAAAGGTTCCGGTACGTGTAGAAATTTGATTTTCATCCTACTTCTAACAGGCTAGCCCGCTTCCATTTTAGATTGCATCATCAGTTACCATCAAGTGAGATTGTAGTTAAGAGCTAAGTGGTAGAGAATAAAAAAAAAGCTTTAATTTGTTCCAAAAAATATTAGTAGCTGACCGGAGATATGAAGTTAGTCGTTTAACACCGTCGTGCCTTAGAGAGCAAGTCCAGCTATAGGCCTATATTAGTATTTGATTGTGATTACGATACGATTGCTACAAAACGCATTGAAGCAGCGTATTGGGCCTCCGAATCCTTTAAGGGGTAGGGGAAGAAAAGGCTTGGCCATTAAATTAATGTTTATTCGAAGCACGCACTAAAGGAACAAAAATTTTAATATTACTTCTTGTATTCCTATAACTAAAGCAAATTTGTTTATCCATAAATTTCCAGTCGACTGAACCACACCGTCAGGCGATGTCACGGTTTTGCTCTAGTTCAAGGCCGTGTCAATTTTACCATGTGCGTGATTGCATGCAATACATTTAGGACTACCTTCCTTGGCGTGTTCGCCTAATTTCAAGGTTTGTAGGCTTTCAGTTTACTATGGAAATTGGGTTGATCGTTGATTTATGAGCACGCCACGTTGCTTTCTTAGATATTTTGTTTTGTGGGATTTATACTTTTCCTCATGTTTAACAAGATTGTCTAAAAAATAAAAGGTATTACTCCATAACTTCTTCCTTCTCTTTCCCTTTTCTTTCTCCCGTTCAGATTTGGATGTAAATAAAGGGTAGGGAGTTGAAAGTCATGTATAGAATACTAGTATTCTACATACAAGTCAAGCCCTTTCATTTGATACCCATATTCAGTGAGTTGTGAAAAAATGTGATACTCTCAATCGTATGTAAAACATATATAAGAATACTCCCGATTAATTAACAGGCCCACTAATTTTGTGCAGAAATTATGGTAGGATGTTCACCGGGTAGTATAGAACAAGAAACCTTGAGATCTGCTCTTACATAAATAGATACGTTGTATCTACCTGTAGATGTCCATTTGTTTACCCCTCAATGAACCAAATATGCGGCCATGAATTATATGGTTTGGCATACCTTAGCGATTTTAGAGCCGCCGCCAATGGCAGTGCCAAAACCGAGGTTACATGACGTCACAGTGTTGTCTGTACGTAATAAAACGGATCTAGTGGAAAATTATTTTGAGAGCGATCATTAAATACAATGAGAACTGTTTGGTTGAGTGAGACAAACAGAAATACGAGAAACGATATTACAGCGATTTTTGTTCATTCCTATTATGACAGACATATTTCTATTCATACAATGTACTTATAGGGACAATATTATAAAATGGTACCTACCACTACTACATACAGATTGTGAATTAAAGTTTTCACTTTCATTAAAATGTTCTAAACATTCGATGGCTTGAATCTTTTGGCTTGCAACGTTGAGACTTTAATACTGCAACTAAGTCGAAGGTACAGGCATACATCTCAAATAGCTCACGATCTGACATGCTGCCAGATCGACGATTGATACGTCTATTGCTGATACTTTGTACTTTCTGTATGTGTCTGAATATCTTTTATGAAATAATATCTATGAATAGCTCGTTGCTTGGTGGTAATCAGATTGGGAGGCCAAGGTGTTGAACATCGAGTTTATCAATCCCTTCTAGGCAGATGCATAAGGCTAGGTTTGGGTGCCAAATCATCTGATGCGCGTAATCCATCGAGTTTTACGTTAAGTTACCTGCATCTACAACTGGATTACGCGAATCAGATAATTTAGCATCAACATAGTCAACATCTGCATAATCTCCACCGGTGAAGTCAAGCTCAACGATTTCTTACTCCGAAGTCTCACTCGCCCCACTGTTCTAGTTTCACAGAAGACTTCTTTAGAGAATCGTTCCATTCCCCAACGTTCTACTAGCCTTAGAGTTTGGCTCTAGCAAAGAATCTGCGCTTAGATCTCCGGTGAAACTGATTAGGAGATTACAATAGTGAGTCGATGAATTTGAAATCAACAAAAGATAGTCGCTGAAGGGCATCGCTGATAGTTTCGACGACTGCGGATCGCGGTATTTGGAACTCATTGGTAGATCCAGCCAATATATACAGCAGTGGACGTTCCTCTGGTGATAATGATAACGATAGAGATGATGATGTTGACAATCATCGGTGGTTAATGCAGTCGAAATTAGGTCGGGGTTTCTACAAAACAGTATATTTATTGAATAGAATTACCAAAAATTTAACGAGGACAATCAAAGAGGATTAAAAAAAAACTCAAAGAGAAATACTACTACCTACTATTATATATTTTAAAAATAAAGTAACTTGTATTTACAACTCATATTGTTCAGTTAAACTTACTCTGATATAGTGTGGTGGTAGATTTCTTCCCTAATACTCGATTTTTAGAAAAATATTTGCATTAAAATTTTTATTGATCTCGATTGCAATTTGTATAATTTAAATAAACTATTGGATTGCCGTTTTTGCGAAGATGTGCAAATGAGTGCGAAAATAAACATCTGCCGAAGTTTACACTTGTTAATTTATCTCGATCGGATTAAGTGGTTTTAAATCTAAATGGATTGCTTTGTTTTTACACTACTCATTAGATTGAAGAAAGTCTGTGATGCGGATGACCACATCTTCATTTTCATTGCTTATGTAGGGAACACAGACTAGATATCAGATTGGCTACGTCTATTCTACTATATCAATTATATACAGAAGAAAGATTTGATTGGTTGTTTGTTAGCATTGAATCCAAAACCGCCGATTTGCAAAATTCTTTTACTCTTGGAAAGCTTCCTCTGTCTGCTAGATTTTTATATTTTCATTAAATTATTCGAGCCATAATGGATCGCATTTCTTCCTTATTTTGTGAATACGATAAGTTAAGCTTTTGTTTGATGTTGAGATCATGTATGTTACGTTTGTAAACAAAGCTTGCCCGGTATGATATCACATCTAATGATAATAGATTAATTAGTGAAATAAATTCCGTGGCATTGGCACTAAGAGTATATATTTATGTGCCAGAGGATAATTAAATTAATGTACCTATATTATAATTGTCAACTCAACACTTATGAAATAGCTAATTTAGTAAATAACCTTTGTGAAAATGTTTATTAAATACTCTTAGCTACAAAATATTTATAAATGCGTACGTTTGGCTTCCCTCACGTCAACTAGAACTTGTAATAAAAAATAATTGCCCTCATGTGTAAAATTCTTATCAACATTCCACTTTCCCCTTCAACTATGGTAAATCCTGAGCTTGATACGAATGAACAGTTGTAAGTTGTTGTTCGATTCGATCGAACTTTAAACGTCTTGAAATTAGTCCGATTCCTTAACGAATCAATTGAGGTTTCAACTGTTAATCATATATTGAAGATTGAATAAAACGGAGACAAACTAAAGAAGATGAAATAAATGAGGGTGTGACTCAAATGAATGACTCAATAAATGTAAAAAAACTGATAAAGCTTATGTAGATAAAATTAGGAAATGTCAAATAGTGAGAAACATTTTGATAACGATAAGTTTATCTTAAGTTATCATCAACTCACCTGAAACTGTATAAGGTGGTCAGCGCGAATGCAACGTACAGAACCCCCATGATTATATAAACACGGTAAAAATACTTGGAAAATTTTCTCAACGATAAGACCATTTTGGAAATTTCTCGAAGCTGTCGGCAACTGTAACGTATCCAAGCGCCGCGCCGTGGCCGATAAATTGTTGTTATCATTGATAAGTTGATAACTTGATAATACCACTTATTTCGCATTACGATAACTAATCTGATGTATACCGTGTTAAAGCTCGTTCTACAACGGTTGAGTGGTTAATTAACTAATAAAATACACAAACTTCGTTTGTTCTTTAAAAGGTTCTCAGAATCATGTCCTCCGATTACATGAAGACGCCTGAACCGATTTGGAAAATTCTTTTTTTGTTTTATAGGGCAGTAATACTATCCAGACGGTCCCATAGATATTCAGAACTCGAATGGTAGGATTCTAGAGACATCAAGGAAACGAAATTTTTAGTGCATAATGTTTTTAAATTATGTAAGACTATTTTTATTTTGATTAATAATTGCAAAGCTTGACAGTCTAATCTTCAATTGTTTTCTTATAATTGTAGCTTCTGATTTGTGGATAAACATGATATTCAATGGAATTTCCGATAGAACGAACAAATTTATTGAGCAATTTTCCTCGAAAAAATCTGACAAATCTTTGAGGCAATTCCAACATTATCTCGTATTCGTCGAGTTATCACATGTCACTTACAAACCTTCTCTTTCTAAGGATATGTTGGCTCAAAACGATATTCAATCACAATATTAATATTGTTTTTGATCAGTTATTAACTAATGCTCCTTGAATTTTTCTAGCTCATATTTTTTTCTTGAAAGGTAGTACTTTCTAAATTGGTTACATAACTGATTTTTGTAACCAATATCAAAATTGTTATATTAGCTCCGGTCATGGTTGATAACTTACCGAGGACGTGGATTATCATTTAGGCGTACGTAATTTTAAAAGGCGTACTTTTTAAAAGATAGTCCACCATAATTTTAAGTTGCATCGTTAATATTAATAATTTAATAACCATATTGCCTTTAATAAAAACAACAGTGCCGAAACAGTATAACTGAAATCATACAGTAAATTGATCACCAATAAACCAACTTTGGACCAATTTGCAGCGTCACTCATTGTGACTCAATTGTAGTCATTCAGTTGGAATTATAAGCCGTAATTTCCAGGTAAAACAGCGACTAAATTGGCTATACGAAAACAAACAGCCATACCTTTCTGATGTAAGACTTTACAATTTTATCTACATTGATTTTACTTCGCGATATTCGCGGTATCTTTTCGTCTACGTCCTCAGTGCGTCAAAAGTCAAAGTCAGACAAAAATCTTCGAACAGTGCGCGTTGCCAGTGATGCCTATAGTTCCAAAACTTGATCGCTAACGTTGGGACTCGTTAAGAAGGCTCAGAGTCACACAGCAGGCGATGGAACGAGCTATGCTTCACCTGTATATACAACAAAGATGTTTTATTTAACCATCCTAAAAACATGGGATTGACTTCGTCTCACAATCCGTTATCTACGAACGTTTTCGCGTTAGTTTCATAGGTCCAGATGAAACTGGATAATAAAGGAGCGGATCTGCGCTGGACGGAGGAGGGGCAGGGCAATTTGCGGCGACACGGATTGAACATCCGGCCGCGCCCGCCACTCATTCATATCCACGTACGGCGAACCCAACCTACGGTCTTGTTCTGGTCAATTTGCATGCACGGTGAGCCCACACAGTAATATTGTGTGCGCTAATCTAGAGAACATCATGTTTAGATTCAATGAGCTTCTCACGAATGCCAACTTTCATCTAAATCATACAATATCAATACGCAATAGGAAGGAAAAAAGAGTTTAATATCAGACGTCCAGAGATCCGTATCGTACGTATTAAACGCATCGCATCAAACGGATTTTTATTAATTTTACGGTGCATAAAATTAGAGCCGTGATAGCCTAGTTGACGGCCTCCGTGGCGCAGTGGTATGCGGGGTGGATTTACAGGAGGTCCTGGGTTCGATCCCCGGCTGGGCAGATTGAGATTTTCTTAATTTGTCCAGGTCTGGCTGAAGGGAGGCTTCGGCCGTGGCTAGTTACCACCCTACCGGCAAAGACGTACCGCCAAACGTTTCAGCGTTCCGGTACGATGCCGTGTAGAAACCGAAAGGGGTGTGGATTTTCATCCTCCTCCTAACAAGTTAGCCCGCTTCCATCTTAGACTGCATCATCACTTACCATCAGGTGAGATTGTAGTCAAATTACAAGACAAAGTAGCTAACTTGTAAAAGAATAATAAAAAGAAAGTTGGCCTAGTGCCTCTGCCTCTGCCTTTGATTCCGGAGGGCGTGGATTAGAATCCGGTCCGGGGCATGCACCTCCAACTTTTCAGTTGTGTGCATTTTAAGTAATTAAATATCACGTGTCTTAAACGGCAAAGGAAAATCATCGTGAGGTAACCTGCATACCAGAGAATTTTCTTAATTCTCTGCGTGTGTGAAGTCTGCCAATCCGCATTGGGCCAGCGTGGTGGACTATTGGCCTAACCCCTCTCATTCTGAGAGTAGACTTGAGCTCAGCAGGGAGTCAAATATGGGTTGATAATGATGATGATGATGAGATAGAATCAGTTCTATGCGTAGACGCATCGGTATGACTTTCTATACAAAGGATACTGAAATCCGTTTAATGTGATGCGTACGATGCGGATATGTGGACGCCTGCCTTTAATAGACGATGTCAAGATAATCTTGAGTGGCGTGTAGAAAGTCCCTACTAAACGCCTGTGTGCAGCATCGTTGGATGTTGACTCAGACATGACCAGCATACTTTTTTAAATATATATGACCACAATGCGTAAACCAACGCGGTTTTCCGTCAATTCAGGATGCTATTTTTCGAATGTATAAGTAGGTATTTCTCAAAAATAAATAATTATGTATCGAAATACGTGCTTCGCGCATTAATGCGTTGGGACTGCATGCAATGCGTAAGTACGACATGTAAGCGTTTAGGGGATGCTTTCGTTTCGCTGCGGCTAAGATTTGGAATGACCTCCCACCTCCAATTCGTATTCAGGGTAAGATTGTTAGCGAAGCTACCTTTAAATACAAAGTGAGAAATTTTTACATTAATTCTCAAATAGAGGCAGCACGATTTATTTATAGTAAATTATGAGATAATTATTCCACAATTCTACTTCTCCTTTTTTTCCATATATTTATATATTTTCTTTGTTAATATAATAAATTCATTGATATTTAACTCGTATTTTTTTTGTATGTATTTAATATGTGTGTAGATATATGTGATTATACATATATGTATTATTATGTATTATTTTATACCTTAATGTATTATTTTTGTATATTGTATATTATTAAAGTATTGATTTTGTAAAGTGTATTTTTTTGAGTTTATGTTTATGCTATTCTATTTTTTCTTTAAAATGATATACTAGTAAGCACGGTGCACGTTAGACCGTTGTAACGGAGCAAACTGAAAATCAGCGCTGTGTACTATGCACAGCATAAGGCTGAGTTTGCGACCAGTTGCCATGTTACTAGGTAGGCGAGTAATAATAATTAGTTTCTTTTTTTCGTTTCATTTTTGTATTATAGCTTAAGCACAATAATTAAAATTAAATTGATTTTATGTATGCCTAGTAATAAGTATGGTAATAAAGATTATTTTATTATTATTATTATTAAGTATTAAAATAGGGAAAATATTATTATGGAACTGTAAATAAGTATAAAAAATAATAGGTATCTATCTGCTTGTGAAAATTGTGTTCTTTTTAGCACAATTCAAATATTGACACTCGAAAAAAACATTTAAATATCTACTTATCGAATATTGAATTTTTCGCGAGAACCGTATTCACGAGTTAGTAAAAAAGCATCACAAATAAACAATTTGTACTCAATTTGCTCACTCTGGCTATTTAAGTAATGATACTAAGAATGTAGATTTCTACTTAATTTATCGTTATCACCAACTTTTTCTTTGGTTGTTAAATGGCGCGAGTATTTATCGAAAAAATCACTTAAAGTATTCAATTAACCCAAACTGTAATTTAAAACTACTTTAAGGAAAGCTTTTCAAAGTAATTTACTGTCTGGGGAAACGTAATGAGACCAGTTTAGAAGCAATCACCAAAACTGAGTCATGCGTTGATTGTTTCTAGTAAAAAAACTGTATTGTAGCCGTTAGCATGCAATCGGAATCGAGAAAATTTGACCTATTTTTAGGATCATCGCGAAAAATTATTTGTTGTTGGGTCAGGATAAGGTATTCTCAAAGTAGGTAAAGCCAGTAAAGCCTTATTTACTTACTTTAGACTTTCACAAGAAGAGCTGGCCAGCTTTTATAAATGAATGATGAAACTCCAGAACTTGCTTCTACTGCTAGAAAATCCTTGCGACGAATCTAGAGACCTCAGTTCAGTGTTTTTTTATTACTTTTTTAACCGTTCTCAATTCGGTCGGTATTTTTTTTTTTTTTTTTTTTATGTATGTACACCGATTACTCAAAGACGCCTGGACCGATTTCAAAAATTCTTTTTTTGTTTGAAACGGTATAGTCCCCATTTGGTCCCATTGCCATCATGACAAGATCTGATGATGGAATCCTGGAGAAATTGAGGGGAACTTTCGAAAATTATATGGGTGTCTAGTGTGTTCGTGAACTTTTCCATTTAGTGCCTTTAAGAAATACAAAATTATAAAGGTTTAAAATCGATCTGATGATGGAGTCATAAAACAGACGAGGGAACTCCTTGGCGATTTACAGCAGTTACCTTGTGTTTGGGCTTGATTAATTTGTCTTAATGAGAACTTTCCACATAGATAGGTTGTGACTGTCATTTAGGGGTTTGGTGATGAAGACCAAGGACAATTAAGGGAACTCCTTAACAGTTAACAGTAACTACCTTGTGTTTGGCCTTGATTAATTCGTATTGCTGAGAACTTTCTACCTAGATGAGTTGTGTCTGTTATTAGGGGTCTGATGATGAAGACCAACGTCAATGAAGGGAACCCCTAGACGGTTTACTGTAGCTTCCTTGTGCTTGGGCTTGATTAATTTGTATTGCTGAGAATTTTGTACCAAGATGGGTTGTGACTGTCATTAGGGGTCTGATGTATTAGTTTGAGATGAAATTTTACACTAAAAATTGAAAAATAATAAAAATTTTAATAAAAAAAATACAACCGACTTCAATACCTAAAAACGTACCCACTAAACTAAAAAGCGAAAAATAACATCATAATATGTTCTACCTGCTGATCAGTATGAAGTCGGTGCTTAGCCGGTGTTGTCTTAATTTAAGCCATTTCTGACAGGACCACATGAAACAACATTGTCTGCAAAATCTAAATCTATAAGATGCTCACATGGCTTGAATTAATACATCACCGGCTTAGCACCGCCTTCATACTGATCAGCAGGTAGAACATATTATGATGTTATTTTTCGCTTTTTAGTTTAGTGGGTACGTTTTTAGGTATTGAAGTCGGTTGTATTTTTTTTATTAAAATTTTTATTGTCATCCCAACATGATTGTAGATAATTTTAACCAAAGTACAGACACTCGATTCTACTTTCTTGTTCAGAATACCTAATGTGTTTTAATTAGTAACATTAGATGGCCGGCCCATAGTTGCAATGCTTGCTCGTGTCCATGTAGTGAACGTGACATTTGGCGTGCGCCGCCGGGTGCCAACTTGCACGCTGCAGCGGTCGTTGACCCCGCCGCGCTGACTCATCACACTTCCTACTCCACCGCGTCCAAACAAGGCTCGGGTTTGTATACGTATCAATCGCTCGTTAAGCATCTTTATTTATATGAAAGCATATTCTATTAAGGATCCGTGATAGCCCATGGATATGACCTCAGCCTCCGATTCCGGAGGGTGTGGGTTCGAATCCGGTTCGGGACATGCACCTTCAACTTTTCCATTGTGTGTATTTTAAGAAATTATATATCACGTGTCTCAAACGGTAAAGGAGTTTTCCTTTACCGTGAGGAAACTTGAATATGCATCTCATTCTGAAAGGAGACTAGTGCTCAATAGTGAGTCGAATATGGATTGTTAATGATGAGGTAAATGACGGAACTATAAAAGTATCAAACATTAACAAAAATACCCATCAATTGATAACCTCTTCTTTTTTTAACCGGTTAATAAGGTAGTATTTCATAAACCTGTAAGAAAATACTCAACGGATATAAAAGCACATAATACCTACTGTAGTATGTTTTCTAATGCAAGACATGGTTCTCGGTTTTCGAGTGCTCTTGGAGGCACTGCACAATACAAGAGGCTGTACGTCTGAGAAACGTGGAAACGAATGCTTGACGAAAGCGCTTTCTCTTGAAAATATACCTATTTTCGGTTGGTACGAAGTTTTCTGTCTTTAGTTTTTAAATTCATGTGATGTAGGATCGCGTGGATATTGTAATACGTAGTCATAAACATAATCATTTTACTTTGACGACCTCCGTGGCGCAGTGGTATGTACGATGGATTTACAAGTACGGAGATCCTGGATCGATCCCCGGCTGGGCCGATTGAGGTCTTAATTGGTCAGTCTGGGTGGTGAGAGGCTTCGGCCGTGGCTATTTACCACCCTACCAGCAAGCGATTTAGCGTTCTGGTACGATGTCGTGTATTTTCATCTTACGCCAAACAAGTTAGCCCGTTTCTATCTTAGATTGCATCATCACATTAGGTGAGATTGCAGACAAGGGCTAACTTGTGAATAATAAAAAAAAGTGCACTCGTAATGAGCTGAACCCGCATTTATGTGGAAACCGGACAATATGTACCTATTTGTCACCATCATCATTATAAGTCGATGGACGTGCACGGCTGGACTTAATATTTAGCTTCTTGTATGGATTTCCAAATACGAAATCCACGGTTTCGAGCCGCAGCCTCCAACGACTACCAGAGGGCCTAGTGGCAGTTCGATACTGTTAATATCGCGTTAACGTAAACGCGAACTTCTAAGGAATTTAAACAGCGCCATGTACTGCACAACTATTTCAATTCCATATAAATTAAAAGGGACGGATAGTAAACGAATGCATGTGAACGAAATGCGTATGTTGAGATGGATGTGTGGTGTGACAAGAATAGATAAAATAAGGAATGAGTATATAAGAGGAAGTCTGAAGGTGGCGCCAGTGACAGAAAAATTGAGGAGTAGAAGGTTAGCTTGGTATGGACATGTAATGCGTAGAGAGGAAAGTCATATTACTAGAAAAATGTTGAATGTGCAAGTGGAAGGTCATAAGAGGAGAGGAAGGCCAAAGAAGAGATGGTTGGATTGTGTGAAAGAGGACATGTGTGTAAAAGGAGTGGATGATGAGTTGACGAGTAATAGAGACGAATGGAAAAGATTGACATATTTTTCCGACCCCACTTAAGTGGGATAAGGGTAAGGAGATGATGATGTTAAATTCGCGTTTACGTCAACGCGAGAAACGGAGTTCGGAGATAAACTCCCACTGTATGTAAACTTCTAGATAGTTATAGATATATCGCGGGCTTTCGAATTTAAAGTACATACTTATTTGTGGAATTGATAAATGGAATATCGGAGGTAATACTATCACTTGGATTGCACAGTTACAGTGATTTAGTTTCGACCACCGGTTTCGTTTACTTGGTCGGTGTACTTGATATAGGGATTACTTTCCAGTGAAAGTCAAGTCGCCTTTCACGAATAAATATATTACAGACTGGTCTACTTTCTGCTAGCTTTTATAGAGGAAATTCATAGTAAAGAACTGTGAAACTTGCGATAAAACGTTATAATTGATGTTTTTTTTTATTCTTTACAAGTTAGCGCTTGACTACAATCTCACCTGATGGTAAGTGATGATGCAATCTAAGATGGAAGCGGGCTAACTTGTTAGGCGTTGGATGAAAATCCACACCAGTTTCGGTTTATAGACGACAATGTACCGGTATCTTAAATCGCTAGGCGGTACGTCTTTGCCGGTAGGACGGTAACTGGTCACGGCCGAAGCCAAACCTGGACCAATTACGAAAACCTCAATCAACCCAGCCGGGGATCGAACCCAGAATCAGGTGGTATATCCCCGAATGAATTCTGTCACAAAATGCTCACTACTAAATAGTCTTACACTTAGTAGATTTCGATTAGTTATAAAAACATTTATAATTCTGCAAGCAACACCATCACAATTTTAAAAATAGATACGTTTGGCGTCATCGTTGCATTAAACAGACGATTGTTAACATTTTCATTTTATGTGAAAATGTTTGCAATTACTTAAATATTGTGGAGCGATCTCCTGACTATGGTTTGGTATCTATATGCAAGTGCTTTGAGAATATTTTAATAGATCTGTATTATGTACCAATAGATGTTTAGATTACTAGGTAGGTATTGAAGAGAATTATGCAATATTGCCTATATGTAAAAGATGATATGTAGTAACCTAACCTAATCTTTTTTTTAACGTTGGGATTTCCCCACGTTACGGGGAGGCAAGAAGGTTATGTCGGACTTCAACCGACTAAAACCCTACGGTGTTCCGACTCGCCGCCTGATGACTAAGCCACGGGAACATTTCGCATTTCGCAAAACTACCGCAACCCAGCCAGAAAACTAATCTAACCTAACTTAACCTAGTTTATTTTTTGTTTGGCTTTGCAATACGTTTAACCAGTCATCAAGTAATCATTTTTGACAAATAATTACTTGATTTAGGGCGAAAGTGGTCAAGTATAGTCATAATATATTAATCATCCGTTGTTGGCAGTCAGTCAGTCCTAGTCAAGTCATGTCATGCTTTATGTGAAGAGAACCTTACTAAAACTTTTGATACAGTCCACCGGTAATCAAATTAATCACTTAAAACACTCTTGTTCAACCTCCACTTCACTTGTGCACTTTTACAGAACTATATTGAATAAAATGTAGACTACTTTATGCAATAAAACTATAAAATGCGGCAAATCAATGAAAGTAAAACGAGAGCTTCATGTGATTCTTACAATTTTCCCGCCAAACTCTAATATATAGGTATAGGTAGTTTGTTTTAACTCCAACCATAGACTATACAATATCATATTATGGACAACATCGCAGTAATGCTAAAATACAAATTTAAAAGTTACAGACTAAGAATTACTTTTAATTATGAATTACAATTTATGACTTCGAATTACGATTTATTATTGTATGATCAGATAATGCATTTATCAAGGTTTTGTATTGCACGATTTGCACGCTACTATTTGGCAAAGTCACAAAAATCTCAGCTTCATAAATATACTTACATTAAAAACAAATGGCCAACAGCTCTTGGTCTATTAAATCGAAACTATTCACAAATCAAGTGTTTCGTAAATAATAAATAATTAATTCTCAAAAGTAATATAAAAAGGTAATAATTTCCGAACGGAAAACGTTTACATTCTGTTCATA
Source organism: Bicyclus anynana (assembly GCF_947172395.1). Classification (NCBI taxonomy): domain Eukaryota; kingdom Metazoa; phylum Arthropoda; class Insecta; order Lepidoptera; family Nymphalidae; genus Bicyclus; species Bicyclus anynana. Next base: position 17,393,881 of record NC_069083.1, read on the forward strand.
TTAGTTATGGCCGACAATCAATTTACACCTTTCGTTTAGAAATTGGATAGGTACTTGGTTATTTGAAAATAGAACTTCGGGTCGATAAAAAAATTAGAGCACGTGCCAATAGAGGTTTTTAAATAAAAAGTCCGTTGTTGCTGGCCAGTGTAGTTCTAATGACGTCGAATGTTCTTTCCGGTGTTTTTTGCCAGTCTGAGCCATCTACAGATGTTAGGTAAAGATTTACGATGTATGAACTATAAAGAAGTCATAAATAAAAATAATTGAGTTTTAAAACACTTATTTATTCCAAAATTAAATGTTACTTTGAATAATATTATAAAACTGCAGAGTTTGTTTGGTTGCAGTTTGAACATGCTAATCTTTGGAATAATATACTAGGTTTGAATTGAAAACAATATTTATGCTAGTTATGATTATATAGCTACTTTATTAATTAAATCTAGGTATAGCTCTTCTACACTAAATACTCGTAACACCTTTCCGAACGGCCCTCTAAGGTCTAAGCCGTCCGAGTCTCACAGGAGTCGTCCTTATAGACTTCCTTCTTCTTACCTTCTGCCTTAAGGCTCACCAGCTAGGTAACCAAAAGCCCCAGTGCAAAATGGGGCTCCACTACAATCTAAACCGGTTTCTATCATGTAAAATGGGAATATTTTGAAAAAGTGAGAAATTTTCGAAAGTTCCCCGGGGCCATCAAGGTCGAGGGCCCCCTTGAGCTTGATGGCCCCGGGGCACTGCACCGCCTAGCCCCTGGGTAGCTACCCCACTAAAAGCCGTAGCTTCTGTGCTTGCACAAAACCCGCTGACGCCGTTGAGGTCCTATTATAGAACCTAGAGCATTTACAAAATTAAAAAAACTAAAATAATAATTCTACATAAAATATTATAAGAACTATTAAAATAATGTCATCGTCGTCATCAACCCATATTCGGCTCACTGCTGACCTCGAGTCTCCTCTCAGAATGAGAGGGGTTAGGACAATAGTCCACCTCGCTGGCCCAATGCGGATTGGCAGACTTCACACACGCAGAGAATTAATATAATTCTCTGGTATGCAAGCTTCCTCACGATGTTTTCCTTCACCGATTGAGACACGTGAAATTTAATTTCTTAAAATGCACACAACTGAAAAGTTGGAGGTGCATGCCCCGGACCGGATTCGAACCCACACTCTCCGGAATCGGAGGCAGAGGTCATATCCACTGGGCTATCACGGCTCTCCCCACTGGGCTATCACGGCTAAAAATAATTTGCATAGCAGATAGTATGTAGATAATCTAATTTCTTACCTCACTCAAGTCTCACTTAAAAAAGGTTTCCCTTTCTAAACGGATTTAGCACTTACAATAAAATTTAAATTCAGCCTTAGCTTACCTCTGTATTTTATGGCTTCTCAAGTGTTCGCAGTGTCTGCTGTCACTGAAACGGTATCCTAATTATAATCCTGTAACGAAGATCTCCGTGAAATTAGTTTTCCTCTTTCAAAATGTTTAATTTTTATATGATGATTATGATGGACCGTGATAGCCCAGCCTAGCTGCCTCCGGTTCCGGAGGGTATAGGTTCGAATCCGGTCCGGGGCATACACCTCCAACTTATCATCTGTGTGCATTTTAAGAAATTAAATATCACGTGTCTCAAACGGCGAAGGAAAAAGATCGTGAGGAAATCTGCATACCAGAGAATTAAGTCTGCCAATCCACATTGGGCCAGCGTGGTGTACTATTGGTCTAACCCCTCTCATTCTGAGAGGAGACTCGAGCTAAGCAGTGAGCCGAATATGGGTTGATATAGATGATGATGGGATGTTTCTTTTTCAGGGACAGCTTCATGATTTGATCAGCTACTATACTAATTTCGTAAAAGCGTAATATATTCGAGAGTAGCTAGCTCGCTCTTAACAACTAAAGAACGGCACCAGGTGAGGACGGAATCACAGCAGAACTCCTAAAATCAAGAAAGCCGATTCTGAAAGCTGAAGTCTACAGCGATTTTTCATTTCTGTCACCCACAATGAATAGCACGCCTCAGACGTTTAACTAAAAAATAATAATAACCCATGTCACAATGGAGAATCAAAGAGGAATATTTAGATAAATTGATGGATTTATGATTCATGATTGAGGCATCAAAAAATATAAAAATAAAACATTTATGAATCATTACATTATACTTATTACTTACATAACACCTAATAACATAATTTTCAAGACTAATTAGAATTTTATGATTTATTTTAATCGTAAAATACTGATTATTATATTTGAATTGTTACATTCTTCTTAGATCTGATTAATTTATCACATTTTCTACCTATGTTTAGCCAATATATTACTATAAGTTTTATTATTTATATTATGTGCGTCATCTCATGACCTATCTCGTACCAATCAACGCTTGCTAATGTTACATAATCTGCCACAAGTAATTAAGTACCCGCATAATTAGTACGCATTACGTACCTAATGTAATGCTCGTAGATAGGTAGGCACAACTACGAACGAACCTGTAGTAACTGTAACCTGTAGCAATTCAAACCTATAGCAGAGTATAGATATATCTGTATCTAGTAACAAACATCCATATTTAGATAGATACTCGTAGACATCCATAGATGTCTTTCTGTAATGATGATTCTGTAATTCACGTATGATTTGAGAACCTTCAAGGCGAGAAGGCAGGCAGAGTGAATAGGCATCTTCTAGGCAAGCGCGCTTCAACTTAGACCTCATCATCGTTTTCCTTTAGGCATGATTATAGTCAAGCGCTAGCCTACAGCACAAAAAATATATCCAACTTTCGATGTTAGATACTCGTGGATAGATACTTGGACCATTCCCAATTTAAACGCATTATTACGTTACGCATAACAAGGCTCGATACAAGATGTTATACAATGAGGTATTTCGGGAGTATCGCAGTAAATGATAGACTGCCAGTAGTTGTTACGAGTATGTGTTTATATCTGCCGCGCCTCGGCTGCATGTCACGGCTCAACATCAATGATGGACAGATATTTACTGATTTTACAAACACGTGATTTGGCGGTATTGTTCGAGTGTTCGCCTGTTTAGTTTTGGAGTTTACTCCTTGAGAATCGATTTTTCATATATAGCCCCCGGTATGAAAAACATATGGGCAGTAAAATTCGATCAACGAATGACAGCGTTACGTTTTTTGTGCGCAACCTATTCTGCGCTCCTTTCACTTTTCAGGCGTAAGTATTGAGACGTACATAGTGTATGCTGTGGGGCATCATACACCTATTTAGACAGTCGATCTGAAGGAGTAAACTTCATTCGTGCGTCGGAGCTGACATTTTGTTAGTTTTCGAAGCGTTAGCGTTTTTAGATAGAGAATCGACGTGCCACTTGGCTAAGGCCTCTGGAGTAACCTCTTGTTGTAACAATAGAAAATAAGCATAGACAGCTGATGCTGAAGTTACAATGATTACGCCCATTGCGCAAAAAAAAGAAATAAATGTAGAGTGGAGTTTCAATATAATTCTCTTTTTTAAATAAATCTATGGTTGACTTCCAATATCTTGATCTTTTACTGGGACTTCATGCCGGCTTTGCTGGAGGCGGGCCAGCCTGAGTCGGTGCTGGTTCTGTGAACAAAATGAACTAAATGAATGCAAGTCGCACATCTATATATATTCTTATTTCTTTTGCTATACAGCAGCTTACGGTAGCCTGTGGTGTGCGCGTTAGATTTACAAGGCAGAGGTCCTGAATTCGATCCCGACTGGGACGATTGAGGTTTTCTTAAATGGTCCAGGTCTGGCTAGTGAGAGGCTTCGTGGTTAGTTACCACCCTACCACCAAACGACTTAGCGTTCCGGTACGATGTCATGTAGAAATCAAAAGGGGTGTGGATTTTCATCCTCCTCATAGTCAAGTTAGCCCGTTTCCATCTTAGATTGCAGCATCACTCACCTTAGGGTGAGATTGTAGTCAAGGTCAATAAAGTGCATTGACCTTTTGGTGGTTTAACCAAACATAAGACAGCTACTGTAAGCCGTCGAGGAGTTCCCACAACTGTCCTTCGTCTTCATCACCAGACTCCGAATGCAGTCACAACCCATCTAGGTGGAAAGTTCTTATCAATACTAATTAATCAAGCCCATACACAAGGTAGTTACTGTGAAACGTTGAAGAGTTCCCTTAACTGTTCTTCGTTTTTATCACAAGACCTCTAATGGAAGCTGCTACTCATTTAGATGTAAAGTTCTCATCAATACAAAATCAAGCCCAATCCCAAAAGCCCAAAAATTAAAAGGAAGTGCTTTATAATGCCTAATGAAAAAAATTACAAACGCACTAGTTTCTACAATTTTCAAAAGTTCCCCTCGAATTCTCTAGGATGCCATCGTCCAAATGATCCACAAATTACGGAAGTATCCTTATGACTCGGACTATAATATCAAAACCACAAAATATTATTACGAAGTTTATCCGAGTTTCCATTATTTTCATTATTTCCGTATTTTTGGCATATTTGTTTTGTTGTTGTTGTGGTTGAAACGTTCTTTTTGATTTTTGTAATTTTCTTCATAATCTTCGTGATCTGAGTTCTTGTAATTTTCCTCCCATTCTAACGAATATTTGCTGGTTTCACTTTATCCGACCAGACTAAATAAGGGAGAATCGCGACATATGATAGACTGCGAGTAGTTGTTACAAGGAGGTGTTTATATCTGCCGCGCCTCGGACGTCACATCACGGTTCAACATCAATAATGGACCGAAATTTACTAGTTTTATACGTGATACGCTAGTATTGTTCGAGATTGTAGTTTTCTCTTATACAGGTATATATAGTTCTGAGTGACCCCCTGTTCTAACAGTGGGAAAATAAGCACAGCAGCTGATGCTAAAGCTTCCATGATAACGCCGCTTGCACAAAAAAAACAATAAGAAAATGTAAAAGAAAAGCAATATGAGATAAGATAATATATTTCAACTACCAACCCTATAATACATTTTGTCTGGAGTTTCAATATAATTCTCTTTTTGAAAAGAACCAGCCATACTTCGAATATGCTTTATGGTGTCGGCTTTATTTGGTGGAGGCTGGCCAGTCTAAATAGGTGCTATCCTAACTGGTTCTGTGAACAAAATGAACTGAATGAATGCACGTAGCACAACTTGTTTATTCCTATTTCTGTTGACATGCAGCAATGCTGTGTCTGAATTGAAGGATAGGTTTGGTACGATTGCTTACGGTCTTAGAACTAGCGATAGCCAAACATACTTCATTTTATGAAGGCTGTTTTTCAACCTATGCTCCTACTATAAGTAGACAATAATGCAGTTTGGACTGTGGTTGCTTTGGAAGATAACAGGTAGGGGAAAATTTAATATATTCCACGATTCCATTTATTTTTTTATATTACTCAGTTAAGCAGCAGAAATAAACTGCACTCCGAGTCAAATAGGTTGGCATTGACCTTTGGTAGTTAAAGCAGCAGTGACAAAGTTTTTATCAGTGTGCCCGCCGATCGTTTTTGCAAAAAGAACAATTAACTGTACTTCATAAAAACTAACTACACCGCAGTCCGTAGATAGTATAAATTGTTCTATTGGTGATAGACTATCGATATCCTATCGAGCGGCAGCTACATTTCTAGCCTAATAAAGATAAGTGACAAATCAAATGATAATTTTCAAAAACGATAGCGATCAAACGACTCAAAAAAGACAATAATAATTTTAAATAGTTAAAAAGACCGTAAAACACGCTTTTAGCACGCACTAAAAATTACAAATATTAGATTTAAGTCACGGGACTATTTTTTTCGTATTCCTGACGGCAAAGCCTTTCATTTGATATCCATATCATGGGGGTGGATTTCAAACAGCTACTCTGCCATCTTAGGAAGGCCGCCATATTGGATTTTTAATGACGTTTCTTAGCTAGTCATGTATCGTCATCAGAACTCAGAGCGTATGCAAAATTTGATCCTAATCGAAAACCGGGAAGTGGGTCAAATTAAGATTCCAAGATGCGTGTAATAAAAGTATAAAAATTCATCAAGAAGCTTTTCAATGTGTGACAAATTTTTTAATTTACGAGTACGATTAGCTGTGTAGAATTAGCGAAGTAGTCATGTATTTGAATCAAACGGATCTGACTGTTCTGGATTTCCTTGGAACTTTTGGTACGTTAACGTTAATTTACTTTGAATGCCTTTTTTAGGAGGAAAATATCCTCATGTACACCCTGAACCGGATAGTGCCGGTCTTCTACCGGCTAAAAAAGCCCCTCCTGACCCAAAGGCGTTGGTGTTCCTGCCAATTCGGCCTCCCACCAACACCTGTCTATGTATCACCGTGCTCTGTTTCTTTCTTGTTGGTCGCATTTTTGGCTGGTGGCTAGTTACCACCCTACCGGTAAAGACGTACTGCTAAGAATTTTTTATTTTTAGAAACTGAAATGGGTCTAGAGTTATATCCTACACTATACAAGTTAGCCTACTTCCATCTTAGATTGCATCATCACTTACCATTAGGTGAGACTGCAGTCAAGGGCTAACTTGTAAAGAATGAAAAAATGTATGTTAGCGCCAGGGCTCGACTCTTTCGGAACTCCTATACGTTTTACAACCCCTGGAACGCTGTTATGGATCCATTTATGAGGCTACAGCAAATAAATTAGACAAAATCTACCGCGTATAGAGTTCAGCACACTATTTGGTATATTTTCAATTTTGTATTGGATGTGGGTAGGATTGAGTTAACTTACCGGGTTCAGACCCTCCTTGTGCAGTTGTCTGGGGGCTGGCAGGCAGGTATCCCCTGATTAAAACAGAAACAATCATCATTATCATCATCGCATCAGCCGATGGACGTCCTCTGTCGGACATATAGGTGTTTTATAGGGACTTCAAAACACAATGGTCCTGCACCATCTGTGAACGTCCAACGACCGCGTGTTATGTCATCAATCCACCACTGTCTGACATCAGTCGAAATAAATACTTGGAAACACTAGAAATTGTTTCAATTGCAGGTAAAATACGCAAACATGAATAAAGATCCATGTGGAATCGTTTGACAAACCAATTTAATCAAACACTCAAAATTCTTTGGGTAAGTTTTTGGTTGTGTAACTTTAAGACTTATTTAATATAGGTATAAATACGACAATAATTTAATTATTAGGTACTTTACTATAGTGTTACTTATAGATAATCCGAAATCTATTACCAATTTTTATTATAGCTTTGACATTGAACATAAATCCTAAAATTATTCAAACTAACTAAGCACCAGTTTTTCCATGACAATCTAATTCAATTCAATTTCCATGACATTGAACTAGACCGTCTGAAATTAGCAGAGAATTAGATGTGATGACGGTAACAAATCGCACAATACCTGTAACTGAGTTATCACTCGCAAACCTTGACGATGTCGGAGCAGAACCAATACAAACATGTGCTAATTGTGTTCAAAGCAAACATATATGCATGTTGGATCAATCGGAAATAATGGACACTGAAAATTAGCACTAATGTCGTAATGGTTAAGGCTTAAAATCAATTATCAATCGATAAACTGCATCCTAGACTGTAAGTGATATAAACAAATCTATGTACACATCAGAACATACAAATATGAATCTTAAAATTAGCATATTATGGTTTAATATTAATTGAAAATTAGATGGCGATATAGTTCAATTACATTAGTAACATCATCAGCAATAAGTTTCTTCAGGCTGAAGGCATTTGTTTGTTCGGCCTTTAGTACAAAAAGTTGTGTAACGGTATCTTATCTTGGAGTAGATTGAGTTTAGAAATGCCTCGTTGGAACTTTGGTTAGTTTCTATGGTTTTGGACCCTTAGTTCGATTCCTTAGTCGGACTTTGTAAAACTGCGATGAGAAATTAAGGATCCAAAAATTCTCAGTAGCAGCATAGAGTTGTTAAGTTAGTTTTGTTAACACTCGATACTTCAGAAAACACCAGCCGCTCAGAAATTGCTTTTCTGACGCCTTTCAATGTCATCTTTTCATTAATTAATTGTTACCTAGTAATTTTAGCCCACAACTAATACGTTCATTGTAAGTTGGCATAGTTATTAAATTTTTAATGTTATTACTCGTTATAATCATCATCATTAACAACCCATATTCAGTTCACTGTTGAGCACAAGTCTCCTCTCAGAATGAGAGGGGTTAGGCCTTAGTTCACCACGCAGGCCCAATGCGGATTGGCAGACTTCACACACGTATAAAATTAAGAAAATTCTCAGCCATGCACGTTTCCTTACGATGTTTTTTTCATTACCGTTTATCACTTTGTGTTTACTACAAGTTAATAAAAGATATTTAATTATCTTATTGACAAGTTTTTGTACTAAATAAATGGGATTAACGAATCACGAATTCTAAAATTAAATTTTACTATATATTTTTCAAACAATATACAAATATAAACAAAAAAAAAAAATGTATAGAAAATAAAAGCGAGTCGTAATTATATGTATACAAATCGATCAATATAGTATTTTTTATCATTTGTTGTTTTCTGAAACTACTAATATTCATTCTTCCTCAATCTCCTCGTGCATAAACTCCCCAATAGAATCGTCTTCTTCCTTCATAATCATTGGTTCTACAATAGTTTCAACGATTGGCTCTAGTGGTGCAAATGTTACTGGTTCATCAATTATATTTGCAGTAGTTTCAGTTTTGTCGAAGTCTCCAGCATCTTCGGCATCTTTGTCATCTATTGAAACGTTGACTTTTTGTTTTTTGAAATTTCCATCAGAACTTTTGTTGTCTGATTTCATGTTTTCACAATTGTTTCTGTAAAAATCAAATTAACATATCAGTACGGGTATTGAAGACGAAAAAAAAAGCTTAAAATGTTTAGAAATCAAACAAAAGACTTGAAATAGAAAAAATAATTAGAGTAAAGTATAAAATAAAAAAAGAAAAATATACTTTAAAAAAATATAAAATAAAACGTACCCTTGAGAAATAACAACTGTTAGCATAGTGCGTTTTAATGAATGCTCGTAGAAGCATTAATTAAAATGCATGGTGGCAAGTATTATCGATCATGGATTGCTCTGCTGTGGCTATTTCTGTATCCAATTTACTTCAATTAGTAATTAAATATATTATTGTCACTAACATCGTAATGCAATGCATATTTTGGAATCAAGAAATAAATAATAATTATTAAAAATAAATTAACAACAAGACCCATGTTGAAATAAGTTTTCATTTAACCAAAACTTTTCATTTGCTACCTATATATCATCAAAGTAAAAAAAAGCTAAATCTAAAGTGTGGTATATTTATCTAATTCACGACACCTATCTTAAAATTGAGTTGTACCTATCAAAGATTTGTAATAAACATATGAGTTTGTTAAAACTACTATCAATCAAGCACAAAGGACTTGTACATTATTATGTTACTTTTTCATCAATGCTAAGTTATTTACGAACTTCTGGTGGAATTCATCAGAGAAATAGGACGCAAATCTTCAACTGATCACAGGACGCCATTCTATAGTATAAAATCTATATAAAATCATTGCATAGTGTACTCGTAAAATTTAAACAGTAGAACATAGACGTTAGGTTTTTCCCATTTTCCTAAAATCCCATTACAGAAGACAAATATATTGATAGATGTATACGTAAATACGTAAATGTCAGGGATAAAGTGCGGATGGGGCGTTTAATGCCGTGCCAAGTGCCATCGTCACTGGCATTTGGGAATGTATTAATATTTTATAATTCCGAGCCCAGGATTCAGAAGCCGGGCAACTAGACAGCTGATTTTAATGATCCAAACTGTTGGAATGAACCCAAAACTCGTTTCTAATAACAATCATTATTATGGGAAGTCGCTGTTTGGCAGGTTAGATTTGTAATTATTATTGTAATGATATTTTTAGATTGTGTTAGCTGGGAGAGCTGGCTGATATTATTGGTAAAATAAACATTAAGATATAAATCGGTGCTTAATTATAGCTAAGGATTTAGCAAAATCACTTTTTTCAAATCTAGCGACTGACCTGCAGGCTAATTCACTATCATTGACGTACTTTTACGTCTTTGATTATATGTAACAAATGTCACCCGGTGCCTACTGGTGGATATCAAACAGTAGGTGGATGACATTCCTCAATTATATATATTTTAATAGGTTATTAATAAAGACTAAATCAGTGAATAGACCAACTGGTATGTCACATTGTAGGTTGTCCTAGTTAATTATAAAAGTGAGACCACCAAACCAAACTTCTATGTAGGTTCCAACTTCAGATATGTGGTATATAGATAACTATGTGGTTTATAGAGATACGAGTAACTATGACGTACCTACGCTATACAAGATAAGTAATTTTGCAATATGTATCTACCTACTAATATACTATACTGTCTGAGGAGGCTAGGCGTTAATCGAGATTAGGGATGTCGCAAATTTTAAAAAGAAACGATATTATTATTAGCTTTCATTAATCACTGTCTTATAATAATAATTAATCATTATGTTCAGTAGTTTTCTTGGCATTTTTTAAAACGTATTATAATTAATTATCACAAAACTATATCAATAAATAATTATAATTGGGGACCTTGTCTTCGCCGGCGAAGACGCTGTGTAGCTTGTGTTTCTGTTGTCTGGGAAGCATTGTCGCTCGCGTTCGTTATGTCATCGTCAGGATCGTAAAGGACGTTTTTTGGGCGTCTAGATCTACAATCAGCATTGAAATCGGGGGTGTAGTTGCAAGCCTCAATTCGTCGTTGTTATTGCGTACAAACCACGGAGCGCCCGTGGATTGACGCATGAATCGGTTCTGATTTGTAATTTTGACTGATTGATATATTGGGTTAGTTATTCTGTCAGTCGGGTCATAAGTCTGTAAGTTTAGTTGGTTTAGACAGTATTATAATTGTTTTTAGTAGATTACCAATTTTAATTTATCATTGCTACGAGTAAGTCAAGACGGGGGAGAATCTAGAGATATAGAGCTTAATATCGAGGAGTTATCCTCATAAATAAACGTCAGTGATGCCAGCCAACGTTCCTCAGAAGTCCGGGATACAATAAGTATGGTCAATATCATTACCATTTTGACATTTGATATCATTAACATTCGTTCAAGAAACATTATCACACTAAACCCGGCAACCCACGTAGGAGCAGCGTGGTGGGTCTAAGCTCCATATCCCCTCTCCTATAAGGGAGGATTTTGGGCAGTTAAAATGATGATGGCAGCCCTAACCAAGAATCCAATCACCGCTTCCTGTTAGCTTCGTCGTGGGCCGATCTCGTTCGTTAGAGCTCAGATCGACAAGACGGTATAAATCTACTTTTATGTCTAATTTTATCTAAACTTTCATTACATTCGCAAACTGCAATCGGATTTACTACCGGCGCGGCGGTTGGCTATAACATTTCTCTTTAGAAATTAGAATTTTATTAGATAAAGCGTTCTAATAAAAACCAATTTAGAATATTGTTTTAATTACTACTTTAGACTTTCAAGTCTTAGAGTTTACTTATATTTATAGTTTTACCTTAACTTAAGCTACAGATGTTTTTATTTTATTCTTTACAATCTCATCTGATGGTAAGTGATGATGCAATCTAAGATGGAAGCGGGCTAACTTGTGAAAATACACATCCCTTTCGGTTTCTACACGACATGATATCGGAACACTAATTCGCTTGGCGGTACCTAAGTCTCTGCAGGTAGAGTGGTAACTAACCACGGCCGAAGCCTCGCACCAGCCAGACCTGGCCCAATTAAGAAGATTTCACTCGGCCCAGCCCAGGATCGAACCCAGGAAATCCGTCTTGTAAATCCACTGCGCATACCACTTCGCCACGGAGGCTGTCATAAATATTTTTCGCCATGGTTTTTTTAAGAATAAGTGCTACTTATTACATATTAAGAACAATATATCTACCTGTTTTCCTCCAATTAGTCGGAAAAGACTGTTAGGATCGAACCACCACCTCTCGGTGATTAATGCCCCTTTCGTCGTTCATCGTTATCAACCCATATTCGGATCACTGCTGAGCTCGAGTTTCCTCTCAGAATGATAGGGGTTAGGTTAGGCCAATAGTCCACCACGCTGGCCCAATGCGGATTGGCAGACTTCACACACGCAGAGAATTAAGAAAATTCTCTGATATGCAGGTTTCCTCACGATGGTTTCCTTCACCGTTTGAGACACGTGATATTTAATTTCTTAAAATGCACACAACTGAAAAGTTGGAGGTGCATGCCATGACATGTGCCCAGAGAAACATTACAGCTTACCAATTGGTTTCTCGAGCAATCAGGAATAATAATTACGACAATAAATCTCAAATTACAAAATAAATTAAAAATAATAAATTCAAATTCAAACAAATTAAAAATTAAGAATTTATTTTTTATCACTGTTCCCTTTATCACTGAGCTATTGAGACTTAAACATATCAATCAAATTATCCTGATAAAATACTGCTACATTTTCCATTCAATTACATTGAATACTAGACAAAAAGTCTAGTCAAAAAACGAAACGGGAAACAGAACACAAAATAAATTTACCGAAAATAAGTTATAACATTAACCGTGTGGAATTTAGTGCAGTAAACAAGTTAGACAGACAGACGGCAAAAACGCAGGAAATAGTGTGACTAATAGCGGCAGCAAAAAGTACTGATGGGTCGAGAGCTTGCAGTAGTCACACATACCTCATTTTTATTTCTTGAAAAAAGTATATTTGCCATATATTTTTTTTTAATATGACCAATATCCAAATTCCATATCCTTCTAATTAATCGGAAATCGTACGTAATACCCATATATACCATAGGTACCTAAGTACGTAAATTATGGAGTTTGGACCTTGATGACTTAGGAAGGTACTAAGTTTCAAAGGTCCAAATCCTCGATTTTCCAAGTATAAAACGTATTTTTTTATATTTTTTGCTGCATATAATGAAGAATCATTCTTCTAGTCGACAGTCCATATTTTCGAGGCAACCCTTAACTTATCAAGAAATCCATAAAAGAAGAATAAATTTCAGTTAAAAAATCTCCCCGATTTGCAAAGTGGTCAACTTCGTAATCTCCTCTATCTTTCGCAAGGCGATATACATAGTTAAAAAAAATCTTAAACAGTGTTTTTCGAAGGGTTCGAAGGGGAAAGCAATCACAGTCCAAACACTATAATTGGCTACCGTACTATAGGTAACTAGTTTACTATACTTAAGTAAATAGCAGTGGCGAAGTATAGAATTAAGTTGAAGTTAAGCCATCCCGAAGAAGAGGAAATTCATATAGCGTAATACATACACCAGTTTCTCATATATCTAGATATACAGTACAACAATAAATGTGCATAGATTTTGAAAGGTAACCCAGCAGGAATCAGCTTGAATGAACTCTTCGCCGCTGTTAAGTAGTACGGTTAAACCATAAACCATAAAGTAAACTAAAACCACAGGTTGCCAAAACTTCTTTCCCAAAATGAGGTAAGTCTGACTATGCAGGCCCTCGGCGTATGAGCTCCGACCCAACGAGCCACGACACGTCACAGATCATCATGGCTGTAGCCTTGAAACCGGTACATTCATTGCGCACTTATTTTTGTGTTCCTTCATAGGACCGTGACCCGTAATGAGAGTAGTATGACTCAATAGTCACATTATCATAATCTGGTTTTAACAGCCTATTTTCAACAATGCGGGTTTGCGGACTTAGGGTGATAAATTGACTTATTTAACGATCCCTAACACTATCAGACGTTAATGATAATAGTAACGAAGGGTTAATGTAATCTCCGAGGCATGGAAGAATACTTAAACGAAGAAAATTTTCAAAAATACTCCCTGTTTGTGCTTAAAAAGCAACGTAGGCAGCCAAGCTAATAAAGTAAAAGGCATTACTTATCAGCTTTGGATTCAAAGCTTCCACAATACAATAAACTATTCATAAACTCGTACAAAATTCAATAGACAATGACCTGCTAGTAGACTTTCTTTGTGAAACGAACAGTTGTCACACAATGCACCTCAGTATTTTACTTAAGTAGTTCAACTTTAATAAGTAGGTACCTATGTTCACTACACGTGGATAGCTTTCATATATTTTTTTTCTAGACGGTTGTGACTTTGAATACAGACTGTGTTTTCCCAGAACAACACTTGCAATACGGTACAGTACCTACCCATATTATGGAAATGCTTCTACTTAGAACGGGGTTCTAGAAGCTCTCCTATAATTTAAACCCATTACTTGTCAATTAACGAATAAACACAAAGCCGTGTTTAGTTCTCTAATGGAAAGTTCTAAAAAACTTAACCCATAACTTGCCTTATCGGATTATGGACAAAACTGAGTTCCCTAATGGAAAGTTGTACATGGAAGAAGTACGAATAGAACACAAATAGCAGTTTTATTTCTTACTGTGAAAAATGACATTTTTAGAGATGTCTCTTTGCTATAGTTTAATAAATTCTATGCGTCTTCTTCTTCTTCTGTTTCTTCAAGAGTCAGCCAGTCAGATTTTGTGATCATCCCGTAATGCTCATGGCGATTTTTAAACAACACGGTTCGCCAGTCTTTTGCCTTTTCAGATCCGATATTTATCCTGACGCATGATGCATCTTCCAAACAAACAATAAATAAATGATTTAACTTTGTAAAGCGTTTGATCTTTCAGTCTAAATCCGTAGAGTTATATAAGACTGAGCCGTTAAACTCTGCGTACTCCCGCATCGACTCGATATCGTCTATCGACCTTACGGGATTGGCGCCGAGCCAGCGCAAGCGTCTCCTTCATGTCACACAGAGTCAGATAAAAACGAATCAGAGTTTCAGCACTGCTTTGGAGGATTTTCACTTGCGATTTTCTGATTGTGTATTTGCTGTAAGCTTCATAAAGGGATGACATCAGCGACTCTGGGGATGGAACAAGCACAGCATCGTCACAGCCAAGCCCTTGGGCTAAAAGTACTTGAAGGAACAGCACGTTTTCAGTAAATCGATTTGAAAAACTTCAAGACCAATGACCGATGAGATAATGGTTTTAAGAGCAATAAATAATACTCTGATATCTTTATGCCACTTGCTAGAGCTTTTTAGAGCTTTTACAAAATTATAGGCCTGCGAAAAACGGACTACTTTAGCGGAAAATCCAAAAATTGTTTGTACTCGACTAAAATACTAAAGTAGTCCGAAATAGGCATTCGTTTCACAGGCGGAGGATATGTAGGAGTTGGATATTATGTCAGAATTGTTACATCATGGTGGCTCTTCTACTTAAAATCAGGTCATCTACTGATCCTAATGATTGATTTTCATTGTTGATCATCAGATTTATAGATTCTTAGTTCAGATAATTTCAGGAATTTATGATTTCTATATTGGTTGTGTGATTGAAGTCTAGTCTGATTACCGAAATACGAAAAAAGTTGTATTCATTGCAGATAATTCATCTAAAATCAAATAAATTATCTTTCAGTTCAACAGACTGATAGACAAAAATTGTAACAATCAAATACAATTAAAACTCTTTGACCAATGGGTTATTAATTACGTTAATGATGATGATAATGACGTAGGTACCTACTTTATTATTATTATTAATCTGTCGCCCGCTGGATATAAATCCTCGAGTTGTGGACGTTTTTAGTGTTCCCGAAGCGATTTGAATAACACAACAGGAGAGCTTGATTACGAGTGCCGCTGGCTGAGTTGCGGTAGTTTATGAAATGTTCCCGCGGCTTAGTCATCAGGCGGTGAGTCGGAACACCGTGGGGTTTTAGTCGGTTGAAGTCCGACATAACCTTCTTGCCTCCCCGTGGCGAGAAGGTATCCATGAGGATTTCCCCACGATAAAAAAAAAAAAAAAAAAAGGTACCTACTTTATTGTAACACATCTGTGGCATGTACTTAAAACTTACGTATTTATATCTCAGCGCGCAAAGCGACTGCAAAAACCGATTAGCTTCGGGTTATTTTATTTTATTTGCATTAGATACGCTTAGTGTCCAAATGGTTAATGATATAATTCGAGACGTGAAAATACTTTACGTCTCACTAGTCCGAAAAAGCACTTTGTAACGCGCGCACAAAATTGTAGCTTATCCGCGTGAAACATGCTTCGAACTTCGTACTTGCACTTTGAATTTTTATTATTTTTAGGTAACTGCATGAATCATTTTAGTAAAAAAATAGTTGTGTGTTGAGCATTATTATTCGTCGATTGACGTGCAGTCCCTTTTATTTACTCTTATGATTAAACTTGAATTCTTAGAATCGCTTGCTCGGCGTTTAATAAATGTACGTGTATATTATGTATTTTGTGGTACAGCAATAATATTTTGCATATTATCTTGATCACATTAGCTTTGCGAACTTTGTGAACATAAGACGATATTTTTCTTGAATAATATTAAAAATCACTGATGCGACGGTTCGTGTCGTACTGACTCGAGAATGTATTACTTTTTGAATTTCGTATTTGGAGCGGCTACGACACCGTCGTGTTCCGTACGCTCCATCTGTATATTATTGATGAATCTGTGGTCTAGCATTAGAATATCATTACCTAAACCCTTAGGCTTAAAAAGACAGGAAGCTTTTGAGATTCCATTCCTGAGACTCCCTGCGACTTGGTTGCCCTCAGCGCGGCTACATGCGCCCGCGCATCGCACGCTATTTCGAAGCGCAGGGCGACAACCCCGGCTAGGCCGCAGCAGCGCCAGACAACGCACAGAAGGTTACGCGTTTCCTTTCCTACTCCTCTTGTTTTACACATATCGCGTCCCGAGCGCGGTGGTATTCCGTGCGGAATTTTGGAACTGCTTCGGGATAAAACTAATTAGACGTTTAGAAATCTATAAAACGATCGGTGGTGGCCTAACACATTGTAATTATTATCTATACATATTATGAAATATATACCTACACGGTATCAAACGGTGAAGGAAAAACATCGTGTTGAAAACTGCATATCTCAGAATTTTCTTAATTCTGAAGTCTGCCAATACGCATTTGGCCAGCGTGGTGGACTAAGGCCTAACGCCTCTCACTATGAGAGAGACTCGTGCTCAGCAGTGAGCCGAATATGGGTTGTTAATGATGATGAATATGAATCAGTCTTTTCGCAATAAACTTAAAGATTACTGAACGGATGTTCATGGTTTTCACCAATAGGACTACCCAATATTTTAATTCTGTGCTGAAAATTGCTTGAGAAACGCACAGTGACGACGGCCTCCGTGGCGCAGTGGTATGCGCGGTGGATTTACAAGACGGAGGTCCTGGGTTCGATCCCCGGCTGGGCAGATTGAGATTTTCTTAATTTGTCCAGGTCTGCCTGGTGGGAGGCTTCGGCCGTGGCTAGTTACCACCCTACCGGCAAAGACGTACCGCCAAGCGATTTAGCGTTCCGGTACGATGCCGTGTAGAAACCGAAAGGGGTGTGGAGTTTCATCCTCCTCCTAACAAGTTAGCCCGCTTCCATCTTAGACTGCATCATCACACTTACCATCAGGTGAGATTGTAGTCAAGGGCTAACCTGTAAAGAATAAAAAAAAAAAAAAGTTTTTAGCATCCCTAATAGTAAGCCTTCGTGATCCGGAGCCACACACCTATGTAAACCACTGGATCAGCGAAACAGTCACCAACGAGACCATCATAGTTTTGTCACAAAATCTCTCAAAACGAGTGAAACCAGGTGAAACCAGGAGTTCGCTGTATCTTTATTCGTGCTACATCATGGAATCTAAACATGTGGCTGACGATGAGTTGTGTAATGTACAGCCACGTGCAAGTTGTGGCGGTAGTTTTTCTTTAAATTATTCATTGTTGATTGTTCGCTGAATTTATAAACCATGCGATCGATATGAATGGTTTACAAATAATGTATTGCTTTCTTAGCCTTGGCCGCGTACAGTTTATTCATCAATATAAGCCTATTTTACGATCGAAAGCTAGAAAAAAATATGGCAATGACAGATCTTGATCACGTGACCTGTCGTAGCAAATGTCATTCCCATATTTTTCTAGTTTTCGAAGCGTTTGCGATCGTAGAAAGAGAATCGATGTGCTACTTAGCTACAGGGGCAGACCTCCATAAAGGAGAGGGGATATGGAGCTCGGACCAACCATGCTGCTTTAGCTGCTAGTAGTCTTAAGGTGATAAGGTTGATTACCTATTTGACGTTCATTATCAGATATTAATTATAATGACTAGCACCGACAGCTCAACGTTATTGTGGCCACAGTCAATAAAAACATAGGTATAAATAATGAATCAATAAGCAAACTAGGGTAATACTACATGTATAGAATAAGTGTTTTCACTACTCTTGCTCATAAACACTGTCATATTACCACTCCACAGCGGGGCTAAGCAATTCAGCCTCTAGGGGCTAAAATTATTTTTTTTTTTTTAAATTCTTGTCTGTTACGAGTACTAGCCAAGTACAGACAAGAATTAAAAAGAACAAAATTATAAAGTAATTTTGTTCTTTTTAATTCTTGTCTGTTACGAGTACTAGCCAAGTACTAGCCTACTATAAAACGTAGGAGGTTTTATTCGAAAATAGAATCATTATAGGTAAGGCCCCTAGAGGCTGAAATGCTTGTTTAGCCCCGTTGTGGAGTGGTAATATGACAGTGTTTTTGAGCAAGAGTAGTGAAAATGTAATTTAACCCATACAAACATGATGAATAGTTTTAGTGGAAATAACAGACAGCACAGTTGAAACCTTTTAAATATTTAGGTTAATATGGGCATACAAATAAAGTAGGTATAGTTGTATCTATATCAGTATGGAGACATGTATATCTAATCATTAGATAGAATGACAACTGGCTAATACTCATGTACCTACTATTGGTATTTTATTTTTATATATTTGACCTTGCCATTGAAATCAATTTTCAGGGTTAGGTATCGTGATTACCTGCACGATCTAGATTTAATTCAGACACTATTTGTCTTTATAAAAACATCCCCCTTCCCTCCCTTGGCGTTTTAACTCTTGATCACCAGCGTTAGCTTAGAATAATCTTCTAGTGGCAAAGAGAAAAAATTGATAAGATGGAAACCAGGTACAGTATATCTGACCTTTTTATAGAAGAAAGATTTGTTTGTTTGTATGTTTTGAATAGGCTCTGGAACTACTGACCCGATTTGGAAATTTTTTTAAATATTGGGAAGATACACTATCCCCGAGTGCTTTAAGCTATATTTTATTCCCGTATTCCTACAGGTACGGGAACCATACGGGTGAAACCACGCGGCGTCTGCTAGCTTAACATAAAAGTTTCACGCTAGTTTCATGAGATGCACATCGCTACAAATTTATGCATACAATTGCATACATCTATACTAATCTATACTTCTATACTAATATTATAAAGAGGTAAAGTTTGTAAGTTTGTCACATTCTTTAAATGGGGTAATCTTCGGAACTACTGGTCCGATTTTAAATGTTTTTAACCAGTAGAATGCTACATTATCGGGGAGTGCTATAGGCTATATTTTATATTGGTATCATATATATTAGCCGCGTTATCACAGTTTTTGTCATACAGGTCATACTGAAAATCCTCTTAAACAGACTTATTCGCATGCGCTGCCTTAACTATTGTGTAAAATTGAAATTAATGTATAGAGACTTTATGTATCTTTAAAAGTTCTACAAAAAAGTCCGCGACACCATATATCTATCTTCTATATATTAGCAGATATAGTACTTTTTGTGTTTTAAAAATTATTAATTTTATATACCTACTTAGGTTTACGTCATTATTTATACAACTAAACTTTAATCCTTATTAAAATAAATTATTTCACAAGGATATTATGGAGATAAGATTTGCCCTTTACAGTATGTTAATTAGTTAAATAGTTTCGGAGATAGTACAACATTTCTAAAAGACGCAGAAATTCCGCTATATGACGTCCGGCGCTTTCAGTTACGTAGTTCCCGTTCCCGTGTGAATATGGGGATCAAACATAGCCTATGACACTCGCGGGTGTAGGTAAGGTAGGGGTAGGGTAGGGATAGGTTTGGGGTAGGTTTGGGGTACGCGGACGAAGTCGCGGGCGTCCGCTAGTTGTCTATAAAGCGATAAATTCAAATTTTACAGCTTATGCTATTTCAGTGTGTGTTAACAACCGCGAGACAAAGAGATCTATGTCTAAATCCGGTGTTGCCATTTAGAGACATCAGTGCCGCACGCGGGTTACTAAAATAGTTAAATGCGCCTCGAGGGGGTTAAACAGTAGGGTGACAACTACGCTGCATCATTACAAGGATTATTTTATTAGTTAATTCAGATCTATAGTGCTGACCTGCGACCAACGAGATACCTCGTTAGGAGCCAACTTTAACCAACTGAAACTAGGACAGCTTTGCCGCCATTGGACGACATATTGTCTATTTTTCTTCACTTAGTCGCATATCATTGCTGGTAACTGTAGTTCTAACGACTATTTTAAGGGTCTAATACAGGGGCCGCCCTCTTTTGTCTCATCATAGAGGGCATTTTCGGAGCTTAAAACTGCTTTGCTTCCATGCTTTCGCATGCAGTTGCTCATTCCCACGCTCCTACCTCAGGAAGTACGGCAGATATATAGAATTAGGACTATGGTGCCTAGGGGAGGTTCAAACCCTCAACCTTCTAAGTATAAAGCGTAATTGTTTTATACTATCCTCGCCATACTGTACGAGATTATGTCTGCAATCAGCAGTGACTTAGCAACTGTTTGAAAAACTTTGATAAAGATCAAACTTATATTTTATCTATAAATATGGCCACGACCATATTTATAGATAAAATATAAACAATGACTTCTGCTTAAAGTTCTGCTTAAATTAATGTTCAAATGATATAGGTCTCTAGAGCTAAAGGTTGCTTCGTAGCTACGAGTAAATGTCTGGCGAATCATCATCTCCTTTCCCTTATCCCACTTAAGTGGGGTCGAGTAAATGTCTGGCGTATCATCATCTCTTATCCATTGCCAATACGAACGTATGGCAAACTTCAGGCTGTTAAGACCATGACGGTTAAAAACGCAATGAAACATAATAAATTCATATTTACTTGCCAGTTATATAAAGGACGAAGAAGGGAATTAAAACATGGTGTCCCTATGAACACGTAGCCCCATATATAATGTCCACTGTGACATAAACTGCATCAGTGTCCTGGGAGTTCGTCCTACGCAAATAAAACGCTCCGTACTGTGGGTGCCACGAATGGATGCTTTTAGATAAATTTAGACTAACTGCATCTGCAAACAATCTACTGCTTCTATGGTCCAATGTTCAGCCTATTTGGCTTCAGATTACAAAGTTCGGAGTTCGAGTCCTGGCTCCAAGTATTGGGTAGAGCAATGAAATATGGTACTTATCTACTTAGCTTATCTTCTAAGTTTTCAGTAAAGGATCTCAGCCCCGAGTTAGAAAGTTGGTGGTTATTTCATCTACGTGTCTCGGAGAGCACGTTACGCCGTTGGTCTACGAAATTATCATTGACATATTTTGGTGGTGATCGTTAAAGGGTCAGCCAAACATCACCCCAAGTCCGATCCGACAATCCACTTTGGAACAGCGTGGTGAGTATAAGTTCCATTTCTCTTATTGAGGCCTGGCCCTTAAAATAGGTACCTAGTTAAAATAGACTGATTATGATTACTTGTAAGACAATTTTTACCGTGTCCGTTTTTTTAGTCATAAAAATATAGTCTATAAATAGTACGTAATCAATATTGAAATAAATGTACAAACACGATGTGAAGCACATAGAACGGAACCCTCAGTGGAAGCGTCTGGATTTTTGGTACCTGTCAACTCAATTGTTGTTAATTAGACCAGGCGCTGTAAGAAGTTGAATGTGCTTCGTGGAAGTCGATTCGTAAGCGCGACGACAGCGAGGCGTAAGTGCGGCGTAAGCGAGCGTAAGATAAGCGCGTGGGAAGTCTGTCCCGAGAATTTGGATTACATTACGTTTTCGTAACGTAATCCAAATCCTTCTTATCATAATATGTATTGTGTTTAATAGTATGGAGTTTCATACAAAGAATACTGGACGGCGCTAGTTGGTTATGACTTGTGGTGCTGATCCCTATCCGAGCTGATACGTGTACTTATGACTTTTATGAGAATAATATAGAGTTAAGGATTTTTTGATAAATAATTTAGGCTCAAAAGGGCCTCACTCCTGGGGAACTCAGAGCTGTGTAAAATGTTTAAGAAAATATTTAGCCGTCGCGTCTGTCACAATAACATTGTCAAATAAATGTCAATTTGACAATGACTTTGACAGAACATTGTTTTGGTTTGTTCACGGTTTGGTATTTTCTGTAAACAAATTAGAGCCCCTGCTGACTTACAACTTTTAGTTTCTGTTTTAGTTGGCCGATTAAATCGGCCGAGTGTGAAACCGGTATAGCGTTTTATGGCACCGCGCATACAATGATATACCTGTTTTAGGGGGCTCAAACAAATCAATAAAAACCGGTATGCTAACAGGAAAACCATGTTAGTTACAACTTATAAAACGAACCGTGGTATTTCCCATTCCCATAGTCTACTTTTACCACTGTTACATACACGCACCACGAAGATTTTGAATAAACAATGAACGTTTAAAATTATTTAGTGAAATTTAAACTTTGCTTAGAACGAAAGTGCTGGTAAGTTAAAGTTGCTAACTTGTTTTAGACCATAGATTTTACCCTAAATTATTGTATACCGTTGTAAACAACAAAACCAAAGTGAATCTGTTTTATTTTCACTATTACGCAATGTGTTGCAAAAATCAATTCGTCATCTTCATCAAACACGTTTGTGCAAGTAAAACGTTGATCAAAGGGAAGGGAAATATATAAAGATACCCCTTGCATGACACATTTTAGTGGTATTCCGCGAGGCAACCCTGCAGCAAGTAGGTACGTGAGACAGCCCTTACCAAAAGTGCAAGATTGCACCCATTGTTCCGCCGCATTCCTTAATATGAACGTCACCTACTCTTTCGCCTAATGGAGTAAACAGCCACCTACTTGTAACTTACCTGTAGTTTCTATTAATAAATTTAATCGTAAGTCAAATTCTCGATTCTCGATCGAGATTCTCGTAGCGACCACATATTTTTCAGGTACCAAGCTCAAACTAATTATACTTAGTAATATAAATCAATGAAATAATATTAAATAATAATAATCTTTTGATTTCAGTGATACTATCAGAAGACAAATACTTTTACTAAATTATTTAGAGAAGAAAGGCAGAGAGTCCAAGCAATTGTCTTTCTTAGCACACATTGAAATGGATGATGTCAAAAGAAAAGCTCTGTTTGTATGTCTTGGTAAGAAAAGTCAAACTTTAATAGGTACATTGCACTCCACAGAATGGGAAAAAACACTCACTTTTAGGCATAGCTGGGCACCGTTAATCAAATAGTTAACTTCGTTAATCGTTAATCCGCTACAAAAAAAGTTAGCTTCGTTAAACGTTAAAGCGTTACATGTCGGAAGAATTCACGCAAGTTAACGTTAATCGTTAATCCGTTAATATGACTGGTTAATATTGCATTTTTATATCATTGTGTGAGATCCCCATTGGAAAAATAAAGGTGAGCACTGGGGAGAAGTGTCATAATTTGTTTTTAGTTGATTTTATGTATAATTTTAACATAAATATAGTAATTTGTTGATTTCTTTGAAAAAAAAAATCTTTCATAATTTCTTACTTGTCTAAACCTGTTAATCACGTCGCGCGGTAAATAGTAGGCATTGGATTAACGATTAACGGACTTCTGCACATTAACGGAAGTTAACGGGTCCGTTAACATTTTTAAAAGTTAACTTAAAAGTTAATCCGTTAATCAAAATGTTAACTTCGTTAATTAACGATTAACGGATTAACGAGTTAATGCCCAGCTATGCTTTAAGGTATTTAAATGTAAATAAACATGTACAAATAATTACTTAAAATATAGTTGTGCAATTTTACTCCCATGTATAAATTTGCATCTTAACATTGACTATAGTCTCATGCTAGTGTTTGTATTAATAAATATTACCATCAAAAATTAATTTTCTTATTTAGGAAACAGTACTATTTCTTTGTATAAAATATTTTCTGTGGCCTTGATAATGTAAACAAACATACATAGATACATACTAACATACATATATAAATACATAGACTGCCAAAATCATTACCCTTCCTTATGGCTTCGCCATAGTCGGGTAAAAATAGTGGCCTACACTGCTAAGGTGTGACAAATAAACAAACTCACATAACATTGAGGAGGATTCTAAAACACTTTTTTATAGTAATACTAGCGGACGCCCGCGACTTCGTCCGCGTGAAACTCGATGTAAACTTTCAACTATCCCTACCCTACCCCTACTCTACCCCCTACCCTACCCTACCCCAAACCTACCCTACCCTACCTCTACACTACCCTACCCCTACCCTGCCCTACCCCTACCTTTTCCTGAATTTTCCTCACGGAGCCCAAGACCTTTCCAACGAATGCAAAACCCTGGAAATCGGTTCATGCGTTCTGGAGTTATAGCGTCAGGAAGGAAACCGACTTATTTTTATATAGTAGATTTTATAGAATACACGTATCCTTCAATAAGCTACCCTTTTAACCTCAGACATAATTTTTAGACTGTTTCACTGGCTACTACAGCAATACTGCATAGCAGCAGAATTATGCATTGACATAACACTCTCTTAGGCCAGATTTATATTTGTCTGACGTGTCGTGTTGTGTCGCATCAGAGCAGAATCAGTTTCACACATTTTGTATGTGACACATCAGAAACTATCACAACATGTCACAACACATAAGTGATGAAGATGACTATGATACCAATTCTGTTCTAATATGTCACATCATGTCACTAGAGACTAATGTAAATCCGCCTTTAGCCAAGTTCTCACTGGGAACTCTAAAAGTAAACTTTCCTTTACATTTTCATATCAAGTTTGAATTTTATATTTCAACTTAATCAGGGAACAGTTGCCGATCGCCAATAGCGGAGGGAGTATTTCAAAAGACAGTGAACAAGATGGCACAGGGGCATCTGTGGGAGATAGACAGTGCAGGCATTGCAGACTGGAACGTTGGCTACCCACCCACCAACAGAGCACAGAACACTATGAAGAGACATGATGTGCCGTACAATAATGTGGGCAGACATGTAAGTTATTGATTCTTAAAGAATGTTAGCTATGCTTCTTATGAGGCCCATAGTTAGTGACCAAGAATGGGCGTCATAAGAAGGCTCAAAGTCACACAACGCGCGATGGAACGAGGCATGCTAGGAGTATCTCTGTTGCTTGATGTCGTCAGGGCACCTGGTGGCTGACGACATCAAGCGAGTCGCAGGTATTCGCTGGATGCAGGCAGATCAGTACCGTGATGTTTGGAAGTCCCTATAAATGACCTATGTCCTGCAGTTGGGCTCACTGTTGAGACCTTGTCTCCTCTCATCAAATAAGAGGGGTTAGGCTAATAGTCCATCACTCTGGCTCAATGCAGTTTCGATGTTGTTCAATAACCACTAATTCCAGTGAAAAACCTTATGAACTAGTTTTTGCTATTTCAGAGATTTGCCTGGACAAACTCAGATGAAAAAATGAAAAAAAAGCTCATTTCCATAATGCCTAAATAACTTTAAGCACTTAATTATGTAATTATATTGTCTAAACAACTATAAGCAGGCTAGAAGTTTGATGCATGCTGTATTTAGTATGGATTTAATAACATGTTATTGCTTCACCAGATAACGCTGGAAGATTTCAACAATTTTGATTTCATATTCGGCATGGATGAGAGCAATATGAAGGACCTCAGAGAAATGGCACCTGAGGGATCTAAAGCCAAAATATTTTTGCTGGGAGAGTTCGACCCAGAGGGCGAGACAATCATTAGAGACCCTTATTTTGTAAGTGTTCCTTATTATATGAATTTATATTATATTAGTTAGTTATTTATATTATATTTTACCTCACATACTCATTATTCATCTTCATAGTAGTTCGAAATTATGTTACCGGAAGCCCCTTGTATAACAATCTACTATTGTTATCTGTCTGTTCATTTAGACATTGAACATAATAAGAAAAGTAGGTACATGTATTTTTTTTTATTCTTTACAAGTTAGCCCTTGACTAATAATCTCACCTGATTGTAAGTGAAGTAGCAATCTAAGATGAAATTAGGCTAACTTGTTAGGAGGAGGATGAATATCCACACCCCTTTCGGTTTCTACACGACATCATACCGGAACGCTAAATCGCTTGGTGGTACGTCTTTGCGTGTAGGGTGATAACTAGCCACGGCCGAAGCCTCACACCAGCAAAAAATCTTAGCCAGTATCTTAGCTTGTATGTCTTTAAGTAATTTATACTTGAGTGTTTAGGATCAAGCCATTTTTTATTCATAATTTGCAATACTATTTAGCGTTTGAACTGTAATTTATTAAATAGAAGCAGGTGTTACTTTGCAGAGGTACATTATGAATAGTGACAAAGTTACCGCTAAGACTGACAAATAAAAAGTATTTTGTGTTTCAGGATAACCACGCAAGAGGTTTTGAGAAGTGCTACGAGCAAGTTGTGAGAAGCTCCAAGGGATTCTTGGAGTGGTTGGCGCAAAGGGACGATATGTGATACAATAGAATATACAGGTTTTGAGAAGTGCTACGAGCAAGTTGTGAGAAGCTCCAAGGGATTCTTGGAGTGGTTGGCGCAAAGGGACGATATGTGATACAATAGAATATACATCAATATTTATTTATTTATACATATTTACAAATATTTTTTTTTTATTATTTTTTATATAATAAAGATGTACTTAAATGGTAATATTTTTTTAATTATAGACTTAGTTTTAATTTCTAGAGATCATGTTGTTAGTTCATTTTAATTTATGTAATTTCGGTTAGAAATTATTGATAAAATAAATATAAATATAATTGAATAACTGTACATACCTATATTTTGGACTTTAACACACTATTTAACCCCAGACTCAAATTATTAGTCTGTGTCATGGGTTTAGCAGGGCATGTAGTCACGTAGCACGTCGATTATCCTTCTACAAACGCTAACGCTTCGAAAACTAAAGATAAAGATACTTTCTATTGGTCAAAATTTTTTTAAAATTTGATTTGTGGGAATCGAACCCACGGCCGTGGATGCAGAACACTGGCCCTAAAGTGGGTCGTTAAAATAGGCTGATAATTATGCAGTGCTGTATTTACATTTACCGCCCCAAAGCTATATTATAAAATGTTTGCTGCCCCAACTGATCTCAAAATTAGATCCTACAGTGTTCACAATAGCGTAAATTCCTTTTTTTTAGGGAATAATCTACTTTTTAGTTTTTAAAACGTTTTGGGTATATTTTTTAGATAAGAAAAACAGAGCTTTGTTTTTACTGCATTGGCTACTTATATGGTTGGAGGTGCATGCCCCGGACCGGATTCGAAACCCACCCACCCACCATCCGGAATCGGAGGCAGAGGTCATATCCACTGGGCTATCACGGCTCTATTTTTCAGTTGTGTGCATTTTAAGAAATTAAATATCACGTGTCTCAATCGGTGAAGGAAAACATCGTGAGGAAACCTGCATACCTGAGAATTTTCTTAATTCTCTGCGTGTGTGAAGTCTGCCAATCCGCATTGGGCCAGCGTGGTGGACTATTGGCCTAATCCCTCTCATTCTGAGAGGAGACTCGAGCTCAGCAGTGAGCCGAATTTGGGTTGATGACGACGAATTATATGGTGTGCTGGGCTGAGGCTAAATAAGAAAGCCCGATAACTGCTATCACCGTAATTTTGCCGCCCTAAGCTTCAGCTTTTTCAGCTTCTATGGTAGGTACATCCGACACTAATGATGATTTCTAAAGCGCATAATTATCACAGTACCCTATCAATGAGTAAGTAGAGACAGTACCCGTAGTAATTGGCCGCCATTGTACCGCGGCCGTAGCTCGTGGGCAGACCGCTTAATGCGTTTCCGGCGGAGACTTGACTCATGGCGCAGTCACGACTTCCGGTGCGCGGTCAGATTGCATTGGCAACAGAGTGCAGATCGATTTGTTAAATATTTGTTAATCCTTTTGTATTTAACGATAAGACAGTCTATATCTATCTAATATATAAAATTATCGTGTCACAGTTTTCGTTGACATACGGCTCCGAAACGGCTTGACCAATTTTGATGAATTTTTTTGTGCATATTCAGTAGGTCTGAGAATCAGTCAACATCTATTTTTCAAACCCCTAAATCCTAGGGTAGGGTAGGGGTATGGTATAGGGATAGGGTAGGGGTAGGGTAGCTGTAGGGTAGGGGTAGGGTAGGTTTATGGTATAGGGATAGGGTAGGGGTAGGGTAACGGTAGGGTAGTTGTAGGATAGGGTAGAGTAGAGGTAGGGTAGTGTAAGGTAGGGATAGGGAAGAAGTGCAAAAAAATAAATTAATAAGTCAAAGCGAAGCTTGAGCGGGTCCGCTAGTTTATTTAAATATATAAACATCTCGTGTCACGGTGCTTGTGGTAGCACTCCTCCGAAACGACTAGACTAGAGTCCGGAGTTGGGATGTTAGTGGTGTTTCGGAGAGCACTTTAATGGTAGGCATCGTACCTATACGTATCGGACGCATCGCATCAAACGGATTTCTAATTTTACGGTAGATAAAATCAGTTCGATGCAGATCAGTGGACGCACTTGTATGATTTTCTTTACAAAGAATAATAACGTTATCATCCGAAGAAAGAAGAAAGAAAGAAAAAATCTTTATTACAGCATTATGCCACACAACACAATTTGCTCATAATAGCGAAGCCCGCATTAGAGTAGCGAGGTGGGCCTACGCTCCATACGTTTGACAGCCTCCGTGGCGCAGTGGATTTACAAGACGGAGGTCAATTGAGGTTTTCTTAATTGGTCCAGGTCTGGCTGGTGGGCGGCTTCGACCGTGGCTAGTAACTACTGTTGTGGCAAAGACGTAGCGCCAAGCGAAATAACGTTCCGGTACGATGTCGTGTAGAAACCGAAAGGAGTGTGGATTTTCAACCTCCTAACAAGTTAGCCCACTTTCATCTTATATTGCAACATCATTTACCAT
Organism: Bicyclus anynana; assembly: GCF_947172395.1. Lineage (NCBI taxonomy): Eukaryota > Metazoa > Arthropoda > Insecta > Lepidoptera > Nymphalidae > Bicyclus > Bicyclus anynana. Next base: position 17,423,040 of record NC_069083.1, read on the forward strand.
CAGTTGATATTGTATTTTGTAAGGGCTGACTTGTAGGTACCTAAGGAATAAAAAAATACTCCCTAAGTCTAAGGACCCCCTCCTTATATAGGTATATTTTGGTCCGTTAATATAGGCTTATACTGATGATATGGGAAAACATAATAAGACCGATTGTATGAAGGTCGTCGCTCATTAGAGTCACCCGGGACCCGATCCGCACCGCCTCGTCGCTAGGCGACAACTTGTAGTCGACAGGTGGACCACGGGTGGAAGATGCGTTGTCAACGAATTTCCTAGTAGTCGACTGAGAGTAGGAGTTGGCAAAAGCGTGCTATCACTGAGTGGTCCACTCGCAGTCCGCGCGTGGACACTTCGCGAGCGAGGCGATCCGGTGATGGTACGGAGCTGCTGTAGTGAGCGTTTGCCCATACAAATCCATACGAAGAATACTATCACTCGAGGCGAGGTGATGCGGGTCTGGTCCCGGGTGGATCTAATGAGCTACGACCTTCAAACCACAACAGTCGCCAATGTAACCTCATAATGCGATTGCTTGGATAAGCAAAACTAAATTGAAGCAATTTTCATTTGAATACGCAATGACCTCGTTAAAACGATGCGCTGATGTTGATGTCAGAGCGAAAAATTACACAAACTATTTTACTACAATAGATTGGTAAACATGGTTTGTTACATAGGTAACTAACATTGGAAAATCTAATAAGAGACGGACTTCTTGTAAATACTTACCGTTTATTTAACCTAATAATGGGTAGGTATGCACATTTTTGTTTAGTTTATTGAAATAAATTAAAGCTAATAAGAAAACATAAACGTTTATTGTCAAACGATGCGGGCGTGCTTAGTTGAGGCCAATTGAATTGGAAACTGTAGGAATTTATGTTGAGTGAAAATAAACGATACAATATAATATAATAAGTATTTAGTTATAGAATTGTATACCTACATAACAGTATAAAGGAATTAAATATAGCCTATGTTTCTCGCTTTTAATATAGTGTGCCACTGGTGAAAGAATTTTTAAAATACTTAATATGTTTAGTGGTTTAGGCCTGAAACAGCGGCGTAGTTTCTACCGCTGTATACATATCAATGATACGAGGCCCCCGGACAAAAGGGACCCCTTAAGTGTGAAAGCGAAAATTAGTAAAATGTTGTTAACAATCTCACATAATCGGGTGCTTCCTGAATACATGGCCCTCATATAAAAAATTGGCCTCCCACCTAAGTTAAATACTGGCACAGATTAATAGATACTACGCATGATACGAGTTACGTTAGCGAGGCAAGTCCTGTTACTAATGATCTAAGCATTTAGCAAATAAAAATATTTTCAACTGCTTATGGAGGTACTCAGCTCAATCGTTATCCAAGGCGACCAAAGCAGACGTTCGTTTAATAGCGAAACGAATGCTGGCCACGAGCCAAGACTATCAGATTTTATATTTTGCAGTTAGTTCCGCAGAAATCGAGTAAGTAATAAGTTGAAAGTTCTATTTATTTTCAAGAGAGACAGTGATTCAAGAAATTCTCAATACTTAGAATGGACTTGGTAAATTAGTGTTCCACCATGCCGCGGAGAGCAAATTAGAGTTCGCACCCAGTATGCCTGTGAACCTTAGTCCATTAATAACAGGACGTGCCTCGCTAACCGTTACCCCTCTGGCAAATATCTAAAATCTATGATCTAACGCGTTTATAAAAACTGTTGCTACAGAATCGATGTTTCATTGTTGTAATCGTTTTCGTCGTGTAAAGAGCTCCCTAAAAATGCCTGTTTGTATAGTTGAATGGCATAAAAAACGCCCAAAAACTTGTAATTTAGTAAAAGATGCGGTAATGTTTCATTTATAAGTATTTCTGCCTTAGTTTTATGAAATTTGTAACAAAAATAATCGATTCTTTTGACGGAACAGCAAAAAATCGATCAAGTAATCGAACATTCTATGTATTTAATCTGTGGATAGTCTAAGTGATGTGTTTTTTAGTCTGTGTAAAAATTACGCGTGTCTGTATTTCGAGTCAAATTTATAGTTGATGTGTGGTTTATAATTGTGTATGGACAGAGAATATATTTAATGGTGTTAAAGTTTACGATGTGTGAGTTTGCCTCGTCCCCCTCAAAAAACGACGGATTTTTTTGTTGGTGAATTTGGGTGCGAAACAGGTCCATAGTCTAAATAGTCAAAGGGCTTACTGAACTCGAAGCCATAGAGCCCGTTCTTAAAAAAAACAATCCGTCAATGTCTTGTATGTTGTTTTGACATTGACATTGACGGATAAAGTCAAAGACAAAAGGTCAAAACTCAAAAGTCAAAACAAAATTACAAAAAAAAACCCCACAATATTCTTCAATATTAATTATTCATTAAATTATTTAAATTCTTAAAATGTCTGACAAAAAGAAAGCCCTGTTTATATGCCTTGGTAGGTAAACATCAATCTAAAACTTATAACCTATAAGCTAAAACAACCGGCAGGTAAGTATAATTATGTGCTTGTTTTACAGGCAATATCTGTCGATCGCCAATAGCGGAGGGTGTTTTCCAAAAGACTGTGAACGACTTGGGTTTGGGACAACAATGGGAAATCGACAGTGCTGCAATTGGCAGCTGGCATGTAGGTAACCCACCAGACTGGAGGGCGCTAGACACCATGAAGAATCATGAGGTGCCTTACGATAATTGTGCGCGACAGGTATGCGTGTATTTTAGTATTTTTAGGCTCTATTTCTCTTTTAAATGTTGTAAATCATGTCTTTTGAACATGACAACTATGTGCCTTTCCCTCCAACTTATCTAAAAGCTTGTGCTGATATGACTGGTATAGTTGAAAAGGCGCGGATAGAAACCAGTTCCTCTTAGATTTCAGTTTGACTTCTTAACCATACTACTGAGGTTTTATTTGTACAAAAATTGTAGTGAAGTTTGTCTGGGGCTTACAAGCATCATGTTTGTAGAGAATAACAGTTTGATACTTTTTAATTTAATAAAAACTTATTGTGAGTAAAATTCAAAGTACACAATCTTTTTTACAATCTTTCTAAGTAGATTGGTATATAAAAGTATTTACAAACTTAGTGTCATATAAAATGCCCGGCCCACACTGCAACTAAATCAGTTATAATAGTTTTATTGATCATGTTTATGTGTGAAAATCCAATTTTCATGTACACATTTGATAAAACTGCACAAAACAACTGCACAATATGTTTGTAAAGTATTATTGTGTGACAGACAGACATAAGATATGGCTAATATACTTTATAATAATTATTTATGCCAAAGTAAGTCTGTTTGTATGTCTATACCTTTTTCACAGCTAAATGACTAAACCGATCAAGATGAATTTTGCTATAATGGTAAATGGGACCTTCAAGCAAAACATTTTTGATATTAAAATAAAAATAAAAGGAGATGAAATAGGGGCTGAAAGTTTGTATGGAAAGTTCTAAATTAAATTGAATAAAAAAATATGAAATATATATTATATTTCATATTTAAAAAAAAATAATATTTAACCTCTAAAGTGGTGAAATAAGGGTTGAAAGTTTACAATGATTTCCACGCAGACAAAGTTGCGTCCAAAAATCTGATATTTAATAAAAATTATAATTTAAATTAAATGTCAGATATTTTACCTTTAGTTCTAAATTCCTAATATATTGTGTCATATCATTGCAGATTATTAAAGCAGACTTCAATAACTATGACTATATATTTGGTATGGACGAGGACAACATGAGAGACCTCAAGTCAAGAGCTCCAAAAGGGTCCAAAGCCAAGCTGCTGCTGTTTGGGGAGTTTGATCCTGAGGGAGACAGGATTATCAGGGACCCCTACTATGTATGTAACTTTTAATTACTTATACTTAGATTTTAGAAGCCCATTCATGTTAACTTATATTTAGATTAAACAAAAATGTGCCTATTTTCATGGTGCTATGCTATGATGTTAGTAGAAAAAACAGGTAGATAGGTTTTACGCAGACCGCAAGTGGCACGTTAAAAATATGCTAATTAGCAAACCTGAGCTCAGTTGGCGCACTGTCATCGCGCTGTTGACAACGCCGCTGAAATAATTTTTGTGTGCCAGTTGTAAACGTCAAATGTGGTTTATGTAACCTATCTACCTTTTGTTCTTCTAACAACATTGGTGCTATGGTAAAATTGGATTTTTTTGTAATTTTAAAATATAAAAGAAAGTTAGCTCTTTTAACTAAAATGCTGCTGTGCTATGACAAAACGCTGTATCTAAAAACATTTTTTTTTGAGAAATTACATCTCTCTGTTTTTACTCAAAAGAGATCTCTATTATTTTTGGGGGTATAGACTATAGGTATTTTTTTATTTCTTAAAAAACATTTAAATAACAATACATGGAAACATGTCTGGGAAACTCATTTATGAGTGTTACCACAGAACACTGTATCTGAAGATATGTTGTAATGCCAGGTTGTAGTATTTTAAAAAGTATTTACGTTTTTCTCCATCAGTTATTGTAGGTCTTTTATTTTTCAGGATAGTGATTCAAAGGGATTTGAGAAATGCTACCAACAGTCTGTGAGGTGTTCTAAAGGATTCCTTGAGCAGTTGGAACAAGGAAAAGTCAAATAGTTTTAAATGCATTATGAATACATTCCAAATTTACAAGTAAATAGCTGAAGCAGTTAGTAACTCAAAACTTGCCAATTATATTCATTCACTATACATTCAATTCAATGTTAATAATGCCTATATTTGACATTTTAATCTATACAGCAAAGTTTAATTAAAAGTTATAAAAATTGTTAAATTAAAATAGCAATATTTTGTTATGTTTGTTTCATTGTTTGTTGGCGGTCTCTGTTACACAGTGGTATGCGCGATGGATTTACAAGACGGAGGTCCTGGATTTGATCCCTGGCTGGGCCAATTGAGGTTTTCTTAATTGGTCCAGGTCTGGCTGGTAGGAGGCTTCGGCCGTGGTCAGTTACCACCCTACCGGTGTACAAAGACGTACCGCCAAGCGTTTTAGTGTTCTGTTACAATGTCGTGTAGAAACCGAATTGGGTGTGCATTTTCATCCTACGCCTAACAAGTTAGCCAGCTCCTATCTTAGATTGCATAATCACTTTCCATCAGGTGAAATTGTAAAGAATAAAAAAAAATCGTACAATTTGTGCGAAAGTGCACACTGGCCATTGTTATATAAAGTATGTACTTACATGTAATAGTTATAGGCGATAGCCAAGTACCAAAGGGTAAAGATGATGATTCCCTGCCCCGCCATGGTAATAGTGAATGGTGCTGGAAAAGGATATTCAGTATAAAATAATAGTCTTATACATAAACGCTGAAGATTGCTAACATAAGATAAGAGGTTTGCTAAGAGAAATAAGCCCAAAAATGATGGGTCTATTGTGTTTAATAGGGAGAGCCATTCCAATGATTATGAAATAACCCAAATTTAAGTTAAATTAACCCAAATATAAAATACGGGTATATGTATTTTTTTTACCCAAATTTAAGTTAAATTAACCCAAATATAAAATACGGGTATATGTATTTTATATTTGGGTTAATTTAACTTAAATTTGGGTTAATTAAAAATCATTGGAATGGCTCTTCCTATTAAACACAATAGACCCATAATTTTTGGGCTTATTTCTCTATACTACAGCTTTACTCTACTTTGCATATACAATACATATACCTACAGCTTTACTCGATGTGTTCTGTTTTTCAACAAACTAATTACTAGTGAAGGTAGAAAATGCATGCCATTTCTCATTACTTATTATTTTAAATTATGTATTGTTTGATTGTAAAATCTTATTCAATATATATTAACTATATGTAATTGTTTAAAGCCTTAACATAATCGAATTTATTTTCTTTAATTTAAGAAGTTTATTATAATTATTATTAAGTGAAATGACTAGCAATTTATACCCTCATTTTTATTCTGTTTGTTAGTAACCAGTACCTACACACAGAGAAGGGCTGTAGTAGAAATATGTTTTTTACCTAGATCTACTATCAGGGTTCTAATTTAAAAGCTCTCAGCTATTAGGCCTTGACTGGTGTCTAGATGCAAGTAGGGTAGGACAGATACCTCGTTTTCTACTAAGTACAAAAGTAAGTAGGTTCCTAAATCATGTATGGATTTTTAAATTTTACTTATATCTTATTCTGATCTAGGTAGGTATATCACATAAGTACACTTACAAATAGAATAGGAGCCTTTGAGGCATTTATTTATTTGCTACTTATATATAACTTGATATTAAAACTGTTTGAAATAATCTCAAGAGGCAGCAGGGTTATACTTATTATCATTACTTAGTAATTTTCTTACCTTTTTTTGTATTATTTAGAATATTTTCCTCATGGTGATGTTTGTAGGTTATTGAAATATAACGTGCCCATTTTTATTATAAGAATGGTTGAACAATTATTTTGTTAATCCATGTTTACTAATATTTACTAAATATGACAGTCAGTCAAAAATATTATGTGGTGACAATAAAAAAATAAAAAACAATTCTGAATACTAGCCAGAACAACTAGAACAACTGACCTCTAGCCTCTAGCAGGTAGGTATATTAACTATTCTATCTATGATATCTATGTTTATACTCTATTTCAGTAGAGAATAAATTCTGGATCTATTAAGGGAAGTATTCCAAACCTATATTTACCAGACATACCTATATTTTGAAACACTGGTACTATAGGAGGTATAATTTGCTAAGAATTCTAAACCAAAGTGTTTCTTTTAATGATTTTATAAAATCTTACCTCTAATCTGCTTAAAAATATGCGTCGTTGAATGTCATATATAGGAATCAAGGAGGTCATGAGATAAGTTGACTAATGTTTTGACGTTTGTTATAGTGGCAAAGACAGACGCGTTCTTGACACTGGAGAAGCGTCAGTAAACGAGAAATGCAAAAACGTCAGTAAACTAGAAAAAAAAACGAAACCCGTTTACCAAAAAAGCAATGTTTTTTTGGTAAACGGGTCTCGATGTCACACGCCCCTATCAAACAAACAACTACTTTTTAAAACAGTTTATTTATAATATAACATTAAAAATATTAACAGGTACCTATAAAAATATTCTGGATATACAAATTTTCGGCCAACACTTATTCATATGTAGTACTTACTGTTTCTTAGATAGCTTAAATAACAAAAAATATTATCAAATTGATATATCTTATTACAGACTGTGGACTGATATTTAGCTAGACACCGCGTTTTGGAAGTAGACAGAGCTCTGCTGACAACTTCGTCGGCGGCGTCACCTAGCTATCGACGGCGATACGATTACGATACTGTTCAGAGTTGATGTGTGCTATATTTAAATTTGGAATGCCTTTAGAAGGCCACAAATTCGCGCCATGACTTATCTCGTGAAGATTAAATTACATATTGTCAGCCAATAGCTTACCGGAAATATCGCTCTCTTTCGTTGTGATGTGACGAAACAGTAAGCGATGTTTCCAGTTAAGCTGTTATTGGTTGACTATATATTTTTGTCTTCAAGAGATATGTGTATAGTAGGCGTCTATTTCTTGCCTGTGGTGCGGTATCTATAGCATGGCTAATTCGTTCGAAACACTCCCGATGGTCCGCGGGAGCCGGGTCGTAGCGATGCCCCGCGCACACGACTTCACAACCGCGATGTCTTTCTGCCGCCAACCGCCCGTCGCCCGCATACCATGGGAGTGTCATCAACGAATTTGCCAAGCTATAGCTAAATATCAGGAACGTCGTCTATTTGTATGTCATCATCATCATTATAAACCCATATTCGGCTCACTGCTGAGCTCGAGTCTCCTTTCCGAATGAAAGGGGTTAGGCCATTAGTCCACCACGCTGGCCCAATGCGGGTTGGCAGACTTCACACACGCAGAGAATTATGAAAATTCTCACGATGTTTTCCTTCACCGTTTGAGACACGTGATATTTAATTTCTTAAAATGCCATAACTGAAAAGTTGGAGGTGCACGCCCCGGACCGGATTCGAACCCACACCCTCCGGAATCGGAGGCAGAGGTCATACCCACTGGGCTATCACGGCTGTCTACAGGCTACAGGCGTCTATTTCCTACCTGTGGTGCGGTATCTAGCTAAATATTAAGAACATCCTCTGTTTATAATTTATATGTATGTTTAATGTTCATGCAGCAACAAATCCCTCCTTCAGTTTGTGTAGGTAGTCCTGCCGAGCCGGCATGTCGTCGGCGGGCCGGTTGTATGGCAACCAAACTGGCTCGCCGATGAAGAAGCGCTTCGCGTGTATGAAGTTCTGGAAAGTCATATTTAAAACTTCAAAATTTGAATGGTTAGGAGGTTATATATTTTTTAAATCAGAGAAGGCAAATCAGACACAAAATGTTAGTACGGTTTCACTATACTAACATTAGTGTCCAGTGTGAACCGGTGGTAGATGCCACTGGGTATGACAATCATGTCTCCGGCAGACACTGCAATGCGGATCCATTGGTCGTCGCCGTCACGAACGTCGAAGTAGCCTGACCCATCCAGCACAAGCCTGAAATAAAGAGATTATATATTTTTAGTCATTTATGGTTGTTTCGACATATGCAGTCATATGCTACATTTTGATCTTTATAAAACACGCGCGTATTTGAGCGTGTTCATTCCAGCACCTTCTGAACCGATAGTGTTCGAGCGAACACTCGCGAATGAACGAATGAACATAAAGTTTTAAATAAGGGTAGGCACAATGTATAAAAATTGTACAACAAGAAAAATCCTTCTCCAATAGAGATTCGTAATCATAATGACTCTTGAGCTGGGCACATAGTTGGAAAGATGATGTTGGACGTTGGGGTCCCAAGATGCTGGAATGGCGAATGGCATCAGAAAGCGTGTCAGAATGTGTTGGTCGACCCCCCACCAGGGCGACTGACGACATCAAGTCACAGGGATTCGCTGGATGCTGGCAGCTAAGGCTTGTGATGTTTGGAAGTCTCTACAAAAGGTGATTACGGCAATGATTAATGAATCTTAAAGTTAGGCAGTGCATTTTTGCATTTACTAAGTGTACACCACTGGTGGTCAGCTAGTATGAACATGGATTCTGATGACCTTATAAGTGTTTCATTGTTCATATGAATTGCAATATAGAGTTTAGATCCACTTTGTTGGTCCAATGCAGGTTGGTGATTGTGATAAATTTTGATTTATCAAGAGTAAAATATTCGTGATAATATTTGACTCTTGATAATATTAAGAGCCTTTGACAAACTAGAAACCTGTGATCTAAAGCCATTGTAGGTTAACCACTGGGCCAGTGAGGCAGTTAACAAATAATGCAATAGTACCTTATTTCCTCATCAGTGTGCAGATGTTCTTCATAAAACGACTTTATCTTCTCTTCATAGTTTGGAAGGCTGTCTTTGGAACAAGTGATTTCATCTTCATATGTGTATCCTCTATCCTTTTTAATTTTCTCCAGCACTCCATCTGTTGTGTATGTCTCCACATTTATCTGAGTACAGTATACTTCATTATTTGTTGAAAATTAATTCTTATAGAATTTAATACACATTTTTTTAAATCTATTGCAGTTATAAAGACAGTGATAGTAACATTTTTTAAATTCAAATTTAAATATAATCTTACACGCCGAAATAGCAGAAATGTTGCAACTAGATTTAATAAAAAATGTATCATTTATAAACGGTTATTCAGGCAAATTAATCTAATTTGAATAGCAAATGGAAAATATTCTGAGTTTTGTACTTAGTGGAACTGTTTGTGTATTATGAGATGTCTTTTTGCTGCTAAAAAAGTTTTATTCATGTTCATAGAGGTAGGTATGTATAGTTTAGGCATATTCTATATTTTAAGTTCATCGGCAGGCCAGTTATGAGTTAAATTAAGATAACAATAACTATAAATAAACGTGTAATAAGTATAAGTATAACTGATAAAAGACTTTAGACTCAACTTACATTGAAATATTCAACTCCAGTTATTGCGTATAAATCTTGGAGCCCAATGAACTGTGGAGGGTTTCTGTGGTGCTCCAGACGCTGGTCGTTGGTGTCGCTGTCCATGTACCAAGCTTTAACCATGGTTAAAATCTACAAAAATAAAACTTTTTCGGTGTTTCACAATCAAACCACAAACCACAAACCACCAAAAAAACAAAAATAAATCAGATGTCAAGTTAGTGTCAGTTGTGACATTGACATAGGATTATACTTGTTTTTTATCAAGAGGTTGGACTCTTGCTCTTTTGAGCCTGTGACGGTAAGAAAATATTCTGTTTTTTGTATGTTATTTTTTACTAAATGAAATACCTAATAATTCTATGCTTGTAATCCAGTGTTTTTTTTTCTATTCTTTACAAGTTGGCCCTTGACTACAACCTCTCCTGATGGTAAGTAATGAGGCAGTTTAAGATAGAAGCGGGCTAACTTGTTAGGATGAGGATGAAAATCCACACCCCTTTCAGTTTCTACACGACATGGTACCGGAACGTTAAATCGCTTGGCGGTACGTCTTTGCCGGTAGGTTTGTAACTAGCTACGGCCGAAGCCTCCCACCAGCCAGACCTGGACCAATTAAGAAAATCTTAATCAGCCCAGCCGGGGATCGAACCCAGGACCTCCGTCTTGTAAATCCACCGCATATACCATTGCGCCACAGAGGTCGTCAAAAACCACTCTGGCTGTTTTTCTTTTGTTTTCTATAGTGAGTCTCCGGGACGGTACGTAGGAAAATAGGTTAAGTCGCAATCCATAATAGTTAGTAGTTAGTAGCATCAAAGGCTGGATTTGGAGTTCCAAAAATTCAAAAACTTGGCTTTGGCGTACCAACAGTTATGTAGTTAGGAAAATAAGTCACACCAAATATTTTTTTTAATTTTTGCTATGGTTTATTAAAGTAATAAGTAGATTGCATTGACTGTGAAAAGTTATTAGAACTCAAGGATAGTCAAACTAGGCCTTACAGTGTTCAGCAGGAGTCCTAGTTGTAGTCTCATGTTCAAATATGACTGAGTCAGGGTACACAGATTGAATAAAAGAAGTTTTGCAAGTAAAAATAAATTTAATACATTATTCTACGAATGTTACCTACATACACTCTTTTTAACTAAATTACAATACAGACACGAAGATTGGGGTTTTATTTACGTCTATCAAAAATATTTTACACTTCATTAACACTATAAAAAAAAAAAACATTTTATAATTTCATTTAACACACCGAGAAGAATAATTCTAATAATTATAAAGTTATTATATCTGTATCATTGTGATATAGTAATAGTGCATGTTTGTTAACAATAGCGATATGCGAATAACTTTAATTACATTTTTGATTGTACCAATTATTCCCTTAATAATAATTAGATTTTTAAATATCGAGGGTATTACTCAAACCACATTATTTACTTACGCTAACGCCATTTTAGTAGGTGTTTAACTGTTATTTACACCATAAAACTGGATACTTTTCAACTTGTCCTCCTATTATATTACTGTGCTGTGATATTACTACACGTGGTACACACACACACTTCCAGTTCCTCGCACATTTAAATATTTCATTAAGACTTTAAAATACTGAGAAATGCGTTGATAAGATATCTTGAAAATAATAGGGTTCCAATGTGACTAAAAACAAAAAACTTTTAGATACAGTGTTTTGTCACTTACAAATATTTTCTAAACGAATGATACAAAAAAGTTCATAACATTAAAGTTTAAGTAAAAATAATCAACAACCCAAAACTTAAGGACTGAGAGAATTGAAAAATTTAAATGCAATTCAATTTCAAATTAACGTTTTATGGACGGAAATAGAAAATAATAAACAATTATAATAACAAATACAAAATAAATTAACAAATTCATAAACAACACATTTGAACCAATTTTATCGGATAATTTGTGGCGAACGAACTCTTTCGTTCGCCCACTTTAGGTTAGGCCATCTACATTCACATTCCAGATTCATTTCATATTTAGAATTCCCTCGAACGCGCATGCGTGGATATATTGTTTCGCCCATCATTACATCTTTACCGTTCCTCCATTCCGCACACCGCATCATCACTTTAATAGTCCTTTTATTTTCTGTCCTTTTACAATTATTATAATCAGTGAAAGAATAAATACCTATACCAATCAACATCGTCGTATTCATATCTATTTACTAACATCAAACCTCCATGGCGATAAATTTATGAGATAGTCCATTTTAAGTTAACATATTTTAAGTAATTTGGGGGTAGGTACTGCGGAGTTAATCTGATGTAGGCATTATAAAAAGGATAAGGCGCAAGACTAGGCCATTTTAAGTAAACAAGGCCGTTAAATGTTATTAAATATTATATTAGTTGACACAGTTGACTTCATAGTACTTAAAATTTCCACTATTTCAATGTTTGCAATAAAAAATATTGTGTCTATGAACTGAGACAAAAAGTATTTGTATGTGTATTTTACAAAATCTAAAATTGCTATGCCAACTCCACAAACTTTAATTATTATAATTGGTTCACACAGAATAAAGAATAAATCCAGAATGAGTGTTTGCAAGCAGCGTGGTGAAGCCAGTGAAACTCATAAAAACAAACGTCACGCGTCTACTTGATATCCGTATATACTTACTTTTTTCATAATTTGTATTTCAAAATTTAACACTAACAACAATTACGTAAATTAATATCGAAATTTTTAAAATTATTAATATAAATTATATATTATTAAAAAAATATTAATTATTTAGTAGAGTGTTTGTGAAGTAAGCCTATTTGAGATGAGCTAAATTTGAATTTTGAATTAATTATAATAGTGACATAGATAAAGATAAATAAATAATATGCATTTATAGTAGATAAAGGCAAACCCTTTCAGGACCTTTTGTTTCTCTTTTTGTCATTTTCCTTTAATTTTTTAAAATTCCAGTCATTTTTCTTTTTTTTGTTTAGAATATAAAAGCTTGAGAATAGAGCATTAGTGTTACAATAACGAAAAAAAATTTTAACCGCAACTAAAGGAATAGTAACGGTTTTAAGTCTCTATTCATCATACTTTACGCTTCTAAAGTCACAAATATACTCAGATACGATTAACTAATGTATAAATGTAGAAAAAAATGTTGGAATATGTATATTCATATATATATTTTTTTACATCTCAATAATGATTACGATCGAATTTCGACCAGTGGGCTAGTGGACACTAGTTAATACAAAACCCACACCAGGATTTTTAAAGCTAAACAATTTTAGACTAAATCGTGACTTAACATGAAATATTGAGATCATCCTTACTTCTAGTTATTTTAGCTATAGCTTGGCAATAAAGAGTAGAAATTAATAGAGGCGACAATATGGCAACACGAATACGAGAAACGTAAACGTAACCATAGCAACATAACCTTCAAAGCCGACAGAATAATCACTTTTGACAGTAGACACTAACAACTGACAAGTTGAATAGTGTTGTAAGAGGGAAAAAAGTTAGTTCTGTTTTTACACTTTTTTGCCAAGCTGTATGTAAATCGTCAAATTGAACAATTATATGAAATAATTATTTTTGCATTATGTATTAGTTTTAATACAAAATGATTAACTTTGTTGTATATATTTAATTTTTATATATCCTCATTACATAAAATAATAAACATAAACTATTAACTACATGAACTAAAATTATGATAAGTAATTTCAATTAACAATACAACAAATATATTATCACAATCATACTTATTATTACCCCCTTATTCATAAACATAGGTTAAGATTTAAGCACCGATTTAGTTCAAAGTAAAGTGGACCTAACCAATACTGTTTAAAGTTTGAAGTAAATTGATGCTTAAATTTTAATTCATGGTTATTAATATGGGGGGTTAGGGCCAAGAACAAAATAATTATTCATGACCATAACTAAAATTTTGTGTATGTGCGTGCATAAGATTGTTGATCAGGGTATGCACTAGTACGCAAATTTAACCAAACTAGGCAAATGTGCTTTGGATAAGCATTAACAAAACATGTTTTAGGGTATGCAGTACTTTAATGCATGTATGATGTGCACGCCACTGTGTGATATTCATGTTGTGTCATGACTCGTCATGAATAACATATACACAAAGTTTGATCAATAGCTATGAATAAATATTTTGCTCTTGGGCCCAAGGACTATAAATTATTTACAGGAAAGTTTTTTTTTCTAATAATATAAATAAAATAGTCGATTCCTATTACAAATTAACTATTATTTGACAATTATAAACATTTCACATCGATCAATAAAATATTATGATACATTTTCTTTATTATGATTAATAATACTACAGTACAGGTATTATAATAGTTGACACAGAATGACACTTTTAAGATAGGTATATAATATACTATATTGACTTCAATCAAGCTTTATTATTACCTACACTAAACAAAACTTTGAACTAAAATAAATTGAATTAATAATCCTTTCATTTTAATATATAGTTTTTGAAACATATATATGTTTATTAGTAGGTACCAAAACTTAAATCCAATTTTATCTCCAGAAATAATCTCAAAACATTTCTATAGTCCATATAAAATGTTATATGGATTTAAAAACTAGCCTTCGTGTACTAAAACTATGATAAATTTCGATTATCATTATGATAACCTCAAATTTAAGTTTGCACACAACAAGGTTATATTGATTTTTATTCCTGTCCTCATTTAATTTGGATTTGTTTAACAGATTTTAATAAGAATCTTGGCTGAAGACTAACTTAAAGAATATATATTTATTTTTCCGAATGAAGAACATAACATTTATCAATCTCATATATTAGATAGGTACATACACAAATAATAAGAAAATAAACATAATTTATATAAAATTAACATCCAGTAGAATATATTTCAAGCACTAAACGTTTATATAAATTATATTGCAACACGAAATGAAAATAAATAAATAAATGATAAATATCAATCGCAATCAATCCTTATTAGACAGATATTAAATATATTATGATCTTATTTTGAGAAATTCTTTAAGTTAAAGATTGAAGATTTACATTCCATATACCTATTCTAAAACACTGAAATTTATTTAAGATTTCATTTTAATTAAGGCTTACTTAGTATAATGCAGAATACAGAATTTTGTATCCTTTGACTTGTTAATACCACCATAAATGTTTTGATAAATTAGTCACAATTATTATTAAGAATTTTAGTCAAAATACAATATATTATGGAATTCACTGGAATTGTTTCTGTGACATTCAATTAGTCTTAATGTCAATAATTCAAGTTTAAATGTCACTAATTGTAGTCAATTTGATGTCATGCTAAAGCTTGGTGTGTTTCACCGTGTCCGTCCAATAGTTTTGTATTGTCATCGCCTCCAACGAGTTCAAGAACGAATCGTTGTCCAAACTGTACATCTCCTCAGAGTTGTCCTGGAAAAACAAGAAATAAATATGTATACAGTGATTGTCTACATATTCCATTGGGTACAAAATATAGCGTATATTGAATGTATACAAGGCAATTACGCACTCATAGTGTTATAGCTCTGTATGGTTTCAGAACGTAAAACAAAATAAAATTCTGGCAAATTATGCACGATTTGTAAGTACTGGTCGCGTATACTTTCTGAAGCTAATTCAGTCAATAATTTAATAAAATTCACAAGGCTAGAATCAACGTGATCTGACATTGTATAGATTTAGAATGCAAAAAAGTGTTTGTAAAGCATAATATGTCGTAGGGATATGATAAAAACACGGATTTGGGCACCTGGGTTGTTTACGTTCTAACCTAACTCTAGATTTTTACAGAATTTACTTATGGACTAGTGCAGTATACTTTTCGCTCAAAATACAAGCGCGCGTAACTGCGTAATAACGATGTATAGTTTTCAAACGTATTTGTAATTGATTTCTCATAATATGGAACATAAACCAATTATCGGGATTCAGTCTTATATAAAAACTAAGTATATTTAATTACTAAAAGTGGTTGAATTACGAGTGTTGTAACGTACTGTTCCGGAGGAAACAAAGTAAGAATAAATAAAAAGAAAGTACAAAATACGTAACCGTATATCAGGCTGGAGTGGTGCAGTTGAAACAACCTTAAAAAATTTCGTGATTTAATATATTTTTTGTTTATAATTTTATGCCAATACACGGATGTAGCACTGGAATCTTGCAATATCCACTTTTATGCACTAGTCGAACATGGGAAATTTTAAACTTAATCAAAACTATTGAAAAACAACTTACCCTGATAGTACTGTCGTCCAAATATCCACTCGAATCTGGGTTCGAGCATTTATCGTTCAGAGTCTGCGGTTTATTCAGATACCTTCGACGGTACAGAACGAATGCCGTACTACCGGCCAATGCTGCCAGCACCAACGCAGCGAATGATATCCCAGCTATCGCTCCAGTGTCCATGCCACCATCGGTAGTATCTATTATCCTTCTAGAACTTTCTACGTTCGGTGGAATCCTTGTTTGTAAAAACGCCGTTTCTAAAGACAAGGGCTTTTCAGTGACTATCCGACTTTCGGAAGCGCCTTCCAAAGTGAGGTCTTCTTTGACGAAATCGGGCGTTGTCAAATTGCGTTTTTTCGCAAATGTGGAGTTCTGAGATTCGGTGTTAGTGAAATCCATTGTTAAATTTAGGTTTGTTGTGTTATCTGGCAGTGATATAATAGATACGTTGCTGTCTGTTATATTGATCGGTGTCCATTTTATTCTCGTCTGTACTTGTGTTATGTTTGTCAATGATAAGGTCATGTTTGTAACAAATGTCTCCGTCTTTGTCGGCTCTTTCTCTGTTGTGTTTTTCTGTGTAGTTGGCGTTGTTCTGTTTGTGTTTGTGTTCTGTGGGGTTTTCGTGAAGTACATAGCCCTCGCTTGTCTCTCTGCGACGTGGGGCTCGATCTCGAAGTCCGCGTAGTGCATTACATCAGATTGGGGCGCTGCGAGGTTTCTTCCGGTACTCGCTGAAAAGGGCATAAATAACAATATTAGAGTTAATACATCAATTTGCATACATTAGCTTAACAATTAAGCCTTCCTAAAGAGTGTAAATGTGTTAGCCGCAATGAAATGTGTGTCCGTAGCTCTGAATAATGGATTATAACTGAGCTAATTAAAGAGATAATTTTGCGCGGTAACATAAAGTGTAAAACTAGTATGCAATAAAAACCGTTTGTTTCTAGGTGTATGTAATTGAAGATTATCTAATAGACCGGAGTTCCTGAAACAATCGTACCTACGTAATAACGAATTATAAAACTTTAAATACAATAAGAAAGTATATTTATTATTAAAATGGTTCTACAATACATAATTATTTTGTTCTAGCTAATAGAGGACAGTGCAATCTTTAGAAAATCAATAGTAGAAAGACAATTATTACTCTAATGGAGAAGTTTCTTGAGAACTCCTGTAACAGGCAATTTGTTACCTGAACCTCACTTATCTAAAGTTCTACAGTTCTCGAGTTAGTTATTCAAGAACTACAATCCATTATCGTATTTCAGGCTATTTGTAGTTCGAAACCTATCGAACGAGAACTTCAAAACATCATTAATATTCGAACCTATCCTCATAGTTTTGAACTCTACGCAAAATGGGTGTTAAATACGAGTAAGTTAACCGTGGGAAAATATGAAAACGTGCCTTTAAATTTGATTTTGTGTGTGTGTCTGTGTGTGTATCTGTGGCATTTTAGTGTGTAAACGGATGGATCAATTTAGACGTGAGTTTAGTTTCCAACTTTTCAGTTATGTGTGAGCATTTTAATAAATTAACTATCACGTGTCTCAAACGGTGAAGGAAAACATTGTAAGGAAACCTGCATACCTTAGAATTTTCTTAATTCTCTACGTGTGTGAAATCTGCCAATCTGCATTCTGCCAGCGTGGTGGACTATTGGCCTAACCCCTCTCAGAAAGGAGACTCAGCAGTGAGTGAATATGGGTTAATAATGATGAAGTATTGTTTTCACAAGGATTTTAAAATCTTTAATTTTTGGGTTATTTCAGCATCTGCTTGTTATTTTTTGACTGACGACATCAAGCGAATGTCGGATTGCAGGGATTCGCTGGATGCAGGTGGCTCAGATTCGTGATGTTTGGAAGTCCCTACAAGAGGCCTTTGTCCTACAGTCCATCGGCTGATATGATGATGATGATGATTTTTATTTTTCTAGGTTATTTTGAGTTTATTTTTGTTTGAACAAAACATCACTCGGATTTAAGTAGACATTAACAAATGAGTCCCGTAAATCGAGTAATACAAAAGCTCTTAAAGTCCACGCTTGATGTATAATGGTTATATTTTGGCCGGTAATAGTGAAAGTATTTGTAAGAGCTAAAGTAAATAAATGCGGAATATAATTTAACGCGGCCGCGGCCGGATAAGGCCCGAAATATTCATGGAAAGCGTGGGATTAAGGATTTACATTTTGTATACATTGACCCCAGTTTGTGTTGGTAGTTTGTATGCTACCGTGAGACACCATTCGCACGAGAGCTTTATTAACGGACGTTGAAAAAGCGTTAAAATAAAACACCGAATCTAGTGCAGGTGAATCTTTAGTACAATATCGTTCGCTGCTCTTGACGCGGCTTTAGACACTTCGCGTATTATAGTAAACTCAGTTTTTCCACAAATCCCGCGGTAACCTTAGATTTTACAGACATAAATGTGGCCTATGTGTAAATTCAGGGTATGTTCTATCTCTATTCCAAGTTGCAGCCAAATCGGTTCAGTAGTTGCGGTGTGATGACTGACAGATATATGACAAACATTAACTTTGGCTTTAATAATACTAGTGTAGCTTTTCCGGGCTTTAATTCAGTTGATTGCCAACATAATGGCAGGGGAGTTAATTTATATTCCCTCCGTTTTTATTTAGTACAAATATCCAATTCGACGGAAGCAAGTTAGGAGGCAGTTAAAACTGTACTATAGCGTTATTTTTTCCGCAACTTGCTTGCTGATACTTATTTATTGCCGACCAAGGAAAAAGGCAATTCGATAAATCTTTGGAGCACCATTCGGGATTACGTAATTGGGGTCGAATGTTGTTTGAGATATACTCCTCGTCTGTGACAGTAGTTTGTTTATATTAGTCTTTCTACTTATGGCACTACACAAAGGCAAACCGTCTTGCCTTAAAGGTGCACATTTTCGCATCTTAACGGCGGGCGTCCACAGATCCGTATCGGACGCATTGCATCAAATGGATGTTAGTATTGTTTGTACATAAAGTCATACAAGTGCGTCCACTGATCCGCATTGAACGGATCGCATCAAACGAACTTCATCTACTTACCGTAAAATTAAAAATCCGTTTGATGCGATGCATCCAAAACGTACGATGCGGATCAGTGGATGCCTACCATAAGTGTTATCGCCGCGTTGCAACGACTTGCGGTACGCAGTACGGACGGCTTCAGTGTTCTCGTGGCGTTCGAGCCGTCCACATCTCTTGTTGTGTAATTCTTTATGGGTTACTTGGGATAGGCGGCGAGAGCAACTTGAGCCACGAGCATACTGAAGCGGACCGTACGACGAGCGCGCCGTTATATCGCAAGTCGTTCCCGCAAACCGATCGTTACCGATCTCTAACTCCCCACACTTTAAGGAAACAATTCGCGTCTCATGACGTCATATCCGTCTCAGACTACTATTTCCTACACTATATTATGCATAACACAGTATAACTGGCACAGTGTAGATATTAGCGAAGTTAATGGTTGGCACAACTGCGTCCACTCACAGCTTCCTGCCAAAGCTAGCGGCGAATTGGTCTGAGCTCAAGGTCAAACGATTCGCGTGTGCATAATAATGAACATACAAGGACCTGTAGCCATGTGGCACGCATCTCTTTCTACAAACGCTTCGAAAACTAGAAAAATGTATGGAAATGACAAATGCGATCGACAACTTGATCATGTGATATGTCGATAGCAAATGTCAATTCTATACATTTTTGAATTTTCGGAGCGTTTGCGATCGTAGAAAGAGAATCGACGTGCTTGGCTACAGGTCAGGGAACCTAGAGTGGATGGTTTGAACGACCTCTCTGTCGCACTGGTTGTCATCAGAGATCCTGGGTTCGATTGTCAGCTGGTTTTGCGACTTTATATAGACCTCCGTGGCGCAGTGGTGTGCGCGATGGATTTAAGACGGAGATCCTGGATTCGATCCCCGGCTGGGGTTTCCTAATTGGTCCAGGTCTGGCTGGTGGGAGGCTTCGGTCGGTGGCTAGTTACCACCCTACCGACAAAGACGTATCAACAAGCGATTTAGCGTTCCGGTACAGTGTCGTGTAGAAACCGAAAGGTGTGTGGATTTTCATCCTACTCCTAACAAGTTAGCCCGCTTCCATCTTAGACTGCATTATCACTTACCATCAGATGAGGTTTTAGTCAAGGGCTATCTCGTAAAGAATTTAGTTAATGCTAGTTATCGGCAAAAACGTTCCGCTAAGCCATTTCTCTTTTCTTCATCTTTCATCATGCTTAAAGAAAGAAAGAAAGAAGAAAGAAAAAATCTTTATTACAGCATTCAGCTTCGTTAAACCAGCTTTCATCTCAGCCTGCATTTTCACAGGAGATGCCAAAAACAGCTATTTTGTTCCGCACTACCTTCAAACCGATCAGTATGTACTAGAACTTTGTGTATTATAAAGTTTATCGTG
The DNA here is from genome assembly GCF_947172395.1 of Bicyclus anynana. Classification (NCBI taxonomy): domain Eukaryota; kingdom Metazoa; phylum Arthropoda; class Insecta; order Lepidoptera; family Nymphalidae; genus Bicyclus; species Bicyclus anynana. The sequence continues at coordinate 17,443,757 of NC_069083.1, forward strand.
TATTAAGTGGACTACCCGCTAAATAAAATTATTTCAATATCAATAATAATAACTATACCATAGACAAAGAGACAAAGAGCCAGGGATAATAGAGATTCGGACCACGCCCCAAGGTCGCGCAATTAGTTCGCGTGCGTATAATTACGTTCCAGAACAAGCAGGGTTGTCACTCGCACTACATTGTAAAGTTTTTACTAGTAGGTTAGAGAGCTTGAAATAAAAGGCGATTTATCGTATGGAAATGCAATATCGAATGTATTTTCGTCTTATTAATATTTACAATTTTAGCAATACAAATCTGCGAACACACGTTAGTAATAAAACCACAATTGACCAATCACGCGGAACAGGTTTTTCGCTGCGTGATATAAAACTGCTTCGTATGCGGTCGCGGCTTCAGTCCAACCTAAAACTCCACGCAGAGATGTCGTCTATTGGAAACAGCGATCAACGAGGTGCTACATATATATCTCGGCGCACGACGAGCTATCGCTCAGTCTGCGGCAGCGTGCCTCGGCGAACGGACGTGTATGCGCCATATGTAGTAGTCGTCGTAGTCGTAGGTATGCATGTAGGCCACTACATTACTCCGCCCTCAGCGAAGCGCACAGGTGGTTTTGAAATTCTTCCCGACCTGGTGACCTTGTATGAGCTCGTCGGTGCTTCCATCTCTTCGTGTTCTGTCGTGTTGAAGGTGTACGCTGGTTTCAATCTATCTATCGATACGGTTGTGCATCGATTTTCTAGTTGCACTTGGAAGTACTTATTATGGCGCTCGATGATTTTGAACGGTCCGCTGTAGGTAGCCGTGAGAGGTTTGCGCACTGCGTCATTGCGTACGTATACATGTGTGCACGTCTTTAAGTCACTGGGAATGAATGATCGCTGCGTGTTGTGTTCTCGTTGCATCTGCGCTTTCTTCATAGCTTCATTTAGATTGTTCAAAAACTGAGACGACTGGCTGTGTACTGTAACAGGTTCGCCGTAGAATTCTCCGGGAAGGCGTAGTGTTTTTCCATACAAGAGCTCGGCCGTACTAGCTCCGATGTCTTCTTTGTATGCTGCGCGTAGGCCGAGTAATACGGTAGGTATTTCATTCGTCCAGTTCGTAGAATTGAGTCGCGCGGCGAGTGATGTTTTCAGCGTGCGGTGCCAGCGCTCGATGATACCGTTACACTGCGGGTGGTACGCCGTAGTTCGTGTTTTCTTTATTCCCATGCGATGCATTAGCTTGGTGAACACTTCGGACTCGAACTGCCTGCCGCGGTCGGTCGTGATGGTCACTGGGCATCCAAAGCGCGCAATCCATACGTCGTATACTACATTTGCGACTTTTTCAGCTGTGATGTCTTCAACTGGCTGCGCCTCTGGCCATTTCGTTGCCCTGTCGATCATGGTGATTAAATAGCGGCAGTTGTTTGACACCGGAAAAGGACCTACAATATCTAGATTTAGGTGTTCTAGACGTCCTACAGGCGTATAACTGCATATCGGTGCTTTAGTATGCCTCTGTACTTTTACTCGCTGGCATTGTTCACAACTTCTTGCCCATTCAGTGATGTCTTTCTTCATTGTTAGCCAGAAGTAACGCGTCGTTAATAATCGTCTCGTCGCTCTTACGCCGGGATGATTGAGTTCATGAATCGCTTGGAAAGCCTGGCGTCTGAACTCCGGTGGTAGAAACGGACGAGCAGAGCCTGTAGACATTTCGCAAGCGATTGTTGTTGTCGTGCCTGGCGGTGTTATACGTCTGACTTGATATCTGTCACTCAGCATTATTTTCTTTAATTCTGCGTCGTGGTTTTGAGCTCCAGATAAGTCTTCGTAGTTTATCGGTGATGGGCACGTTATTGTATCCACTCTGGATAGTGCGTCAGCCACGATGTTGTCTTTTCCAGCGATGTGTTTGATGCTGGAAACGAATTGGCCGATGTACTCCAAATATCTTGTCCGGCGCGGTGTTTCGTTCTTGCTGATTGAACTCAGTGCGTGAATCAGGGGTTTGTGATCCGAGTAGACGGTGACGTCACGGCCTTCAAACATCCGGCGGAAGTGACGTACAGCCATATAAATTGATAGCATTTCTCTATCATATGTGCTATATTTCTTTTGGGCTTCGTTAAACTTCTTAGAGAAAAATCCCAAAGGCCTCCATTTATTTCCAATTTTCTGTTGAAGTACGGCTCCAGCGCAGGTCTCAGATGCATCAGTAAACAAAGCGAACGGCAAACTCGATGATGGGTAAGACAGAGTTGCAGCATTTGATATGTCTTCCTTGCACTTATTGAATGCCTCTATTGCTATCTCGCTCCATTGTATGGTTGTCTTGTCGTTTTTCTTCGAGTATTTGAGATACGCGTTCAACTCCTTCTGATGTTCTGCGGCGTGTGGAATATTTTCTCGATAAAAATTCATCATGCCGAGAAAACGTCGAAGTTGCTGGATTGTTTGCGGCCGAGGATAATCTGTGATGGCCTTTATCTTCTCGTCGGTTGGTTTAATTCCTTGGGATGATATTGTATAACCCAAAAAGTCGAGTTTCGGCTGGCCGAAGATGCACTTAGCGACGTTAATTTGTAATCCGTTGTCGCTGAGTCGTTTAAATACCTCTTCTAGCTCTTTTCTGTGCAGCTCTTCGGATTCTGATGCAACCAGTATGTCATCGACGAATGGAAAAACAGGAAGTCCTCTCAGTACGTTGTCGATGTGCCGTTGGAATGTCTGCCCGGCGTTTCTTAATCCAAAGCAGCATCTGGTGAACTCAAATAACCCGAATGGCGAAATGACAGCTGTTCTAGGTATATCTTCTTCACGGTTTCTTACTTGGTAGTATGCTTTCTTCAGGTCGATGGTGGAGAAAATTTTCTTGCCCAGTAGATTGTACGTGAAGTCGTGAAGTCTTGGTATCGGGTACCGATCTGGAACTGTAACCGCGTTCAGCCGGCGATAATCTCCACATGCTCTATAGGTGCCATCCTTCTTCAGTACAAGATGCAGCGGACTCGCCCAAGGACTGTTAGACGGTCTGCATATTCCTTGCTCTATCATCGTCTGGAACTCTTCTTTCGCCGCCTTGTACTTGTGTGGAGGTAGAGGTCGAGCCTTGGAGTATAACGGTGGTCCCGTCGTCTCTATGTGATGTTCTACCTCGCTGTGACAGAGCTTGAGCGTTGGTCGAGTGATGTCCGGATACTTTGCAAGCAGATCGTGGTACGGTTGTTGATTGTTCACCGTGTTGATGCTGTGCTCCGTTGTAGGCGTGACGTAACCGGTGACAGATAGACCAGTTTGTTTGTCAATCAGTCTTCTCCCATGAATGTCGACTGTCAGCTGGTGTTTGTGCAGGAAATCAGCGCCCAGTATCGGTCGAGTGACTGCAGCTATGACGAAGTTGCATATGTAAGGTCTTCGTAGCCCGATATCCAACTTCATAATGCGCTCGCCGTAGGAAGGAATAGACGTCCCGTTTGCGGCGTACAAATAATCCACTTGCTTCAATTTCTTTTTGTTTGCATTTCTTGCCGGGAGTACGCTCACGTTCGCGCCGGTGTCGATGAGAAAGCTGAGTCCAGTGGTCTTTTCCTTGATGAATAAGCGACGGTGTGTTAACATTTCATTGACCTCGGCTCCCGTCGCAGCCAAAGTCTCTCCTAGTTTTCCTGTCTCTGGCCGGTTTTCTTTGCGAAATTGCACGGTTTTCTGCATTTGAAGGCGTCCTTTCCAAACTTGCGATGAAAGTAACATACGGCCGACTCTGTATTTGCTGACCTTGACCGGGATCTTGACCGTCGGCGATGAGTATATGGTTGACGATAGTTGCCTCTCGCTCTTTCCATCTTCAGCTCGTTTACTTCCTTCGTCAGCGACTCGATCATTTCTATGATCCTCTCGTTTGATGACGTAGGTTTCGGAGATGTGACGCTTCCGTGACTACAGGAACAAACAGATTGTATCTCCTTCGTATGTTCATCCATTTTGTCTGCCATAGCCGCTAGCGAGTCTAATTTTGATTCTTGGCTCACTGCTAGTACGGCGCGTGTTGCCGGTGGGAGGTGGCTGATCCACAGCATCCGCAGTGTGTCCTCCGGAATCTTGTCGCGGCCCAGATCTCGCATCCGTCGTAGCAGTTGTGAAGGTCGCTGGTCGCCGAGTTCAACTTCATTGAGTAGTTTCTGTAGTTGTTTATTTTCTGACTCTTCATAGACAGACAGCAATCTTTTCTTTAGGGCCTCGTATCTGCCCGTGTTGGCTGGTGACAGGATGATATCACCAATTTGCTCGATGTCCATCTTGTCCAGTTGCGCGACGACAAGTCCAAACTTCGCCTCATCGCTAAGCTTTTGGTTGGCAGTAATAGTTTCGAACTGCGCGAACCATAGCCTAGGCTTATCGCGCCAAAACTGTGGTAATCTCGACTTGATGGAGACTAACTCGATGTCTTGCTCTCTCTGGGTTCCTGAGTGTTCTGACTCCATTTTTTTAATTTTTTTATTTTTTTTATATTTTTTTCTTATTTTTTTTGTATTTTTTTCACTCACGTCGGTGTCACCACTGTAAAGTTTTTACTAGTAGGTTAGAGAGCTTGAAATAAAAGGCGATTTATCGTATGGAAATGCAATATCGAATGTATTTTCGTCTTATTAATATTTACAATTTTAGCAATACAAATCTGCGAACACACGTTAGTAATAAAACCACAATTGACCAATCACGCGGAACAGGTTTTTCGCTGCGTGATATAAAACTGCTTCGTATGCGGTCGCGGCTTCAGTCCAACCTAAAACTCCACGCAGAGATGTCGTCTATTGGAAACAGCGATCAACGAGGTGCTACATATATATCTCGGCGCACGACGAGCTATCGCTCAGTCTGCGGCAGCGTGCCTCGGCGAACGGACGTGTATGCGCCATATGTAGTAGTCGTCGTAGTCGTAGGTATGCATGTAGGCCACTACAACATCATGTGATGAATGCAAATTTCAGTTTGTTTGTTTGTTGTTACATTTTCGCGTCAACTGTATTTTATCAACAAATCGACAATATTTTATTTGCATACACAATAGTAAATTTCACACCCAACCAATCTCAATTGATTGACAAAATCCATAATACCGATTACGAGTTAATACGCGGAAAAAGATAGTCCTAAAAATGTATTTTTTATAACGACGACTTAACGCGGTAACTGCAAACATTGTACAAAACATGTCTTTTAAAAAGAAATTTTTGAAAATTTTATAAAAGAACAGTTTTACTCATGACGTGACTATATTACAATATACGTACCTACTTACGAGATTATGTTGCTTACGTTATGAATTTCTCAATTGTCTCCTGAGAAATAGCAATGGTATACACATCCAGAATCTACCAGTAAAAAGCAATTCAGACAACAATGCAAAATTCACTACACCGAAACATACATAGGTAAGCACATACATACGTAAGTGGCTATTCCGAAATTCTTCAAGTAATTTACTATTAAGTACAAGCGATAAACTTCAGAGGGCCTAGTGGTAGTTTGATACTGTGACGATCACGTTAACGAATTTCTAATGAATTGAAACAGCGCCATCTAGTGGCACTACTGCACTACTGTTTCAATTCCATATATATTTGGGTTTACGGTAACGCGATAGTAACAGTATGAAAACTCCAACTAGGCACACAGAACTTTCGAACGTCGCGTCGTTTCAGAAGGCAGAAATTTATTCATCAATAGTTGACAACCCTGTCAGGAGCTCGGACCGTATCCCCGGAACCCAAATTAAGTTTCGCAATATTTACATAACCGAGTATACAAATAATAATCGAATTCCCCTTGCGCTGCCAATAAATATCTGAAACACGAGTTTCTCTATAACTATATTATAATAACTATAATGGTACTGGAAGAACCATATTATGCACAAAGACGGTTATTATTTATTGTTATGTTAGTTTAGTACAAGTATCAATCATTACATATAATTAAGATTGCCTTGTTGGTCCAGTAGTCGTTTAGCCCACAAAACGGCTTCGAATTACATTTTTTTTTATTCCTTACAAGTTAGCCCTTGACTACAATCTCACCAGATGATAAGTCTAAGATGGTAAGATGGACGCGAGCTAACTTGTTAGGAGGAGAATAAAAATCCACACTTCTTTTGGTTTCTACACGACATCGTACATCATCATCATTAGGTGCCTTCTTCCAGCTGAAGTTTGGCAGTCATGGTACAGGAACGCTAAATCGCTTGGCGGTACGTCTTTGCCGGTAGGGTGGTAATTAGCCACGGCCGAAGCCTCCCACCAGCCAGACCTGGACCAATTAAGAAAATCTCAACCTGCTCAGCCGGGGATCGAACAATCACTGGCGTGCACATCATACATGCAAAAAATACACACCTAACAATTTGCACGTACAATGCTTACCCTAGTTAAATAGCTTGCGCACGCCACTGCCAGGTATTCAATTATTTGTAATCCTGTCTGCAGCAGTCGGCACGTGTCGCACCACGTTAATCTCCTTACACGGAGATCGCTCCACTGGAAGCCCTGTAAGGCGCTTTGCTACCCTCACCCAGTCACCCCTGTTAGCATTTTATAGCCATGCAAAATATTGTTATATCCGAAGGTATAAGCGTAATTTTTTTTTTTAATTCTTTACAAGATAGCCCTTGACTACAATTTAACCTTATGGTAAGTGATGATGCAATCTAAGATATAAGCGGGCTAACTAGTTAGGAGGAGGATGAAAATCCACACCCTTTTCGGATCGTACGCTAAGTCGCTTGGCGGTACGTCTTTGTCGGTAAGGTGGTAACCTGGACCAATTAAGAAAACTTCTATCGGCCTAGCCGGGGATCGAACCCAGGACCTCAGTCTTGTAATACCACTGCACCACGGAGGCCGTCGAAAGTCCAGACTCCGTCTCCTGAACTAAAAAGTCATCATCATATCAGCCGTTGAACGTCCACTGCAGGACATAGGCCTTTTATAGGGACTTCCAAACATCGCATCCCGAGCCACCTGAATCCAGCGAATTCATGCGATTCGCTTGATGTCGTCAGTCCACCTGGTGGGGGGTCGTCCAACACTGCGCTTTCTAGCGCAGGGTCGCCATTCTAGCACGTCAGGACCCCAAGAGTCCATCGGCATTTCGAACGAAAGGTGTAAGGGGGAGGCCATTACCTTTTTTTTTCCCCGAATTTTTCGATTTTCATATTTTTCAAATGCCTTAGGTCTGTGTCGGGTAGTAGCGACACCGGCGCGAGAGAGTGGCGGTGTAAGGACACAGGATATATTTATTGGTGTTAAATATTTTCGATGTGTGAGTTTACCTCGTCCCCTTCAAAAAACGACAGACAGTTTTGCTGGTTTTCGAGTGCGATACAAGTCCAATAGAAGGTAATAATTGGTCTGAGATCTTAAGGTTGTAGCACATTAGACTCACCCGGGAACAGACCCGCACCGTCTCGTCGATAGGCATACAAATCCATACGATGAATACTAAATAGTCGAGGCGAGGCGGTGCGGGTCGGGTCCCGGGTGGGTCTAATGAGCTACGACCTTTATATGTTGGGTATTATTTATTATTGTTAGTCGCTGGAAAATTCTGCCTGCCAGTTATTTACGGATTGGATAATGAGCTACATCACTGGGATTATTCGTCGTTCAACAATTTACCATATAAGTATACTGTTTATTAAACACAATTTTCCGGTAAATAAATCTGCTTTTCCTGTAAATACTGAAATGTAAACCAATTTTTCAATATGGTAAGCCCATACAGAACATTTAATAATGAAGTAAGAGACTTATGTTTCCTGTTTGTTGTTATAATTATACAATATGTCATAATTATATAGGAACAATCTGTAATGAGTACAAACTGCATGTTTAATTTTAATTATTTCTTCAACCATTCCATATAGTTTAATTCGGTTTAAAAAATCAGGGTTTTTTTACTATTCTACATTGTCAGACATTCTAAAAAAACACTGTTTCTTAAAATGGTTTAGAGGAGTTTAGTTTACAGCTATTTAAGACTTGACCTTTAAACTTCTCAGATTGTAGGAACAGCAAAAATGTCGAAGTTTTACTTTGAACTCGTAACTAAGAAAGTGAATTAAAAAGTTCGTTCAGTCCACTTTACAGTTCTACTAAATCTAAAGGTTAAGTCTTTGGAGTTTAGAAATCTACAAGTAGAGCTCTTTGGACATTACCAAGTAGATTCTACGATTATACCAAGTACCGGAAACAATGCAATTTACGGCGGCTACGAAATATTTTTTTAATCTTCTATTCGACTAATTCACTATCTTTGACGAACCTATGCTAATTGACTTATTATACGAAATTGAGATTCTATGTAACAAATGTCATCCGGTGTCTACTGGTGGATATCATACGGTAGATGACATTTCACAATTGATTTGATGTTTATTTTAATGCATAGGTAGGAATAAAGATCAAAATAGTGAATAGGCCAGCAGATCGCCATGGTTCATAGCTAGGAACTCTTAGAATTCGGCTACCTATCACTCTAGTATTATAAAGGCGAAAGATTTTGTGTGTAACTTCATAACTCATTCACGCCGTTACTTCTAATACTCGTAGAGTCAGATTAACACACAGGCTAATTTTTATTCTAAAAAAAAGGTTTCCGTAAGATTTGTGAAAAATTAATTCAAATCGACAACTACTAGGTATGCCACTACACAATATAATTATGTGAATGGTAAGCTTATTACTCTCTTTCGCTTTAAGGTCCAATCTAGTTTTAATCTGTATTTCACACGGACAAAGTTAGAGATATAGTCAAGTCACCTGTGACGATGAGGAGCATTGTCACCCAGAACCAGTGCATCCACCAGTGCAGCGTCATGACGGGAGCGTGGTGGGGGCCGCCGCTCCCTCGCCCTCCGACCTGCAACGAACGGACAGATAACTTTTATATAAATTTTTAATTGATGATAAAAACTTTAGGAGCTCTATTTTTCGCCCGAATAATTTGAAGCTCCAATGTAAATGTAAATAACTATTAATTACTAGCGGATCCGGTCAAGCTTCGTTTTGACATAAGTGCACTTATTCTCTATCCCTACTCTACTCTTCTATACCTCTACCCCTACCCTACCACTACCCTACATCTACCCTACCCCTACCCTACCCCTACTCTACCCCTACCCTACCCCTACCCTACCACTACCGCTTGACTCTTAAACGTTTGTATGGGAAATAGAAAAGGGCAGTTTTTAGGGTTTTCCCGGATATTATTTGATTTTTTCTCACCTTTTAAACCTTCCCTATACCTCCACGAACATTTCAAGACCAAGATAAGATAAATCCGTTAAGCCGTTCTCGAGTTTTAGCGAGACTAACGAACAGCAATTCATTTATATATATATAGAAGATAGAGAAGATAGATTAAACCTATGGTAGCCTGACCACACGTCGGTACATAAGTGAATATAATGGCACGTCGGTACATAAAGGTTAAGTTGTGACGTTCAATTAAAAAAACCTGAAAAAATTGCATTCATTATTGTTAGTTTGTTTTAAAATTAAAAGTATGTTTCCATAACGATCAGTTATTAGCGGGTTTCAATGTGGTACTAATGCAATACTAATTTCCTAATTAAATCCCAGTATGATAACGAAGAAGACCTTGTGTACACAGCACACGCACGCTACAATTAGCAAAGGGTTAATAACATTGAATACATTATGAGTTTAGGAGACCAGACAGTTTTCCTTTACAAAACTAATGTTTACATTGGAAAATGTATTTTTAACCCACAATGTATCCCACGATAAGCCCACAAGCCTGCAGTGCCATCGGCTTGACATCCGATAAAACTGATGGTGAGTTGGTCGTGATATTTCTCACCCGGTTAAGTTCTTAAAACGCCTTTGGGGATTCCGGAGAGTGTACAGGTTCGAATCAGTAGCGTAGCGTGCCATGGAGTGAAATTTATCAAAATTAGTTGTTGGGGGCAAAATTAAGAGATTTCTCACAAAAGAAACAAAAATGCTTGCTTAAAAGAAATACGTCAGTGACTTAACCTATGTAGTATGTTTCCAACTTTAGGGCACACGCTTAAACAGGGAAAAAATATACAAACAACTACATTTCACTAATTTTTTGCTTTTGCTGGACTCGAATCGGGGTATGCACCACCAACTTTCAGTCATATTCATTTTAAGAAATTAAATATCACGTGTCTAAAAACTAAAAATTTTAATAACTCTGTACGTGTGTGAAGTCTGCCAATCCGCATTGAGCCAGAGTGATGGACTAAGATGCAGACTTTTTTTAAGTCTTTTAATCCATTGGCCTAACTCCTTTCATTCTTAGAGGAGACAGGAGACAGCTCAAGAGACAGCTCAGCAGTGAGCCGAATATGGGTTGTTAATGATGAGGATGATGATGGTATAGTGCCATAAGATGTTACTGTTTTCTATATTTTTTGATACTTGGATTTATTTTTACGGTTGTTTTATAATTAATATTACGAGTATTGACTATCCAGTTAAAAACACTCTAGCTAGGTATAAGTCTATATGCCAGTATGAACTAAAACAAAAGGTGTCGCAAATCCTTTTCCTCCATTGTCAGCTTCTCACTGGCATAGGTGTTGTGTGCTCAGGTCGAACAAAAGAAGAGGTTAATAATTCCGTCAGCCAAGATTTGACTCATTAGCACGTCAATAGCGCTTTACAGTTCAAAAGACTGGAGACAACGGTGGAAAACAATTAGCGACATTCATACTGACTTAATTGCGGATTCATCAACGTCTTGCGCAGGAAACTTGGCAGCACATTCTGCTTTTTAACGAGTGGTAATACACTTGCGAGAGTTCACAAGTGATAATACACTTGTGAGAGTTCGTCCGAGCCAGACCTAGCGACGATTTTCTCGTAAAACAGTGTCTTTCTCATAATCATTATTATACTTGCTGCTAATTTTTTTCTTAGGGTTCCCAACGTAGCTATTTGAGACAGCCATTGTGGAGTTTTGTACCTTTTAAGATCTAGATATAACTATTTCTTTTATATCATCATCATTATCAGCCGATGGAACTCCAAACCGTCAGCATTCCTGCAATCTACTTGAGGTTCTCAGTCCACGTAGACCACGTGAGGGGTTGACCAACACTGCGCTTTTCGGTGCAGGGTCGCCATTCCAGCACCGTTGACAGGACGTTGGTCGTTGGGGTCCCAAACCCCTCTTCTCTCTCGGTTTTCCGAAACTGTGGCCCGCCCATTGCCACTTCAGCTTCGCGACTCGCTGAGCTATGTAAGTGACTTTGGTTCGTCTGCAGATCTCCTCATTTATTATTCGATCACAAAGAGAAACTACAAGCATAGCTCGCGCGCGCTAAATGACTTTGAACCTTCTAATAAGGCCCATAGTTAGCGACCATTTAATTAATGTAACAAATTTAATTTCCATCCGGTGACGGTTGATCTTCGTTCTCTATTATAAGGAAAACCATATATATAATGTAAAACTAGTTCATTTGGTAGCTATAATTGTCTGAAAGTGTTCTAGTACTCGTATAGTACGTACCTACTAGCACATGCTTACTGTAGATACGTCATTCAATTGTCGATAGTAATGTCGTAACGATAGCGATATGTATACGTAAACTTAAACACGTCAATTTTTCATTAGGCGACAGAGTAAATTACGAGCGAATACGCAGGCGGAGACGGTGTTAAGGTCTCCTTTACAATGAAACTTAATTACATGCGTATTTTCCTACTAATTACAGATAAGTCGCACGCTTCACGATCCTTCGCCGGTAAACGAACGTTTAACGTCTCAAGTCTAATGACATTGTTGATACACACGAGTAATTTTCTCCTTTCTCCCCTGATTATATTATATCTTCTTAACTTGTGCAGTGTCTGAGAGGAATTTGCGTTCTTCCTTTAATTTCACTTTCTTCCTTGAGTATAAATATATTTAATCAAAGTTTCACGTATTTGACTGAACAATATATTTCCATTTAGGAATATTCAGAAAGAAACAATAAAAGAAGATACATTTTTAGTATCCACAATGTATGAATGTCTGTGACACCAAATATGATCGGTATACCAGCTCAGCATTTATGCTGTGTATTGCAATGCAAATAATGCAATGCCTATCGTTGATTTTCACCTATCAAACACTAGGTATTAAAATTTTAATATAAAAATACAACCGACTTCAAAGTTATAAAAATGTTCGTACCCACAATTGGATAGGAATGAGAATGGTCATATTAAAAAGAAAAAAAAATATCTGTTAATAATATGTCCGAGCGGGCTGAGAGGGGGGTAGCAATACCCCGCGCGCACGACTTCACACCCGTGCAGTTCTTCCCCCCGACACCCGCATATCATGAGAGTCTAATCATCGAACTTGCCAAGCTATACGACAGTCATAGATGTAAAGTATTACAAACGATAAAAGGCTTGACGATATCTAGTTTAATTTGACAGTTTCTAATTACTGTGACCGTTTTAAAATCTATTATCCATCTGTGCTGATTGGAACCGGCGCCTAAAAGAAAAGCAAAAACACTTTTATTTTCATAGTGATTCGTGGCAATTAATTTCTCTATACCAATTTAATTACCATCGACAATGTACATGCAATAAAGATCATTGTTACGTCTAGTTAAGTACTGTAATTGCTTGCTGGATGCTGGTTTTGTGTTTTTTGGGTGCGCGTGATTCGCTCTGATCAACACGAGCCGGGGCGTTACCGTTTGAATAGGGTTATCAATTGTAGGCACTGCACCTACATGTTCGAGCGATACAATGGAATTAATTGTGTAATGGCAGTGATTGAAACTCTACAACACACCTAAAACCTACGTTCAATATTTTAACCTACGTTTCTAGCCTCAACGGTAAGAGCGGTCGGACTCATCACCGAAGGGTGGTGGTTCGATCCCCGCCCCGTTGGTCTATTGTCATACCCACTCCTAGCACAGTCTTTCCCGAATAGTTGGAGGGGAATGGGAATATTGGCCATATTATAAAAGATATGGCAATTATTAAAAAAAAAAACACTTTTCAATATTAAAAGATAAAGATTTATTCGAAACTGATATTTTTTTATCTACTCGTACACAAATTTAAATTTTCTAGAATCTTTGTACAAGAAATTAATAATAGCTTATCCGAGCATGTCATTAAATTTTGATATACTTTGCTCTATTTTCGGAAGGAATCTCTATTTTTGTCTGCTAGAAACATTTTTTAATCTCATGAAACTAAATTAACTTTAATTTAGATTTTGACAGCTTTTGATACCTCAGGTTACAATTTAAAATATTTGTTTGTTTGTAATGAATAGGCTCAAAGACTACTGGACCGATTTTAAAAATTCTTTCACCATTTGAAAGCTGTATTATCCACAAGTAACATAGGCTAAATTTCATAAAGTAGGGATAAGGTAGGAGTTGGGTAGGGTAGGGTAGGGGTAGGGTAGGGGTAGTAGTAGGTAGGGGTAGGGTCGTCGTTATCAACCCATATACGGCTCACTGCTGAGCTCGAGTCTCCTCTCAGAATGAGAGGGTTTAGGCCAATAGTCCACCACGCTGGCCCAATGCGGATTGGCAGACTTCACACACGCAGAGAATTAAGAAATTTTCTGGTGTGCAGGTTTCCTCACGATGTTTTCCTTCACCGTTTGAGACACGTGATATTTAATTTCTTAAAATGCACACAACTGAAAAGTTGGAGGTGCATGCCCCGGACCGGATTCGAACCCACACCCTCTGGAATCGGAGGCAGAGGTCATATCCACTAGGCTATCTCGGCTCGTAGGGGTAGGGTAGGGGTAGTTAAAAGTTTACATCGAGTTTCACGCGGACGAAGTCGCGGGCGTCCGTTAGTAATTTATACAAAGAAAATACGAAGTCTCTATGGAAACTAAAACGCTATAGCTTTACAGAATGTGGGGGTTCACGCTCTTAACATGAGCGCCAGTTTTGAGTGTTCATTTCCCTGACAACCCTGCACGGAAATTCCGTACGAACTGGAAGTAAAAAGACTGTTACTTTTTCTAAAACATATCGTTAAGAGGGAAAGTATGAGGTTACAAATTGTTTTCAATTCCGTATCGTGTTCGTAAGTCGACATTTCAAGAGAGAAAAGAAACAATGAAGGTAAATTTTTATTGGGTCAGACAGTTTGAATGTTTTGATATAAATAATGCAGGAGCTTCGAAAGTAAACGTAGAGACGATTTCGACAGTTGATCTAAATTGCGAGATTGATACGACAACCGCGAATAATGTTACAGATCAATTTACGATGTAATTTTATGAACAAGACGTCTCCAGGCGTTTCCTTCCATGTCCCATTATATTTCTGTGAGTGCCAATCAAAAAGATATAAAAGACACCATAATGGAACAGAACAAAATACCCGTACATCTTCCAAATGGGGCATTTTAGACAATGGCCTATTGTGAGTAAGGACGAGGCCTTTCCTTGACAAGCCATATCACGCATTGTTGCTGTAAAAAGATTTTTATATTGTACAAAATGGCTAACATGCTGTCTTACGAATAAAATAATGTAGATCACTTCTGCTTTATATTTCTAATAGAGTTAAAAAGGAGAAGAATATGAAATTGATGTTTTCTTGACGAAGATATCTCCGTCAAAGGCGTGATTTTCAACCAATGAGGTATTGTGTAAAAAGTTTAGCATGTTTAACAATAAACAACTTAATTATATTTGAAATTTTTAAAAGTCTACTTTATTTTTTATTCACTTAACAAATTGTAAATCGTCTCTACATTACTTGTAGTTCAGCAAAAGACATGTTCCAATTTGTATCACAAGCAGTGGAATATTTTCAAAGGAATCCTGTCTGCAAGAATGTCCTGAGTCTATTGAAAATCGTTTAGAAGCTTAAAGGCTTTAGAAGACAGCCGTTTGCACAAAGGAATAGCTCAAAACATGCATTACATTTTGTAATACGAGTTCCAGTACATGGAATATTAAGTTCTTTTAATATAGATTGATTAGATTGGCTAGAACAAAATGTTAAATTACGTAGGGTAAGTTCATTATGAATAACTAATTTATTTTACAAAGTAAATTAATTATAAAGCACTCTATGTGTAAGTTATGAGTTACTTTAAAATTTTTATTTTTATAAACTTCATAAATATTCAAGCGAACGCCGTCGACTTTGTCCGCCCTTAGACCTCCTTAATCCGGCCTATCGCAAAATCCTTTCTTAACGGATACCGACTGACTATAAACTACCTCCCTGTCAAATTTTGGCTTTGTACATTAGCCGGTTTTTGAAATTTCGTTTTGAAAAACCTTTCTCATTTATATACTCATATTAAGATTTGGCTCCTTTCAGATGTGATTTCATTATTTATTAGCAGATACTTGCATTAAGATGTATCGCATTAGTTTGGCGATGGTTTTATTTTTTTATTCTTTACAAGTTAGCCCTTCACTACAATCTCACCTGATGGTAAGTGATGATGCAGTCTAAGATGGAAGCGGGCTAACTTGCTAGGAGGAGGATGAAAATCCACACCACTTTCGGTTTCTACACGGCATCGTACCAGAACGCTAAATCGCTTGGCGGTACGTCTTTGCCAATAGGGTGGTAACTAGCCGCGGCCGGAGCCTCCCACCAGCCAGACCTGGGCAAATTAAGAAAATCTCAGTCTGCCCAGCCGGGGATCGAACCCAGGACCTCCGTCTTGTAAATCCACCGCGCATACCACTGCGCCACGGAGGCCGCCGTTTTATCACAATCAGTTCTTGTGTAGAGTAACCTTTTAGAATAACTGAATAGATAATTTTGGAACGGCCGAAGTAAAACAGTTTCATGTTAAAGCAAATTCTCAAAGGATCCAATGAACAGTGAGGCGGTTGGCCTAGTTAGTTAAGTAAACGTTTCGAAGGCGAACTTTGAAAGTATCCGAGACTTGAGTGTACAAATACATTCTCAATAGTCAAACGCTAAGGAACTATTTAAACTAGAATTGGAAAACAATAAGGACGAGTTTTGACGAGCTTTTTGGCACAGATGGTAATCTTTTGGTTTTCAACAGCCAAGATTTTATACTATAGACTAGCGGATCTAATCACACTACACTACTCTACCCCTACCTAGGGGGTAAGGGTAGGGTTAGCCTACAATACCCTTACCCTACTCCTGAGATATGGGTATTAGGTGGAATAATCTTGTGTCTTTTCCTCAGAAAACACTTAACTTGAGATCGCAGCCACGAGCTAACTTGTCGTTGAAAAAAATAAACGTTATTTTTTTTTGGCTATTTATCTCAAGTTTGTTTAGTCATTGCTTATCTTAGTAGTCATCGAAACAAATCTCAACTCTGTTACAGAAGCATCCCTGCAATACTTGACTACCCAAGAAAAATACAATATCTTACATGAAATACTTACAGAAAGACCGGAGAACACCGAGAGCAAACCAAAAGATAAAGGACACATATCAAAAAAAACATACGAACTCCTAAACCAGAGGTCCGACCTAATTAATACTAAAAATGAAACGAAAGCTATCAGGGCACAAATAGCAAAATTAAGTAAAGAAATTAAAAAACAATTGAGAAAAGACAAAAAACATTTTAGACTCGATACTTTTGAAAAACACATAGTAAAAACAGGAGGGATTAAAAAAGCCCTCAAGTTTTTATCAGATAAAACAAATTGGATCCCTAAAATAAAAGACTGCCACCATAACACAAATACTAGAAGGCCAGATATTCTATCAATTGCTACAAATTTTTACAAAGAATTGTACTCTAAAAAGATACAATTAAACAATATAGTTTTAAACAATAATGATAATGTACCACCGATATTATCAGAAGAAATTGATAAAGCAATCCAAACTCAAAAAAGAGATAGAGCCCCTGGTCCTGATGAAATTAATAACGAACTACTTTTAGACTGCAAAAACTACATTAAACCATTATTAAAAAACATTTTCAATGACATACTATTGACGGAAAACATTCCAACACAATGGACTACATCAACAATAACCTTGCTTCACAAAAAAGGCGACAAAGACGTTATGAATAACTATAGACCTATTAGTCTAATGTCTAATATCTACAAAGTTTTCGTGAAAGTAATTCTCCGTCGAATAACTGGACCGTTAGACGAGAATCAGCCCAGAGAGCAAGCCGGCTTCAGGGCAGGATACTCTACATTAGACCACATACACGTTGTAAGACAAGTCTTTGAAAAAAACAAGGAATTTAAGGTACCATTCTACTGCTGTTTTATAGACTATAACAAAGCTTTTGACTCAATAGAGCACGAAGCCATTTGGTTGTCTCTTAAGAACCAAGGAGTAGAACATAAATATATAAGAATCATAAAGAATATATACACCAATAGTACAGCTAAGATAAAGTTAGAAAAAGTGGGCAAAGAAATAAAAATAAATAGAGGCGTACGCCAAGGAGATCCACTTTCCCCAAAACTATTCACAGCTGTTTTAGAAGAAATCTTTCGTAATCTAAGATGGGATCAATATGGGCTTAACATAAATGGTGAAAAATTATCTCATCTACGATTCGCTGACGATATCATAATATTCGCTACAACAACAGTCCACCTACAGAACATGCTCGTAGACTTAGAAAAAGAAAGTAGCTTGGTAGGTCTTACAATAAACACCTCTAAAACCAAAGCCATAACAAACTCATCTGAGGACTATATCTCTATCTATGGTGAGCCGATTGAGTATGTAAAGGAATATTCGTATCTGGGCCAACTGATCTCGAATACCGATGTTATGTCAAAGGAAATAGACACCAGAATTGGTAATGCATGGAAGTGTTACTGGGGATTAAAAGAAATCATGAAAAACACAGAAACCAAGATGTCTCTTAAGTCCAAGCTATACAACACCTGTGTGTTACCAATCTTGACCTATGGTTGTCAAACTTGGGCACTCACTAAAGCGCAAAATAAGAAATTAGAGACATGCCAGACAGCAATGGAGAGGAGCATGCTAAATATAAGAAGATCAGACCGAATAAACAATATGACAATAAGAAAACACACGAAAATAGAGAATGTCATAACAAGGATAAGGAAACTTAAGTGGAAATGGACAGGCCATATAATAAGAGGAACAGAAAAATGGAATAAAACTATTGTATATTGGTATCCAAGAAATAGCAAAAGGAATCGAGGCAGACAGTTCCGAAGATGGGAAGACGAGTTAAAGGCGGTAGCAGGGGAGGCATGGACAAGGAAGGCGTTGGACCGACCCAAATGGAAGGAAATGGAGGAGGCCTTTGCCAAAGTTGGGCAAACAGACAAAGTTGTTGGTGTCACCTTAAATTAAATAAATTGTAAAATATGTACCTACGTCTGAATAAAGGCTATATTATTATTATATATTATATTATATCTTAGTAGACAATATTATCATACTATGGTACCATAGACAATAGACTCTGATAGCCTATATAGAAAGAAAGAAGAAAGAAGAAAGAAAAGTTTATTTAGAATACACATCATACAAAGAAAAGAGAGGAAAAAAAAAACAATAAATTAAAATACATTGCAACTTGCATGATGTGATCCTAAAAGGGTCACCACTCAGCATATTGCAGTGTCCGTAAGGATACCGCGCTGATCTTCCGTGGAGCCATTAAGGTGACGTTTGGACGGTATCGAGACGTGCGGAGCGCCTCTAACAAACATCGACAAATATTAAAAGAAGACAGATACGTAAATTAAATACAAAAATATTAAAAGTAGAAACAAGTGGTAAAAATAAGCCAATTATAAATAATAATACAATAAATAAATGATAACATAATAATTTGGTAAATAAATATTATAATAAATTAAACAAAACAAAGGACCCATTACTTATATGTTTTGAATTAAAAGATAATGTTTTCGAATTTTGGTTTTAAAAGTGGTCTTGGATATTTTTAAATTACGAAGAGGAGGATATAGGATAGAGTTGGTTATCATAGGAACTCCTAAACCACAGTATACTTATGTGCCTAAACTAAACAAAAACCAATCAAGTCTGGGTATTCGAACCGCCTTTTTAGTTCTAAATGCATACAGAAATTGGTTTTTTAAACAATTTATTTTTCGCATTATTAGCTGTTAAGCTAAGTTATTGAGTAACTATTAAAACTCTAATTCTAATAAACTATTTTCCTTGAATACGAATTATATTCTGTAGATAATTGAACCCATTCCTCACATCCCAAGTGGGAGGCTTTGGCCGTGGCTAGTTACCACCCTACCGGCAAAGACGTACCGCCAAGCGATTTAGCGTCCCGGGACGATGCCGTGTAGAAACCGATAGGGGTGCGGATTTTCATCGTCCTCCTAACAAGTTAGCCCGCTTCTATCTTAGATTGCATCATCACTTACCATCAGGTGAGATTGTAGTCAAGGGCTAACTTGTAAAGAATAAAAAAAAAGATTCAATCTCTAAGATAAAAATATTTTTCTTTGTTAATTCTATCTGCCAATTTTATGTACGTAAAATTAAAACATAAATTATAACAGACTTTCAGCTTTGAACTTCAATGACCCCTTCTACAGTAATCACATCACGTATTACAGTAACAGCGACGCTGAAAAGGACAGGGGTAGTAATTAATAGGGGTCGGAAATAATTCCCAAAATGTACTCTCAAATAAACAACGCGACCCATGTTACGTGTAAATGTAAATTAAGGAGTACATTTCGGATGTAGTAAACAAAGATTATATCTTGAATACTAAATAACGAACTCGAGCTACTACTAAAGCAAAGGAACACAGTAGTAACTAAATACTAGTAGCAATAACAAATGAAATTAATTATCATAACTACACACGCAATAGTTATGTAATAAATGTAAAAATATCAACTATCTACTTCTAAAGTCCGGCCGTTCAATTCAATTCAATTCAATTCTTCTTAATGGCTTTCATTTGTGCCAACTGGGCACGGTTTATCTCGCCAGTGTCGAGTAGATGGAGAAGGCACGAAGGAGATTGTTCAGTGAGAGCTGACAACTTCAATTTTGAGAATCTACTAGATAGTTACTATTACATAATATTTTTGTTAGTTCCTAACCTATAACAACACAAATAACATATATTAATATTAACAAAATATTTAAAATAATTTACATAGTATAAACATAAATTACAATTTAATCTTATTACATTCTACATATTTACATAAAAATCTACAATATGGACTGAACACAAACATTAACAAACATTTAACACTTAAAGGACGAGGGACTTTTCGGGGAAGAATGTCATAGAGAGGATGTCCGGCCGTTAAGAAATTGCGTTTCTGACACCTGTCAATGTCACCTTTTTATTTATTAATTAATTAAACGTTAAGTAAGTTGGCATGATTATTAAATTTTTAACGTCATTACTCGTAAAATAATAAGATTAATAAAAGATATTTAAATATCTCATTGACATTGACAGGTGTCAGAAACGCAATCTCTGAGCGGTCGGAATTTACGACTACGAGTATAAACATTTGTTTAGGAACATCAAAACACATTTACTTACCTACTTGTAGTTTGTATCTATACTCTATACTTAATATTATAAAGCTGAAGAGTTTGTTTGTTTGTTTGATTGAACGCGCTAATCTCAGGAACTACTGGTCCAATTTGAAAAATTATTTCAATGTTAGATAGCCCATTTATTGAGGAAGGCTATAGGCTATATATTATCCCTGTATTCCTACGGGAACGGGAACCACGTGGGTGAAACCGCGCGGACTCAGCTAGTGTATGTATAAATAATCATGGTCATAAGTAAACTTACTAAAACTACGAGACACCGACAGGAGTCGTAATCAAGTTCGAGGTACTTACTCGTAGTTTAAGTCAAACGCTGATGAATAGCAATTATATTATAATCAAACAGTTCACAACTCGTTTTTGCAGAGTTGACCTTCCGCGTGCGAGTTACTCGTACAGGTGAAGCAGCTAATAATATAATCTGTGCAAATAGTGCGACGGCACGTGACCGTATGTTATGTCGCCTGATGATATAAATTTAATTCATTTATATTTGATACTAGCGGACCCTGTCAAGCTTAGCTTTGATTTATGTGCACTACTTTCCTACCTCTATCCAACCCTACTCCTACCCTACCTCTTCTCTACCCCTACCTATATCGTATCGAATCAAAGCAGCGTGGTGGGTCTAAGCTCCAGTTTGGTCGTGGTTCGTTAGTATATGCTGAAAATGATAATGATGATATTGTCGCTTGGGGATTTATTTCAAGGGGAATTCATTTCAATATTGCCTAAGCCGTAATAGTCTAGTGAATATGACCCCTGCCTTCGATTAGGAGGGCGTAGGTTCGTCGTTCGTAGGAAACCTGCATACCTGAAAATTTTCTTAATTCTCTTGTGTGAACCCACATTGGACCAGCGTGGTGAACTATTAGCCTTTTCTTATTCTCAAAAGGATACTCTCAGGGTTTTGTTAATGATGATGATGATGATGATTGCTTAAGGTTTCATCAGATTCTGTGCAGTAAAACAATCACAAAACTCCTAACGGTCATACGTACCGTTTACGTCACCGGGTGATTCACCGTCCACTCATATGTTGATCACCGTGATTGTCAGATCTGTGGATAAAACATTTGAGAATAAATACCCAGGTTTTACAATATATAAATAATAGCAGACGCCACTGTAGTTCATTTTCCAGTGGGAATATGGGGATTAAATATAACCTATGTTCATAAGGGGTAGGATTCTAACGGTAAAAGAATTTTTCAAATCGGTCCAGTTGTTTCAGAGTCTATTAATTGCAAAAAACAAACAATCAAATATTTCCTCTTTATAATATTAAGTCTTGATAAAGGTCCTCCTTTCATTGAAGACTAGATGGTCTTTGGGCTCAAGAACAAAATATTTATTCGTGATCATACTGTTCAAACTTTGTGTATGTGACGTTCATGGTGAGTTGGACACATTTGTGAACGTATTGAACCATGGTGGTAGGGCGTTTTCCTTCCGGTAACAAATATGCCCATTGAAAATTGTCCGATAAAGTCAGCATTTGATTGTATCTTTTTCTATTGTCCTGTTATCTTGCTATATATCTATGCAATGCAAAAGATAAATAAAAGATATTTAAAATCAAGTGATAACCTTGTCGGATTATATTCATGGGGCATATTTGATAATCATGCAGTGAAAGATTATGAGTTGTTAATTCAAAATTACAGACACCTAAATTTTATTAATTTTGTATATAGCAACAGACAATAGTATTATAATATTGCTTTATTTATAGTATATATAAGTGTTCATAACATCATAAAAGTGTAGAGCTATCGATCACAGTGCAACGCTTGGGTAACGCAATTTGCACAACTACTGGGTAAGTAGCTATCACACTCAATTAGTAATATAGCGAGACAAATTGTTAATGTTTTTTCAAGTTGTCTGCCTCGTTGCACCCTTCATTAGCTATCCAGGACGACCTTGTGTTTAGAAAGGCATTATTACACATAAAAACTGATCATATTTTTATTAAATCTAAACAATTGTTAGGTATTTTTAAATATATATAATTTTATTAAGCAGTACTAATTGGACTAGAAACTAAGGACTATGAAAAATTTTAAAAAAAGGACCAGCCTTCATGGAAGTCAGCTAAAATTAAGGTGGTGAAAAAGTAAAGCTGATATAGTAAGTTTTCATTGCCTACATTTATACACGACAAGAATCGGTGAATTACATTAACAAAACATAACCTCATAAGTTTTAGTCAAATTTTCGAGAGAAAAATTCATTAGGTATTTTAATTTTTTCATTTATTTTACTCGTAGACGCGATAGTGAATGTCTTTTCCAACACTTTATAATCAACTCATACCTACTAGGTGATTATAAATATTGCAGGCGTAAAAAAATAATAATAGTAGAACCGATATTCATGGGTTATGGCGACTCATTTGCTTCTCCCCTTTATTTTAAGCTTAACGCAAAATCGTACATCGCAAGCATTGGTATTCTTGCAAAATGAAGTTACAAGTTGAAATAATCGATGAGCCAATATTGAAAGTGATCTCAGTATCAGCACTCGTCGCTTCTAATATTTGCGCACTAGAGGTACAAACTGCAAATATCCTTCAAGGGAGGTCGATTCCGCAACCAGACACCTGCTTAAATACACAGCCTTCGTTTATTTAGCTCACGGCAGCGTTATCAGACCCCCTTTACGAACTAATAAAGCTACTTAATAATCGTTGAATAATATTGAATGGTTTCATCCATAACGAAGTTATAGGGAATCGAAAATGTCAGATGGTGTGAAATTAGGAGTTGATTAAAAACTACAACGCTGTATACGCGATTTACACTCTTAATAAAAAATTCGGACCCATCTTACTCAGTCAGACAGTTTATTAGCTGATTAGCTTCACACTCTCTCACTCTGATCTCACGTTGGCACCTTGACATTGACAGAATTGACAGAAGTAGGTGAATGTTTTTCCTAAATGTAGTAACGAATAAGATAAATAGAAAATGAGAAGTCGATTATACTAATTTAGATTCAAAGTTTAATATTTTTTAGTTTAATAGGAAATGATTTTTTTTTCTCTGAAAATATTTTCACTGAAAATATTTTCGTCTAAAGTAATCCTGTTTTCACACATTTTATTTTTCATTTATTTCATAATAGTTTTAACGCTGCTTGAAAGTTTGCCAAAGAAGGCTTCATTGAAAAACTTTTTCAACTTATCTTTTACCTCTTGATTAAAAAAAAAACATCTAATCTTGGATTGGATTCAAGTAAGACAATTAAAATGTCTCTTACAACGGAGTCATGTGAGTCACACTTGATTATATATTACCTCAGGCCCTCGATTGTCTTTGTCCTTAGACTGAGAGATATTTGATTTATGTTTATTTTGTGCTGAATCATGGTGATCACATGACGAGATATTTTGGGGAATCGCTCCATCGCACCGAGCTACAAATACCAGTATACCAGTACCTCGATGACTGACAGAAATGAACCTCCTCAGTACGGTACGGAAATTACCGCGACGTGTGATTGATGCATTGCGTTAACGCAATCATTATTTGGATGATGAATGTATTACACTTTCTAGCACTGGGAACTTAGGGGTTTTTTTTTTTATTCTTTACAAGTTAGCCCTGACTACAATCTCGAGATGAAAGCTGAAAGCGGATGAGATGCAAGCGGGCTAACTTTTTAGGAGGAGGATGAAAATCCACACCCCTTTCGGTTTCTACACGGCATCGTACGTCTTTTCCTGTGGGGTGGTAACTAGCCACGGCCGAAGCCTCCCACCAGCCAGACCTGGACAAATTAAGAAAATCTCAATCTGCCCAGCCGGGGATCGAACCCAGGCCCTCCGTCTTGTAAATCCACCGCGCATACCACTGCGCCACGGAGGCCGTCACGGAGGGTTCGTGATACTTTTGAATTTGTTTGTAAAGTTTTGTAATAAGTACCCTGCAAAGTCTCACAGATATGTGAAAACATATTTCATGATTTTAATAGCTAAATACGGCAGTAGTTATAAGCTGTGAATGTATATTGCGTATTTTAGTATGTAAATGTTTTACTGTTGTGCATTATTTAAATTCAAGAGTTTAAAACTAAAATCAGTATTGAACAAAAAGCGAAACCCATGACTGAGCTTGTGGGCTCCTCTCGGACCAATGCGTATGATTGCGTTTTAATTTCAAGTTCTCAGTTGTATTTAAAAAAACTTAAACTTTCAAAATAGCTTATAACCTAAGGATTAATAATTGCATTTAGAATTTGAAAATATTAACATTAAATTACTATTTGTAGACATAATAATAAATATACTTTAACAATCACATCACTATCTAGCCCCAAAGTAAACATACAGAGTAGCTTGTGTTATGGGTGCTAAGATAGTTGATATTATAATATTAATATACAATTATATACTACATATAAATACTTATATAATATATAAATACACACAGACACTGGAAAACACCCATGTTCATCACAGAAATATTTTCCAGTTGTGGGAATCGAACCCACGGCCGTGGATGCAGAAAGCAGGGTCACTACCCACTGCGCCACGCGGCCGTCATTTGTGGTACTTGAATTTGTTTTTTTAACTTGGATATTGTAGAATCACTATTATCTATACTGATTTTGATGATAGTAATCAGTAAATTGCAAATTTTGGTACATATACTATTTATACAGCAAAAATTCGAAAATTAATAAGGGTGAATCATTTTGAAAGATCCTAACACAACGTCATCCATCTCATACTCACAAAGGTTCGAGTATAATGTACACGCGCCATAGAAATCTCGCTCAGTCTCCACAAAAGCGAACGTTTTCCACGTCCTGTTTACAAAGCGTACAGTTACTCAAAGTCTAGACCGTAGACACGGCTTAGTAACACTATACATTGGGTATCGAGGTCTCGGGGGGCCGTTTAATCGGAGTGTAACCGATATGTAGTACAATGTCGTATGCCCGATGTTGCTACACTATTGCATGACACCATCACTGGTATAACAATATGGGCTAAGAGTCTGCCGTAGTCACACATACCTCTCTTCATGAAGGCGTTTGTCAGCCTATGCTCCTACCATAGGAGTTTAGTGGTGGTTTTGGAATGTAATCATAATAATAAAAAAAAACCACTAATAACACCAAAAATAAAAATTACAAAACAAATCAAGTGGAAAAACAAGCAACAAGTATGGTGTAACGGCGGCCTTATCTTCCAGGCAACTGTTAATCGTAAGTCGAATCGTTACTCGAATGTAAAGGTCTAGATCATCAACCGTTAAAGTATATAACGCATTTTTTTCGGTATATCGGTATAGGTGAAGTCATGCCGAAATTTGCCAGTCACTTAGCTTAGCGGCAAATTTTCAAAAAACTCCGTTGAAGATCAAAGTTTAAGGTTCTTCAACAAGAGGTTGACACGAAGCTAAAGGTCTAGCAACACTGGACACATGATTCCTTATAGTATGCCGTAGAAAATAGAAAAAATACCATTTACACTTGGTCAATAAAGACGTTCCATACCTATAGTCCTTTTTATGAAAGAAGACCCCGAAACGCAGCGTTAATATTTTAATGGCGCACATTGGCATTTGGTAATGGCAGTCTTACTGTCATTGGTGTAAGGCGCTCAATTTTAGTTCAGGTTTTAGCCGCGGGACTTCTTTCATGAAAAGGACTCTACCGATAATTGGTCTACCGTACTTAAATGCGCTGATAAACTTTTAAACTTCACACAATGAGGTAAGTCTGGCTTGCGCAGGCTCTGGTTAGAGCACTATTGCATGACAGCATCACCGGTATAACAATACTGAGCGGCACCAAGTTAGTATTGCGCATGCGAAAATTTCAATTAATCAAAATTGAACTTTATTACTGACACCGTAGAGGCAAGAGGTGGTATTATAGAATTAACTATAATACTTGTGATGAGAGCACAGAGCATAAAGCACATGAGCTGCGCTTGAGAGCCTCTGAAGACAACAGATTTGAACAAACAATAATTTAGTTAAGTATAGAGCGTTGGTGGAAGGAAATGAGACTATGTAAATTGTTTTTTTTTATTTAAAATAAGATAAAAGAAAAAAAAAGAAAGGATAAATAACAAAAAGATTAGGCACAGCCATGTAAAGACGCTTTTATTGCTGTAAAGTGCCAAGTTACTGAAAACATAAACAAAGTTTGACGACTGAACAAGCTTAGGGACAGAAGAACTGCTAAACTTTTATTAGAAATATGCAAAAAAACTTTTTGGACGATCGAGAGAGTATTTATTTTCTCAAATTTCACCAGATCTGATACTAATAACATAAGAGTAATTTAACACAGGCATACACTTACTATGAGTACCTACAACAAGTACAAAACAAAGTAAAATGTACAAACGAACAACCAGGGAATTCTAATTTAATTGTATTTTTATGTACATCATCATCATAATCATCATATCAGCCGATGGACGTCCACTGCAGGACATAGGTCTTTTGTAGGGACTTCCAAACATCACAATACTGAGCCACCTGCATCCAGCGAATTCCAGCGACTCGCCTGATGTCGTCAGTCCACCTGGTGGGGGGTCGGCCAACACTGCGCTTACTATAGTATGCGCATTATCATCTGAGTCGTCCGGTCATAAAAGTCAAAAAAGATAGGAATGTGCAGCGCG
This sequence comes from Bicyclus anynana, assembly GCF_947172395.1. Taxonomy (NCBI): domain Eukaryota; kingdom Metazoa; phylum Arthropoda; class Insecta; order Lepidoptera; family Nymphalidae; genus Bicyclus; species Bicyclus anynana. The sequence continues at coordinate 17,470,981 of NC_069083.1, forward strand.
CCTACCTGCGCACCCTAATTATCGATAAACGGCTACCTGCGCACGTGCTAATGATGAGTCAATAATGATTTGGACGATTCTGATTGGTCGGTTTCTAATGTAATTGCATTGCGTATTTTTTTTGCTATAAATGTGTTTACTGCAATTAAATAAATACATTCATGTGTTACTCGTTGCGCACTATGGATACTAATATATAATAAATTTGGCAGAAGACGAAGATTCTGATGATGAAGACTCAGATGAAGATTAATTTTATTTAGTTAATAATTATATAATATGAAATATGTATTATATTAAATCAAATATTGTTAATTTTTTTAATTTTGTGAACAAGATACGATAATAAACTTTACTTATCGATAATATGTCTTTCATTGTTACACCCTTCACTAGACGGCTCCATAAGACCCATAAGTGCAAGCGAGATAGATATAGAGAAATGATTTATGGCCCTAAGACTCAGTTGTTAATGCTATTAGTATAGTGCGGGGTCGCCATTCCAGCACTTTGGGACCCCAACGTCCAACGGCTCTTCGAACTATGTGCCCCGCCCATCGCCACTTCAGCTGCGCAACTCGTTGAGCTATGTCGGTGACTTTGGTTCTTCTACGGATCTCCTCATTTCTGATTCGATCACGCAGAGATACTCCTAACATAGCTCGTATTTTTTTGTACACTTTCATATAATTTTCCAGTCAGTGTGAAGAGGCCGTTAAGCTGTCATTAGTGAGCAGTGTGCATGACAGATTAAGGCCGTGTATTGTGTGTCGCAGTGTGACGACGAAATTAGACAATTTCAGTATTTCTGTTACCAGCTTCCGGACGGTTAAGTGGCTCGGTATGTTTGTAAAAGTTCATCATCATCAGTATATTTAGCCTCCTTGGTAATAGGAGACGGGATACTGAACACTTTTCTACGAGTCAAACCATGACGTCTTCCTACAGTATATACTCGGTGGTAACAATGCGATCTTTTTTTATTCTTTACAAGTTAGCCCTTGACTACAATCTCACCTGATGATATATCTGGATGGATAATGCAATCTAAGGTGGAGCGGGCTAATTTTTTAGGAGTACCAACGATAATCCACACCCCTTTCGGTTTCTACATGTATCCGAATGCTAAATCGCTTGGCGGTACGTCTTTGCCGGTAAGAGCCTCATAAGAAGGCTCAAAGTCACACAGCGGGCGATGGAATGAGCTATTCTTAGAGTATATCTGCTGATGGAATCAGAAATGAGGAGATCCGCAGAAAAACCAAAGTCACGGAGTCGCAAAGCTGAAGTGGCAATATAGTTCAAAGAGCCGATAGCCATTAGGGTTCCAAGGTGGAATGGCGACATCAAGCGAGTCGCAGGGATTCGCTGGACGAAGGCGGCTCAGGATCGTGGTGTTTGTAAGTCCTTGCAAAAGGCCTATGTGCTATAGTGGACGTCCATCGGCTGATACGATAATGACGATGAATTAAATTAATCTGCATGTAGTATACGACAAAGATTACCTATCATTTTAAAATGCAATAGACAAATAAAGTTATACTCCACAAACGCTAGTTCCGCAAAAAACAATAAAACCTATATTGGCATCTAATGGAGCAGAGGCTGAGTGCTTCCGCGTTTCCACTGGAGCGAAAACGAAAAGAGCAGAGGCGTGCAGAAATAGATCACATTTATAACTACGGGCTGAGAATTTTTACCGAGAATTTCTTAGAAGGAAGAAAGTATAACATAATCCGATCTAGGTCTTAACCAGCTGGCCTATTAACTATTTTGGTCTTTATTATCAACATATTAAAATGAACAACAAAAGACAAAATATCATTTACCTACTGTGTGATATCCACCAGTAAGCACTGGATGACATTTTTCCATAGAATCTCAATTTCGTATAATATGTCAATTAGCAGCATCAAAGATAGTGAATAAATCTGCTCATAATTCGAAGATAGTTTAATCATTGGACTAAAGGGAAAGATATATTATGAGAGTTATTTATTAGATTAAATTGACAAATCATAATTGTTAAAAATACTATCTATAATTAATATTATAAAGAAGTTTGTGACGTTGTAGGAGAAATCTCTGGATCTACTAAACCGATTGTAAAATATTTTTTCCCAATAGACGTTACTTGTGAGTGACAAAGGTTATATTTTAATCCCGTATTCCCACGGGAAAGAGAACTACAAGGGTGAATCCGCGATGCGTGTACTAGATTTGAATAATTATTAAAAACCCTATTGGACAAGTAAAGGTCTATTCGAAAAAACATTTGCGGATTTTGAGTTCAAACTCAAAACGTCATCAATTTCCAATTATAAACTCTTTTGTCACCAAGTTTTAATTCAGTTATAAATCTCAAAAGAACAAAAGACACTCCGAATTGTTTCCCGTAGAAAATTGAAAACCTCGTTTCCGATCGCAACAAAAGAAAAGGGAGACCTTTTCGAGTTATTTTTACACTTCTTTTTATGACAAGTCCCATTGGGATGCCGCGTTATCTGAGGGCATGACAAATAAACGTGAAATGTAAGCGCGAATTTGTCTTTTTTTATTATATTGTTTAAAAATGAACAATAAATTGTTTTTCTTTTTTACTGTAATATTGATCACGAGAGTGTTTAACATTAACATATTCTGAATAAATTATATTGATCATTGAATTAATTTGGATTCGGCTCGAATTCGATTCGAACATTTATACTGGTAGCAAAACCTCAAGTTAGCGTACCATATATCACGTAATACTTAATAGTACCTACACACACGATGACAGGAACTCGTGAAGAAAGACAAATTTTGTTTGTAATAAGTATTCACGGAGAAAAATCACAATTCATATACACAAATGACAACTGTGATATCATATCAAAATGAAGACAATATAAAACATAACAAAGGTAATCGATACTTACAGTTTTGAATAGAAGCAAATACGACAAAAGAGCACAATTCAAATAAACAACATTTCTCTGTAGAAATAATTGCTATTTACATCACATTCACAATTAAGAGTTCATATAATAATGGAACCAATATTGAAGCAAGCTTTACAGATCCATACAAAGGGCTAGTTTTCGAAATTTGTTACTAAAGTAACATGAATACGAATCGAGTCAAGGTAAATAAGAACTTTTACAAGAGCACAATAGGCGACATTGACAAGTGACTGGAGACATCAGATAACCTTGGTATTAAATAATAAAAAAACAATTCTAGTAACCTGAAATATAAAGAAGAAATTGGATCGTATGATATTTGTGTAGCTGTTGAAATCATACAAGAGTTATTATTATTTCTTTATTTAAGACATCAATACAAAGTTTAATAATGTTAGTGTATTCAGATTATAATAATTTGTCTTAGATTCAGTGATTTAATTCATATTAGAGAAAGCTTACTAACTAATATAGCTACAAGGTAGATATATTAGTGATTAAATCATATATTTCAGTGTTTATGAATAAAAATAAAATGTATTGTATTTTTTATATACAAAATACATATGTATGGATGTAGTAAGAGTATATTGCTCCTTTTTATAAGTATATTCATTATTCAAATACAAATGGATTATAAAAAGCAGCATAATTACAATTCGTGCATTAAAACAATAATGTTATACTTAAATACCAGTCATGTTAACAAGAAGAAGTAAAGACAAATTTATTAATCTACAATCTACTTAATCCATTAATAATATTTGATCAAATAACAGTATAAATCAAACGAAACTAGAAAAAAAAAGTGTCAAAGAATCCGTTTAATAAATGGAAATAAATGAAAATGAATAAAATGAGTGCAAATTAGTACGATCAACATCACGCAATGGACTTAACTAAGGCGTACATTACACCGGAATAAATGTCTGTGTGTTAACAAACGCCAATGATGGTTAACGAACTTGTGACATTGCAGATGAGTAATGATTTGCTTAGTCAACTAATTTATGGTGTTGTAATTTGTTAAATAAAAAACGAAACTGATTTATACAGCAATGCTAATTGTAAATAGATACAGATTAGAATTGAAATATGAATTATGGAAGACTTTTTGAAACTCTTTTATTGAATTGGATAGGTTAGTTTGCTTGATGTTGTACAAAAAAAACTTAAGAAAGTAAGATGGTAAGAAAGATACCTTGGGTCGAAACTAAAAGAGTTTGTACCATATCATTAAAATTAAAGTACCTGCGACCTGCGTGCATCTTGAACGAAGACCAAGACAAGGAAATCAAAAATGACGTTACAAAAAAAAATCGGTTGTCTGTAAAGTCGGTTTACAGGCGATCAGTATTTTCTTATCTTCTGAAAATACTGACGGAACGGTCGCAATTTTTAAAAGAAAATATTAGTTTTTCTAAAATACTGTTTAATAATCTTCAAAGACCAGAATATACTTTATTTCTTGTAAAAAAAGTTGGCAACCCTAGAGCAAGGTAACGACGCATGACGTCATCTTTTTTCGAGTTTGCATCTGGCTTCATCGAATTACAAGACGTTGTCACGTCAAAAATTTAAATAGACACAACTTTTGGAAATAATCAACACAAATGAAAATCCAACAGTAAATTCCAAACGTTCTACAACAGGTTATAAAAGTGTAGATTATTCTAATGAATAACAAGTAGATTTGGTAGCAAGAAATAATGATTAATCTCCTAACGATCGTTTGAATCAGAGCTAGCGTGACGAACTACCAAATAGGCATTTTGATGTAAAAACAAAAAACGTTTGTGTGAGTGTTCGCATTCGCAGTCAATGTTTGGCGTCGGTTCAAAGCACTCGTTATTCGCGAGTCAACGACACTTGAAACCGCGTGCAATTATTTCGAGTGCACTAGAACTATGCTTAAATCGGGCAACTTGATGTTGCAATGTATGTTTTGATTGGCTAAAAGCGTAAAATTTCATGTTATTAATTTTTTTTTAAATAAATGTACATATTTGACACTGTTTCTAAAGTGGGGTTTTAAACGACTCTTACATTATGTGTACGTTGTGTAACAGTTACAAGGGATGAAGTTTGTATGGTTCACGTCGCCTATACATCTAATTTGGTCTTTATTATCAACCTATTAAAATAAATATCAAATCGACTGACAAATGTCATCTACCTACTGTATGATATCCACGAACGGTTGCCAGTATGCATCGGATGACATTAGTCACATAGAATCTCAATTCGTAATATGTCTATGTCAGTGAATTAGCCACATGTTCTTTAAGATTTAATGGAGAGCAGTAGCATTGTTTAACAAATTACAACGTTATTTAATTACCAAGATCAACATAGGTGGAGTTAACTAAATCTGACCTAGTCCACAAAGTAATGTCACATAACCTGTGGTGCTAACATGCGACCAACGATATAATCTCGTGAATAGAAATAGACTAATTTCAACCAATGGCGGCGCAACCGGAAATACCGCTATCTCGTTCATTGCGATCGTACGAAAGGGATGCGACTGGGACAAATCCGAAGCCGACGAAATTTTGTCTTTATTTCTCATCACTGGTCGCATGTTAGCACCACTGAAGCGTCTACAACGGTTACGATTGGCAAGAACGTCAGACTTGACGTGCACAAACTCATTAAAGGATCTCTTAAACGATCAAACCTTTCGTCAATTTGTGTTTGTCAAACAATTTTATTTTCTGCTTCTTTATTTTGAAAGCGTTTGTCAAACATTGAAAGAGTTAAGTTTGACAAGCAAATTTGTCAAACATGTTCGATAGTTAACGCTAGCCCTAACACCAATTTAGGTCTGCACTAGCCACTAACACACTAAAGTCTTTGCCATGTAGTCCCACTCGTAAGACTCCTCCTTAATTTACGAAGGTTTCAGAGATAGCGTAAAATCCATGATACTTGAACTGATGTACAATTAAAGTGAATGCACTACGAGTATCCTTTAATCGGCAAACTATCTGGAACATTGGAGTCAGCTTCACTCCAAAGGGGAATTAAAACTCTATACATAACGGCTTAAACTCAAGTTACGCTATAGTCTTTATAATTCAGTTCAACTAACGCTTAAAGTGTTTACTCGACTTCATTAAGATGATGTTGTATTCAGTATAATAATCCTTCAAAATCAAAATCAAAAATCATTTATTTCAAGTAGGCTCAGTTTACAAGCACTTTTGACACGTCAGTTGACTATTTGTAAAGATTCTACCACCGGTTCGGAAGGCAGGTTCTGCTGAGAAGATACCGGCAAGAAACTCAACAGTTGCTCTTTTGAAAAAGTCATACAGTATTAAAATTTACAATTAATAACAATTACTGTTTACATTTCTTATAGTTTTACTTTCTGTGTGAAGGTGGAAGCTGATCCAACGGCCTCCAAGCATCTTTATACCTTTTTGTTTATTCTCTTTAAAATATTATTACAGTACCTACAGCGCTTCGACGATAAGGCGTAAAATGGCTGCTAAGTAAGACATGGTTAACTTAGCCAAGGACAGAAACAGGTGGTTAGCTTTAGAGGAGATTCTCTCCATCCTACAATTAAAGAGCTTTTTGCGATTAAAATCAAACATGTAGTTCAAAAATCAAGTATCCCCTGGAACAAGATGCTAGCTAAAATCAGCGCTAAATGCTTATTCATGCAGCACAATACTGAGCTGGTACCTTTTTCAAGGTTGTGCCAAACATAGCAAAGTGATGTTTCATGCTTTCACTACTTGGGTTTTAGTCTTTACATGCTCACGTGGTTAAAGTCTGGGACACTTTAATTAGTGATGTAGCATAATTAAAAAAAAATTCTGATTTTCTTTAAAAAAGAAATTGTAATGCATAAACTAAAAAGCTTTTAAAAGCTGCAAAAGTTTTTTTTTATTTTTACAATATGAGAAAGGTCTGACTATCACAGACGCTCGTTCTACAACCTGCAATAGTTTTTTTTTATTAAAACACAGAAATGAAAGAGCATAGAAAAGAAAAGCTGGCATTGTTCGGTAGTGGGTCAAACACAAGAGTTCCATTGTTGTGTACATCTAATAGGCCGTGACATTAACTATTATAGAAAAAGCGTTCAATACGATAGACTACGCAGCACGACGTCGCTGCATTCTTTCTCTTGGATGTGATTTCTAAAAGCATATGCAAAGAGATATCCACAATAATAAGAATCTTTTTAAAAGAATATTTGACATATCTTTTAAATATGACCAATATTCCCGTTTCCCTCCAATAGGCTAGTTGACACATTTTTTAAACGGTCTTAAATTATTTAACAACGTTCTATTTGATTGAAAAAAAATATCATATTTTTTTGAGACATTAAAATTTTAATTTTTAAATATTTTTTTGACAATACGAGTCATAACGCTGTCAGCCATGATCGTCTATATTTTAATTGTTTCTAGACGTCACGTTAAGACATTCTTTACCAAACGGAACGTTTGACAAAAATATTAGTAAAAAACAGTTAAAATATAGACCATAATGTGCGGAAGCGTTTTAGCTCGTATTAACAAAAAAATATTTAAAAATTTGTTTTTTTATGTATTTGCGTCTCAAAAAAATGCTGATTTTTTTAAAAGAACGATAATGAACAATTTAAGGACATTTAAAAAAAATGTCACTTAGCCTATTATAGTATGTCGTACTAAGACAAAATTGAAAATGCAACAGTGCTCGAAAAAAAGCGTCGTGTTTTAAAAAAAGTTGTCCTGTGAACATAATACACTTGGAAATGCATTTGTTGTATTCATCGCTTTTTAACGTCCGTTAAAAAAACTCTCGTGCGAATGGCGGCTAATGGTCGTAATGGTTTGTGCCACTTGGGGCGCTGTTCAAGCGACTCACGTTGTCCGCTGACGGATGCAAATGTGATTAAGAAACGACTGCACACATTCGCCCGCTGTAAATAAGCTAATGCTATTACAGTCTAGACGTGATTAGAGCTAAAAGCCTTTAACAGTTATGTTAAATATTAATAAGATTTGTGGTGAAACTATTTTTAAACGTTTTGTCTTCAATAGTTGCACGGGTTACAGAGCCGGACTCAAATCCGCGAGCATAAGGGTTCAACCTCCCCCCTTCCAGTGGTGTGCAGTTCATAGAAACAATAAAAAAACTGCCTGTCTGGAGGACTTGTGGTATAATTTATATAATACTATTGAGTATTACTCAATATTATTATAGTCTAAATTAAAGAAGCAATAACACAGGCTACCGGCTCTAGCACGTACCTAAATGTTAACTACCTGTGTAAATACCTTTTTGATATAAGTATTTAGTAAGTAATTAGTGGTGGTATCTGATGGTAACAATATACGAGTAAATATCGAATCATAATAATAATATAATTATATTTTTTTAATAATTTACCTAGTCCCATATTTTGTCATTTCGGCGTGCAGGTTCAAACAAAAATTTCATTTGAATTTATCAAAACATTTAATGTAAACCACTGCTATAATACTTAAGTTAATATTATATCATTTATAAACCCATATTTTAAGCAAATAAATATCATTCATGCAAACTAAATACAGGTCAGTCAGTCAGTATGTAATGTTAAACTATTATTTCACTAACATTAAAACTAAAATTAATTTAACAGAAAATGTCAAGTAGAGCAGACGGCAAAATATCGAAAACTCTTGACCCATTTAAAAAAAAGAACTTCTCAGCCTAGTAACCGAAAGTAAATGATGCTAGTAGGTCGTATGTGAGATGTGCGATATATAAAGAAAAATCGGTGATTTATGTGCCCCGTGGCGCGCTCAGATTAGACGGAGTTACGAGCACACATCTCCTGAATTTGATATTAGAGCATATATTATAAACTAGCGGACGCCTGCGACTTCGTCTGCGTGAAACCCTACTACTACGCCTACCCCTACCCTACCCTACCCCTATCCTGCTACCCCTATGGTAGGGACCATGCAACGGCGACGTAAGCTTAAAAAATGGAGTAACTTCTCCCGTTTTCTCAACATTTCCCTTCACTGTTCTGCTCCTATTGACGGTAGCGTAATGAAAAGTATACTTTAACCTGCCCAGGAGTATGAAAAATAATTGTATCAAGTTTTGTTAAAATCCGTCGAGTAGTTTTTGTTTCTATAACGAACATACCACGCGACGGAAGCTTAAAAAATTGAGTAACTTCTCCCGTTTTCCCAACATTTCCCTTCACTGCTCTGCTCCTATTGATCGTAGCGTGATGAAAAGTATACTATAACCTGCCCAGGAGTATGAAGAACAATTGTGCCAAGTTTCGTTAAAATCCATCGAGTAGTTTTTGTTTCTATAACGAACATACCACGCGACGGAAGCTTAAAAAATTGAGTAACTTTTCCCATTTTTCTAACATTTCCCTTCACTGCTCTGCTCCTATTGATCCTAGCGTGATGAAAAGTACTATACTATACTATAACCTGCCCAGGAGTATGAAGAATAATTGTGCCAAGTTTCGTTAAAATCCGTAGAGTAGTTTTTGTTTCTATAAAGAACATACAGACAGACAGACAGACAGACAGCTTGCATTTTTGGCATCAGTATCGACCACTAATCACCCCCTGATAGTTATTTTGGAAATATATTTCATGTACAGAATTGACCTCTCTACAGATTTATTATAAGTATAGATATAGATAGCAGACTCCCGCGACTTTTCTCGCCGTAGAAAATCCTTAATCCAGCCCTGTCGCAAAATCCGTTCTTAGCGGATTCCATTTTTTCATAATATTTCGTGATGACCTTTTGCTTTTAATCTTTTTACTTGTGGAACTGCCTCGTTGGTTCAGTGGTTAACTGTGCGGCGTCGGATGCTGAGGTCCTGTGTTCAAGGTCGGGCTATGAAATATTGAAGTTTTTCTTTCATACACGTAATTGTCAGTTGCTCTTTCGACCCAACGCAACTATAAAGATAGCGATTATTCCGGTGGCCTTCTATTGGTTGACATTATTGGTCTATTTCTATTCGCGAACCGCTGGACTAACTAGACAGGCTATGTAGTTATAAACAAAAGCTATACAGTGCACAATTGTCTAGTTATAAACAAAATATACAGTGCACAATAATCTCCCCATAAAAGACGTTAAGAATCAATTCCCACACCGCACTTAGCAAACGTCTGCAATCAATTTGCATTCGTCGGTGAAAGAGGAAGGTAAAACAATTGTCCTGGTCGCTGGAAGGAAGTTACAATAACAGGATAATGTTCCGCCACTCGTTTTTGATGCGCCAATACATATATGAAACTGTTTGTCCTTTTGTACGTGTAAAATGTAAGATGCCTCTTTGCTCCTGCTTCCTTTCCTTTGTTACTCGAACTCAATACTTCGTGATAAGAAGCCAAACACGATTAGGATTGCATCAATGAGACAATTTTTTACACATTATCATCCATAGAGAACATTATCTCTATATTTATAAGCATTGATTAAGATTTAAACCTATTTTTTTCTAAGGAGAAGGAGGTTCAGTGGATCTACTTACTATTGTTTAAAGTCACTTTACTTTAACTATTAAAATTTTTTTAAAATTTAAATTTTAAATTTAAATTTATTTAAAATTTAATCCTAAATCCTAATCCATGTAAGTAAGGCGTCAGAGGAAGATGAAATTAATCGGTGAAGACATTCTAAATCTATACGAATATTATAAAGCTGAAAAGTTTGTTTTTTTGATTGAACGCGCTAATCTCAGAAACTACTGGTTCGATTTGAAAAAATCTTTCAGTGTTAGATAGCCCATTTATCGAGGGAGACTATAGGCTATATATTATTCTTATATTCCTACGGGAACGGGAACCACGCGGGTGAAACTGCGCGACGTCAGCTGGTATCTTATACACGACTAGGAATATGAAATTCCGATAATATTAATTATTTTGTTACCCGAATAAATTCGAATTATACATGGACGAGGTCGTGTGCAGATAGTAAGTATAATATTCGTTTATATGTATCAAGTAGGATACTTGCTCTGCAAATACCAGTTATTCCAGAGGGCAATGCCGTTTAGAGCGAACCACTTCCGTGATGCTGGCATTTAAGATATATAGGTACGTATAACTATATTAAAGACTACAACTATCAATATTATATACCAAAGAAAAAAGGAAAACAAAACAGTTTTTAACATTATAAAATACTAGCGGACGCCCGCGACTTCGTGCGCGTGGTATTCAGTTTTTCACAAATCCTGCAGGAACCATAAATTTTTCCGCGATAAAAGGTAGCCTATGTGTTAATCCGGGGTATTAACTATTATCATTTTAAATTTCAGCAAAATCGGTTCAGTAGTTGCGGTGTTAAAGAGACAACAAACATCCATACAAACTTTCACGTTTGAGATATTCGTAGGAAAGGATTGTAAAGCTTTTGTATATGTATACGAGTACCTATAGGAGCTTAATCATATGACATATTGGGTCATTAATCATAAGATATTACGAATACGCGAAACAGGAATAATGTGCGTAAGAATTAGAATGGCTGTCCTTGACATAATATAAACGAGCATAGTTCTTGGACAACCACAACACACGGAGTACAAACGGATGTCCGTGACTGTTCACATGATTCTTTATAAACTTCACATTTTATCTATATCTTAACATTTTATAGCTATCTATTTTGAATCTTTATTTAGAAAATATATAATTTGTATACTTATTAGCTCTACGGTTAAGAATTTAAGAAGCCGGCTCAACACAAAGGTGACCAAGGGTTTAGTTTAAGATAGGCTGTTTGGATTATTGTCATACCCATTCCTAACAGTCTTCACGACTAATTACAGCAGATTTTTTGGCTGGTGGGAGGCTTCGGCCGTGGCTAGTTACCACCCTACCGGCAAAGACGTATAGCCAAGCGATTTAGCGTTCCGGTACAATGCCGTGTAGAAACCGAAAGGGGTGTGGATTTTCATCCTCCTAACAAGTTAGTCCGCTTCCATCTTAGACTGCATCATCACTTACCAACAGGTGAGATTGTAGTCAAGGGTTAAATTGTAAAGAATAAAAAAAAAAGATTGTTTATAAACAATATGGCCAATATTGATAACAAAATGATATACATTATTTTCTCATTATGGTCCATTTTTGACCGGTGAGCGAATACTAGATATTACTAAGATATGCATTAATTTATATATCTTTGTAAAACATCCAGTTTTACGTTACAGCGACGATATATCAGGTAATAAAATATTGTCATCAACCCATATTCGGCTCATTGCTGAGCTCGAGTCTCCTCTCAGAATGAGAGGGGTTAGGCCAATAGTCCACCACGCTGGCCCAATGCGGATTGGCAGACTTCACACACGCAGAGAATTAAGATAATTCTCTGGTATGCAGGTTTCCTCACGATGTTTTCCTTCACCGATTGAGACACGTGATATTTTAATTTCTTAAAATGCACACAGCTGAAAAGTTGGAGGTGCATGCCCCGGACCGGATTCGAACCCATACACTCCGGAATCGGAGGCAGAAGTCATATCCACTGGGCTATCACGGCTTATTATAAAATATATCGTATCGTATCTTACTCCTCATCCTTTTCTACATAGATAGTAAATAACTATATATTGTTTACGTAAACATCAATTTTCTTCATCACTACAATATTATAAGTAAGTATATTAAAATGGATAATGAAAAGCCAAGATAGAGTCAAAAATAGTAAACAACCTTTAAAGCTACGACATTGTGACCGTTAAACCGGTTATTAGAGGTTGTTGAAAACAAACGCTTGAAAATATCCAATTATAATGTGCCTTTACCGTATAAAACAGGCTGATAAATGTTAAAGATGATGACCCTTTTTTGCACATTTAAATATTTTTGATAATCGATGATATTGCGATTACAGTTTCTCATACTTAAATCGGATCAGAAATAGTGCAGCCAAGCCTAAAAAACATTTGTGAAGAGATGTCATCTTGGGGTCTAAATAGTTAAATACCCATTACCCTGGACGAAGTCTTTTGATGAATATTCTTAGAGCAGCCTATACTATATGTGACACCTAACCGACTACATCTATACTCTATACTTATAATAAAACTGGTCGAATTCTATACATTTATTCGCAAAATTGAATTGAGATTTTACTTATACCATTTGTAACAACAAACGTTAGCGTGGCATAACGGACGACAGCGCCATCTAGAATCTATACTTATAATACGAATTCTGTTCATTTTGTACATTGAAGATATTTTGAAAATTTTTGTTGGGGCATTATATAATCGATACTAAAGCTAAAAATATTTTTTTTCGATTTTTTGTCTGTCTGTCTGTCTGTCCGTGTTTTTTTGTTATTCGGGGGAGAAGGTTATAGGATAATTTTTATTGCGAAAATAAAATGAGAAGGGGGTGAAAGTTTGTATGGAAAGTCCTTCATTTTTAGAGTTACAGTTTTAAATATTTGTTCATAAATCATAAAAAAATATGAAATATAATGTAATTCAAAAATTTTGAAAATTGGGTTGAATTTTAAATTTTTTTGTGGTGAAATACGGCTTGGAAGTTTACATTGATTTCCACGCGGACGAGGTCGCGGGCGTCCGCTAGTATTTAAAACAAAATTTTTATTTATAGAAATTATTTCTACAAAAAAAATGTAAGCGGAAGTGCGCGCACCCACAAAAGTCAACAAACAATTTTGTAACAGAACCTGACTCACCAAGTCACCACGCGTAGCACAAACCACATCCATTAAAACAAAGTTTTTACCTTTAGGTTGTGAATAATACAGCAGTGCTCTTTTCACGAGTCGCTGGAGGTATTCCTTTAGCGTCTATATTTTTCAATTATATTTTTAAAAGAATATTCATTAAATATACAGTGGTTGAACAATTAACATACTGTTAATATCCCTTTATAACTTAAAAGTGATAAAGGAATATTAACAGAGCACAAAATACGAATTAAATAAACTTTACAATGCATTTTTAAATGCCTTTACGAACATGCAAACCAAAAAACCGAGCAATAAAAAACAACAACAAACTGCAGGCCTATTCATTAATTTCAAGCGATTTAGCGTTCCGATACGATGTCGTGTAGAAACCGAAAGGGGTGTACATTTTCATCCTCCTCCTAACAAGTTAGCCTGCTTCCATCTTAGATTGCATCATCAATTACCATCAGGTGAGATTGTAGTCAAGGGCTAACTTGTAAAGAATAAAAAAAATCTTTGACGTAGGTATGTTACATGTACGAAACAAAGTTAAAGTACAAACATATGTCTAAGTTAGAGAATTGGCCGGCTAGCATGGTCTATTCGTTGACCATTATCATGTTTAGTGAACGGATGGAGTAAAAAAAAGTCCAACAACTTGTTGCACTTATAAATAACTTCCAAGGTCAAACATTACAAAACGACGCATTCAAAAGGTGCAAATATTAACCCAAAGACTGTGCAATGGTGTAAAAAGTAAAGAAACGATAAAAAGTCAATAATTCCGGAATAACTAGATAATAGCACAAGTTGTTTGAACATCATTACCTCGTTCGGTAGAAGCCATTGGCGTGTATTAAAGATGCATCAAGATAAACAATTGGCATTTATATTGACATTACATGGTTTTTTATCTTCGACGTTACATTGTTTTTTATCTGCACTTCATCACGTCTCACCGGATGATAAAACACGATATACAAGTTCAAGGTAGAATTTGTAACAGATGTAGAATGTAGAAGAACCAGAGAAGCATCAAAAAACATAATTTCAATCTATTTTTGTATTTCAAGCGATTTGGCTTCGATGGCTTTTAAGAATACATCATCATCATCAACTTTAGACTATTATCTGGTATTTTGGCGTCATCGTTATCAGCCGATGAAAGTAATACGATTTACTCGATAGGTATCCACATAACTAGAAAAGATAATAAAAATATTATAAAATTTTACCTACACTAATTTCTCAACATCGGAGGCTATTTCCTTTTGTACAATTTAAATTACTCCGTATACTTTTTGCAATATTTTTTTGTCCTGCAGACAGTATCCTGAGCATTTTGGAAAACTTGGAAGTCATTAGTTACGTGTCTGAGTAATCCGAACAGTCATGATCTTTTTTGTGCATCAACAAAAAAGGCTTTATAAAAACATTCAATTTTACGTAGGTAGCTGTGATTACGAAATACACCGCGTTGACAAGTCTTTTAAAGTAAGAAGGGTTAGATTTTTTGTGCCTTTGCATTGTGAACGAAGTCAAGGCCTTTTTGATCCTTTCCTTTTTTTCTGTTAACGTAAAGTCGGATAGGGTCTGTTGCTAAACGAGCATATTTGAATAAGAAAGGGTTAGGTCTGTTTCAATAAGTTTTTATTATCTTTTGCGCAACTTAAGTCGGTAAATAACTAACTATTCAGATAGTACAATGCATAGTTTATATTTAATAGTTTTACAAATGGCATATTTACCGTTCGAATGTTTTAATCGATGCTATACAGTGTTCCGGGAAACAAACGAGTGAATGATTAAAATATTTAACTGGCTATAGAACAACATAAATATATTTGCAGTATTGATAGTTGATAGTAGGATTAGACAGAATTATGATCTCTGTTATATCGTCATAGATAACTGTTACCTACTTCGTCGTCGAGTTTATCACACACACATTTGTTACCACCTTCTCAAATAAATCTCGTTCCCCTGGGAATATCAGCATAAATTAGGCTTATGTGCTATTCCTATCTTTGTGCCAAATTTTATCCAAATTAGTTTTACCATTCTGGAGATGTAATGGTGTAACTAACTCGGTTTTTTCTTTATTTTATAGACAGATGAGCAATGGTCTTGGAAAGGGTTTTCCGATCGACATAACAGCGAATCGTAAATCTGACGTCATATTTAGTAAGAATTAGTTTTAATAGGAAATGCATTGCCTGTTTCTATGTTTAAAGCTTAATTGCACAAATAGACTAGGATAATGCGATACTTAATACCTACAGATATTTCTTGCTCGTTTTATTCAGTTTTGTATTTATATAAATAAATTTTCATGATTAATATACTTCAAGATTTCTTCAAATTGGCTCATTTACTTAAAAACAATAAACGAAAACATAGGCGTCGAATTAAGAACCTCCTTTTTTTTGAAGTCGGTTAAAATAGAAATTTTTCCCATACAAGCACTTAAAACATTCGTTTCACATAAAAATAAAGATTATTGTGCGAAATACGAAATCTAAGATACCTATTCCGCCTACACAACAACTTCCTGACATGGTCAGCTCGTTATTACTGAAAGTAAATTATTAATTAATGTAAATTTTCAAATTACAATAATTATAATGGAACCTTTTTCGGCACTGTTGGAGTCTTTCGGTCAGTTTAGCTCGGATGAATTTTGGGATGAATATGCTTGGTGATGGTGACTTCGGCCTATTAGTGTTATAAAAAACTGGCTAAAACTTTTTCGCTTGACGGTATGATTCCTCGTAGTATTGGTACCTACTCTTAAAATCAACTTGAAGCTCTCCCAAGTTCTAAGTCCGCCACCATTTTCGCCTGCATTGTCACTACTTAAGGTGAAAATCAGTTAAGAGTTAATTTGTTGTCGAATGAAAAAAATCTTAATAATAGATCAAAAATGACAGCTTCAACATTTTGAAACGCAACTTCAAGTCAACGGAAGCTAATAATGCGCGTAAGTTCAGTAACATACGTGTTTATCACGTATGTTACTGAACTTACGCGAACTTTAAGGTTAAGGTGCTCTATGAGCTATCGTTTTCCAGAAAATACGTGGTAGGCGACGATTGTTTGTAGACAGCGCCGACATTTGCGCTTAAAACGCCAGTTCCCACAGGTAAATCAAATAATCTAAACGAGCATACCTTGAATAATATCAACAACCTCCAGCCAGCAAACGGTGTATCAACAAATCACAGTCCAACCAAACGCGTAATATCACACACAAATGTTTATGTCACGGTTTTTAACTTAATTCATAACAATCCATCGATGGAGGATATTTTGTGATTGGTAAATACACGTCCGTTCTCTCACCGCACCAAACCGCGACTGGTTGAGTCTCAGAATCGGAATGGCCGCGTCGAATGCTTTGCAGGTTTGCTTTCATCAATGAGCGAGGACCAACATGTTTTCATTTACACTTTCATTGCTCAGCAGCAACAGTTAGGAACATATTGTCTTGTTATCATTTGATTTCATACAGGAACACTCTTGAGATATCAACTAATACTCCTACATCAGTAAAATAACTGCGATACACGATTACGCTTTATAACCAGTAACGGTTTTGTTTTTGGGACTTGGTTACTGGTATCGCATCTAAAAAGGAATAAGGGTACCATCTAATAGGATCACTTTACTGTCAAACTGTCTGTCTGGTTGTCAAGATCCACTTGCTCAGCAGGCCGTAGAGGCACAGTAGATATAACAAGCAGTATAGTAACTCGGCCGTATTTTTGAAATAAATACCTACAGCCGCGCGGCACGTAAACATGTGATAGGGCTGCCCGCCTGCAGCATTTTAATTACATTTGCCAACTTTGTGTTTCCATTTAAATTTGTGATTGTAAATATACCTTTTTTTAAATAAACAAATAAAATACTTTGCTATTACTTAATTCCTATTTTACTACAATTTATTGTAGTAAAATAGGAAGTGATCAATAAAATGCGTATTGTTTTTGATTGGTAGATTTAAATAAGGCTGATACTAATCAATGTTCTTGAACGACCTTCATATATTTATTTTGGTGATGCCATCTAGGTATTACCACCACACTAGGTGACCAAATAATAAAAAACCGGTCAAATTTCGTGTCGGGCCACGCGCAGTGTAGGGTTCAGTAGATTATGTTAGCACTTTAATCCCTTATGTAATGCACAAAAATACCGATAACGATACTCCACACCATATGTAGAATAAACGATAAAAAATTGATCCTGACTTGGCATGTAGGGAAGGAATCACAAAAAAAAAATTGAGATTGACCAGGTTCGCTAGTTTACTAAAAAAATCTGGATAGGTATATTAATATCAGCCGGCTCTTTACTCTTTTTATTCAAATACATTAAAGTATGAGCAACACAATAATGTTGTTAAATTCAAACAACTTCTTTACTTAACTTCTTTATTACATTAAAATACAGGTATACAAAACATACATGTCATAAGATTTAAATCTATGTATTACATAATAATCAAAGAAAACAACCTAAATGAAGAAGTTAATAAATAATTATTTAATAATATTATATTACCGTTTTCATTATTTACCTATTTACACAAATTTATTATTTAAGCATTTATTTACATAATTTTTTAAATTATGACTTATGAATACAAAATATTAATCAAACTTTATAAAAATAATAGCCCACCAGTAGCGAGGCTTTTTTTCCTAGTCGTCATAATTAAAAAATCCAATACACCGTGCGTTCGTCACCGCGGCACAGTCGCGACTGTGTTCACCCCACGATCACCCCACGTTCGAGGTGCGTAGGTATAGCTCGCGTTTCGACCTCTAGTATGAAGTCCAACTACTGGTTATACTGTGGTAGAGGTGTCAATTTGAAATTGATATCAAATATTAGGTCATCTTTGAATGTAGGCAATCTTCTGAATCAATTCCTCTCAAACATTTGGTAAAAATTATTGTTACTTGGTTATTTTCTGTATGGCACCCTCTGTGAGTTAGTGTTCATTTGAAAAGTTTTTTACATTAGTTGACGGTACAATAATAATGCCCACAAGTGGAAAATTACACTTCTTTGGCATGAAAAACATCTCTGGAGCTACCAGTCACAACGTCAGACGAGTCATTAAGGAGCCTATTTTCTATAGCATTTATGAACAGATGAAATTATTCCGAGTACGGATTAATTCGTCGTCATCAACCCTCGGCTTTCGGCTCACTGCTGAGCTCGGGTCTCCTCTCAGAATGAGAGGGGAAAGACCAATAGTCCACCACGCTGGCCCAATGCGGATTGGCAGACTTCACACACGCAGAGAATTAAGAAAATTCTCTGGTATGCAGGTTTCCTCACGATGTTTTCCTTCACCGATTGAGACACGTGATATTTAATTTCTTAAAATGCACACAACTGAAAAGTTGGAGGTGCATGCCCTGGACCGGATTCGAACCCTCACCCTCCAGAATCGGAGGCAGAGGTCATATCCACTGGGCTATCACGGCACTACGGATAATACGGATAACGGATTAATTAGTAGGCACTAATATGGATTAAAACATAATTAAAATTCTAGCGGATGTTACGGAAGTAAACTAGCAGGAAATAAGTAAGTATCCAAATATGGTGGAAGCGTTGGTGGAAGCCACACGAATAGCTTTCGGGTCACAACTCCGAAGGGTCGACGCACGTTTACACTTTTACGGGTTTACAAAATTTTAACTTCGTCCATTCTATACTTAACGAACGACGAAGACGTAGTAACGAGAACAATTGCGAACTTTTGCGGTCAAATTACGGAGAAATATCGAAGAAACAATTACGAAACTCTCACAAAGAAATTTAAATGGGCGCAATTTGATATACCTACCTAAAGAAGTCGTATCATCCGTTTACAATATTTTAATTGGAAAAGCGTTGCTTAATTTTTATCGACGGTCGTCGATAACTTTTACCGAAGTCTGCAGTACACAAGTATTTTCTGCAGATTTCGATAGAGACTAAAGCAGTATCACTGGTGGGTTAAGGCCTTCTTCTCTGTCAGAAACAGGCCCAATGGTAAGAAGGCGGCAAGGAGCCGAGCGACTGCGTTGAACCGTCTTTAGTGAGACTCGGACTTTGGTTTATAGGAACGAAGGGGGATTTCTACCGTACGTGTATGTTTTATATTTTTTTCGACGACAAGCTAGCGCTTAATAGCGCTCACACCTGATAGTAGGTGACTATGCATCATAATAAACTATCATCATCATAATCATTAACAGCCGACTTCCAAACAAAACGATCTCAAGCATCGCCAGCATCCTAAACGGTGGTGGCGGCGTACTAAACTGTAAAGAGGTGGTATTTATCCTACAGAAGTAAGATAGGTTAATTTCTACATTACATCACAAAGGTTAAAATCTGTTGATAGAAGTTGTTGGCAGGGTGGTGACTAATCACGACTATACAAAACAAACACCTAAACGTATACAACCAAGAATTAAATATTTATCAATTCCTGAATAAGTCTGAGCTGGGATCTGACCCAGTACACAATTGCGCCAGTAAGGTCGTAAAAACTACAGCTGGCAATTTCCCATGGTATCACTAACAATGTGCTAATAAAGATTTAGAGATTCTGTCTCATTGCTCCTTGTTATTTCAGTGTTCAAAGGTCCCAATATTTTCTACTGTATAGTAATAGATATTTGGTCTTCGGATGTATTGTAGTTCAAACTGTGAAGTTAGCCATAAAAAATTGTTTTTATTAGAATGTTAGCCATCTTCAGAATCATTCTCTTACTTCCCTCTGTCCCTCCGACTGTCCTGTGCTATGACTGGAAATGAGAATTCCTGTTGGACTATGCTCGCGTTGATCGTACCGTACCACTACCGACCTTTGGGATTTCATTCCACCCCTACCGGTACTCCTAACTAGCTATTTTGGATTCAAATTACCGCCTATAAGACTTTTTGGCAGCTGACTTATTGCACGAAAGATTTCACAGTGAACTCTATACTTTGCATGACAAAGGGTAGAAAGAAGCTATAAATTGGTATAAACTTGTTCACTTCATTATTTATTATGCGGATATAGTTGAAAAAGGGGTGTGTTGAGTTGGCGTATTATGCTGTGTCCTTGACTCGCTGGCCTAGGCTGCGTTAATGTCAGCCAGTGTATCAAGTACTTTAAAATTAAAGAGCTTTTGACGAAATTATAACTAGCATTTTAATTTTAGGGCTCTACCGTGATGGAGCGCTCGTGGAATAGTCAGACAGAGTGCTAAACAGTATGTCTTAACTGCTTCATTGATCCAGTAGTTCCAAATTGTAAGGTCTTGGGTTCAAGACCTGGGCCGGGCAATGAGATAAAAGGTTTGACTCGTTTTCAAAACTTCTCATTATATATTTAAGCGCGAAGTTGAAAATTGCTGGTAGCCCGTGCACTTCAATGCCCTTTAGAAGAAAGGTGCCTGGATCTTTAGTAACCCATTAAAGTTATACAGATAATGATTATGATATTTTAAGAGAAGTAGAAATCATTGCGACGGCGTATCTCTAGCTAACAACGGCTATCGAATCAGAATTGTGGATATTCGCAGAAGAAAGTCACCGACATAGCTCAGCGCGTCGCGTAGCTGAAATGGCAACGGGCAGGGAACGTAGTTCGAAGAGCCGATGGACCTTGGGGTACCAAGATGACCGAAATAGCGACCCCGCATCGGACATCGTAGTGTTTGACTTGACCCCCCACTAGATGGTTGTAGAGAGCCGCTGAATTTTCGCGGCCCACGAAAATGTTGTTTGGAAGATACATACTGGACTGGACACTGGACGAACATCGGCTGATATTATGATCTCTTGGTATGACCTTGGACGAACCTAGCTTTAATTTTTTTTTTAAACATATTTTGTACCTAATTAATACCAAATTACGAAATTGATTCACATAAAATTGGTACACCCAGCCGTACCGACAATATCAATTAGATTGACATGAGATTACAATCAGTAGTCGCTGTCAAATTTGGAGTTGTAGGTCATTTAATAAACTGCCTAGTCTCGCCGTTCGCTTTACAGACCTTCTAACGCAGGTTTTGATAATAATCTAAGCTTAATGTTATAAAGAAGTAACATTTGAATTTTCATTAGTTTGTTACGATTTGACGTAAATCGCAGTTTTTCAAAATTCTTTCATTTAGAAAGTTTGGCTTTGGATGGAAGTAGGTAGAAAAGTGTGCGTGTGTGAAATCGAAAGAAAACAAAGTACCTATAAGCTTACAAATTAGCATGACCGGAAACAATGGACTAACGTGCACTACGAGGCACGGGACTATCTAACTATCTTTCTTGGAAGCTTTTCATAGCCCGACCCTCTTGGTCTGATATCACTTAGCCAAACCCATAAAACAGGCAGTTAGATTCCAGTAAACCATTGCAATACATATTATAGTCGAATTAGTAAAACATATACAATATACATATCTCGGTTCTACACGCTCTCGGGTAGGTCCAGCGGTTAGCATGTTATGTGGTTTCGAACGAGGTCCTGGGTTCGAATCCTGGCTATAAGATACTGAGTTAAGTTGCTGGTGTTACACCCCCCGTGCCTCGGAAAGCACGTTAAACCGTCGTTTCCGGTCATTATCAATAATGTCTGAGTGTTTGTTAATGAAGGTAACATTATTTCGAAGCTCGCCAACCCGCATCGGGGCAGCGTGGTGGGTCTAAGCTCCATATCCCCTCTTTTATAAGGAAGGCCTAGCCCTGTAGTGGGCTGATAATAATCAGTGGCGTCACTTCATAGATGCAAAAAAGCAGCCTACCTTAAGAACTCAATAGAAACCTATGTTGGACCACTGAATACATTGTTGGACAAGCAATTTTTAGACTACTAATTTTAGTGCATACCCTAGTTAAAAACCTTATGCACACCACTGGTGATAATAATGATGATGATGATGATGACGTACCTCGTTTCTAAAGCCAGTAGACACCAGGCGGCACGAGTCGCCCAGCCCGACGCATTCACCTGTCAAAACAAATAATATTGTACAAAAAACTACTTTCAACGCCAGTATTTCCCACTCGCTCGAAAATAGCTCCATTATTAAAAAAAAAACAAAACGACTACCGGCTCTTTGCCGTTTGCTCTATAATATGTCCAAAAGGCTTCATATTATTATGCTAAATGCGTAAAACAAGGTTCTTTAAATGTCATCAGCTATTTAAATCCATTTCTTTTTAATACACTAAAAATACAGATCTGTATTTGTATTATTTTTGTCTTGTATTTGTATTTATTTTCAAAGAATCTTCAAATACAGTACCAAACCAGACTAACATAATAATTATTTCATGGTCTTGTGCCAAATAACTATTAAAATACTTGTTTAGGTGAAAAAAACCAATCACGGACAAGTTGCCTAACGAAAAACTACATACTAACTTAATTATAAATTAACATTGGTGAAGTTCATAATTCGACAAAATGTAAAGATCCTTTTAGCTGTCAATATCTTCACTATAATATTTTAAAGAAGAAATATTTGTATTTTCGTATGTAACGAATAAAGTTAGAATTACTGGAACGATTTAAAAAAATAAGCTACTTTATCAGCGGAAAAAACATAGGCTATATGTAATCCCCGTATTCCGTAGGGAATAACAATTACGCGTGAGAAACCGCGTGGTGTCCGCCAGTGAGTAATAAAGCGGAATCTATCCGATACAGTTTAAGTTAACAAGCCGATACAATAACTTTCTCCGTCAAATAGGAAATTAATTCACAAAAGTGAAAGACCACGTTATGTGCGGTATGTAAAACATTCAGAGCAATATGCGTTATAGTCCGTCTGTAATTCGCTCGCTTATTTGCCATTCTATATATCTACGTTTAACTACTTCGTTAGCTCAGTGGTTAATTTTCAATATATTGGAGTTTGAACAACGCTTTAAAAATAAGGTTACATGTGAGATAATTTCTGTCTTCATTTACTTCAATGTGAGATAATTTCTGTAGCACTCTGAAGTTGGGAAGTTGGAGCTCAACTTCAAGATATAACTTATATCATTAAAACCAGATTATGATAGTTACAGAGAAAAACTTATTCTAAGTCCGCCAAGTTGAAATGGAGTGGCGTGGCGAGACTAAGCTCCACGTCCCTGCTCTAAACCTACTATTGAATTGAACTATGAACTACGTCGTAATGTACTACTATTAATGTTTACAGAATACCCGAATTCCGAGCATTGTAAGTTCACGATCATATTCTATTAAATGCGCATAATTTTACAGTTTCAGACCCATTTTTTGTTATTAATCACGAGCTTGTTTTTGTTACAAGCTGAATTTTTTCGCAGAAATATTACGATACCACAATCAAATTAAAGTGAGTTTTATTGCATCGTCAATTAATTAAAAAGTATTTGACATACTACTAAATCAATCTGTCAATTAAAAAACTACACAACGTACAGTGTACTCGACTACACGCCAAACAATTCAACTTCCTGAGCATCGCGGCATAACGATTCTATTTGCATTAATGAACAGTCGTTTACCTACATTTCGTAATTTTTTATACTAATGTACAATTTGTTAGACATAGTTGAAATGACAAAACATTTATTTGGAGTTCTAATTGAATACCGAATTTAGTGGACTTCATGTCAGACTGGACGCGTTAACTGAGCTATAACTTCTCAAGTTAGTTTCTCAGCTGTACTGTACGCATTTTATCGCTTCTGTTTCTCAGCTGTAGTATCGTGCTGAGGTAGCGCCCCATTCAGATGAATAATTTTGATAATAAATTAAGTATAGGCAAACTAAATTATGATTGTAAATCCTTAAGTAATTTACGTATTTCTTATTAGTCTGTAAGCTTAAGTAGATTGCAATTTGTCTATTTTTGGCTGGAAGGATTTATATTATTTCCAACGCCTAAAATTGAAAATGCAACACTGCTCGAAAAAAAGCGTCATGTGATGTATCCTTCGCAACTGGTAGGTTGCGAAGGATACATAAAATATTGACAAAGGCAAGCCGTCCCAAATAAAAGGAAATTCATACCGCTTGATACAAACTCCGATTTCTCATACATCCATACATATGTATTCATTACATAATGAAAATGTATATGGATTTTTAAAAGGTAACCCGGTGGATATTGGCCTGTATGGACTCTTCACCGCTGGTACCTATGCATCGCATAAAACGGATTTTAGTATTCTTTATATACAAGTCATACAAGTGCGTCCACAGATCCGCATCTTACAAATCGCATCGAAAGGATTTTATCTACCATAAAATTAAAAACCCATTTGATGCGTCCGATGACCGATACGCACGATGCGGATCTGTGGACGCCTACCATAAACCAGTTATTGGTGTATTCAAACTCTGATCTTATCAATCACCCAAAGGAAGTGCGGGTGATTTAGATTGGAAATAGAATTAATATAATTCGTACAGTTGCATAACGGCCTCATAACTGTTAATATATTTCTGTGTTAGTCGGTAACACACTGTTTTGTTTCCTATTTACATAACATTACTGTTTCGACATCTGGTTGATTACAATTATGTGTTAGCTAGCGGACGCACGCGGCTTTAGCCGATTTTTTTAAGTGAAACTTCTTTGGAATAGTCAACATGAATCCCGACATACAGAGATACGATTAAATGGATATATAATCGTATCTCTGTATATAATACACTAGTATACAGCCGCGGCATCGTCCGCGTGGAACCCTGAACCACGAAGTTCATCATTAAGCTATAAATAAACCTTCCCCTTGAATCATATACATTCTAGACTCTACAGTGTCAAGGGCAGAAGCACTACGCAGTGTGTGGCATACGATTTTTTTTCTGATTGTGTAAGTGCCGTAGGCTCCTTAATGGAACTTCAGAGTCGTCACTGAGGGGTTTGGGCGAGGGCAGAAGCATCGCCTGATGGGGCCCGAAGGCAGAAGCAGTGACGCAGAGTAAATGGTCGGAACTACTCTGGGGCGTCTCCTCTGAGACTCGGACCTCGGCTTAGAGGGCCGTTCGGAAATGGTGTTTTGGCCTGAGTGTATCAGTCCAGGCGTCCCCGAGATCGTGAGTTAAACCCACGTCTGGGTGACGTCAGATATCGGGGCCTCGTCTTTGTCGGCGAAAACGCTGTGTAGCTTGTGTTTGTGTTGCCTGGGAAGCACTGTCGTTCGTTATGTCGTTCGTTAGGATCGTAAAGGACGTTTTTTGGGCGTCTAGCCACTCTACATGTTACGTGTCTCGTCGTTTATTGGTTTGTCTATGTGGTGTCGATTCATGAGGTCCTGGTTTGGAGTCGTGTCGAGGGTCAGACTATGACATACCTACTGAGTCGAGGTTACTACACCATCGATGAGTTCCTAAAAGATAAAGACGCTTGGAGGCCATTGGATCAGCCATTGGACCTTCACACAGGAAGTAAAACTATAAGAAATTGTAATGTTGTTATCAATTGTAAATTATAATACTTTATGTTTTTTTTTTAAAAGAGCAGCTGTTGAGTTTTTTGCCGGTTTCTTCTCAGCAGAACCTGCCTTCCGGACCGGTGGGAGAATCTTTACAAATAGTCAACTTACGTGTCAAAAGCGCTTGTAAACTGAGCCTACTTGAAATAAATGACTTTTGATTTTTGATTTTGATTTTGACTCCAGATACTGTGAAATAACCTATTCTGAATTGATTACGTTTTACTTAAATTATGGAGATTACATATCACCTGCCCGCCATTTCTAACACCTCGTTATGATGATGACAATGGTGGGCGATGTTTGCATCTATTTACCATCGTGCAGTTGACTCGTTACACAATTCCCCGTGGAGTTTTCAAGTTTAAGCAATCGTTCAGTTAATGTATTCTTGATTGTGCATTCCCCAATCCACTTTTATGGTACGTATACTGCATAGAAAGCGTGCTGTGGGAGCCATTGTGTTCGTGCATTACGTCAAATTTCGTTAAGTTAGGGTTTCGACATTCGCACGTGAGCTTCTTTAACGGACGTTAAAAAAGCGTTCGAATCCAACAAATGCATTCCCAAATTATACGTTCTCACGACAGCGTTTTTAAAACACGACGTTTTTTTGAGCAGTTTTGCATTTTCAAATCGCGTTGGAAATAGACCTTCATCTAACTTTATACTAACGCTTTTTTAACGTCCGTTAAAAAACTCTCGTGCGAATGAGCTAGCTGTGAGGCGACCTAAATGTTTTTTCAATGCAATGACAAGTTAACCCTTGACTGCTATCTCACCTGAGGCCTTAGACATGTGGCACGTCGATTCTCTTTCTACAAACGCTAACGCTTCGAAAACTAATAAATTGTATGTGAATGACAGATCCGATAGACAACTTGATCACGTGACCTGTCGATAGCAAATGTCACACCCATACATTTTTTTGTTTCTATTTATGGAAACACGCAGATCTGGTTCTCCTATTATAGAAGTATGTTTTCATAATTTTGAATTAAAAGCATCTCCCATTAACATAATTAATTTCTTCTTGATGCCTCGACTCACGAACAACAAAAACTGTATACCATTGGAATTGGAAGCAAACTGGAATTCCCATTTTATTAATCAGGAAGATTGCTCACAACCCAGTAGTTACCTATTTCTTTGCCTTCAACGTTTAACCGGTAAAAAGTGAAGGAAATACGTAACAGTTAAACTAAAAAATTCCAACAGCACTTTTTGCTGAAAGCCGAATCTCAAGAACCGACTAAAAACGTGTGACAACAAACTTGGTTTCATGGTTTGAACTTGTTATTTCGTAACTATCATAGAATTTTATGTTTTTACACTACTTTATCAAGACTTTGTCATCTTTTATAAATAGGCATCAAATTGTAAAAAGGCAATATCCGAAGCCCCAAAAGATTCACGGTTAATGGATACGAACTCAAATCTTAGAGGTCGTGGGTTCGACTCCCCAGTGGCGCTAGATATCTCGTGAAATATAAACAAAATTCAACCAATAGCTGCGCAATTGGAAATACCGCTATCTCTTTCATTGCGTTAGTACGAAAGAGATGGGAATGGGACAACTCCGACGCCATTGGACGAAATTTTGTCTATATTTCTTTATGGTCGTATGTTAGCACCCAGTGGCGTAGCTAGGAACTAAGGGCCCTGGCGCAAATAAAAAAATATGGCCCCACTACTATCTACTGGTTAAATTTTATCAAGTAAAAATATTAAATATATACAAATTTACAAATAGATATGCCAAGGTCATAAGAGTGCCTAGTGGGAGTTTACAATGTTTTCATACTGTGACGATCGTGTAAACATAAATTTCTAAGTAATTGAAACAGTTGTGCAGTAGTACCACTAGATGGCGCTGTTTGAATTTCCTTAGTAATTCGCGTTTACGTTTACGCGATCGTCACATTATGATAACATTGAAAACTCCCACCAGGCACTCTGCTCTCGAGTTCTACAAGTTCCGGTCGATTGCGATTTTCTTGTACGGATTCGAGCGCAGCCTGAGCTTGAGGAACCCGCCTCACCTCTGGGCAGCTGCGCCACTGTTAGCACCTCTGGTGGCCTATTGTCGTTCCTAATCCTAGCACAGACTTTTCCAGAGCAGCAAACCAGGATACTTACCCAAGCGGTAGTTATTAAAGTTAAAATTAAGTACTTAGATAAACTAATATTCAATACTACTCTACAACTATACATTACTGTATATTTAACCGTATTCATTGAGACGCATTAGAACAATTAAATTCTAATTACGACGCATTGGAGCGTTGAAAATGAACCAGGTAGCTATTACCAAATCGATTTGGCTGTATAATTATCATAGGTTTAAATTGCACGTGTGTTTAGTATAAAATTTCCGGATTGAATATTTTTACTTCTATTCAATAAAAGCCTAAGCTTTTTTATTTAAATGAAACGAGCGTTTTTTTGCTTTTATCCGCGAAAGATTTTAGTTTTTTTCTTTCTTTTCAAATTAGACTTGACTACAATGGTAGATAGATAGATAGATATATTCTTTATTGCACATAAAATGAAATGGTAATGGTCACCTGATGGTAAGTGATAATGCAATCTAAGATGGAAGCGGCCTAACTTGTTGTCAACAGAGGGCCTAATGGCAGTTTGATACTGTGACGATCGTGTTAACGTAAACGCAAATTTTAAGAAATTGAAACAGCGCCAGCTAGTGGCACTACTGCACAACTGTTTCAATTCCATATAAATTCGCGTTTACGTCAACGCGATAGTAACAGTATGATAATATTGACAACTTCCACTAGGCACACAGATGTAGATTCAAACAACGTTCTATCATAAAGAACTAAACATTTAAAAGGCCGTTTAATTATTATGTAGCGATTCTCTAGCACTTAAAATCTCTTGCAACTCGTCTATCCCTTCAACTTAAATATGAAAAGTAGCTACCGCGTCTATTGAATATTTTATTCCTCCATCTAAAAAAAGATAAAACCAAAGTTGGGCGCAGCTTAGCATATTCAATGAAAACTTCCAGCCTAAGCCTCTTATAAAAAGAAAGCCTGGAGTTAAAAACAGATTATCCGCTGAGTAATCGCAGATAGCCTTTGTATATACAAAACTTTGTCGCAACTCTGGCGCCGCTAGTTTATTTCAATCACAAAGGCCCGAAACAGGATTAAAACTTTGTTACATCTCAAACGAAGCTTATACTGAAACCTAAGCCTTTTAAACTTTCAGCGACGAGCTTCGGTATCAATTAAAACTGTCCATACTGATATTGCAAATGCGAAAATATCTCAGATGCTTTGTTATCTTTCTACGTCCAAACCATTAAATCACTTTTTGAGGCATTTTGGTATACCTACAGATATACTGGAATCTTACAGGGAATAAGGCACTACTTTTACAATAATTTTGTTTTTTTAAGTTGTGTCAGGTCCATTTTATTGGCATAACAATATTTAGGGATAAAGTATAATTTTGAGAATTAAATGTCTTAAGTAGTTTTAAATTATTCTACTGCAGTTATATGTTGTACTAAAAATGCTTTATGTATTTCTTTTCTATTCCTTAATGTACGAATGGCACCAATTTCAGAATTTATCAATTACTTTTAAATTATAATTAGAATAATGAGCGTCAACTCGCCAACAAACTGCCTGTACAGTTTGGCGAGAGTATAGACATGCTCAATAATTATTAAGTCTTATCAATAAAATAAATAAAAAATAAAGAAAAAATAAGTGTGGGTAGTTGATAAAGTTTACAGAAAGATTTTTAACAAGCAGTGATCCAATGATCCCAGATGAGTATCATTACTAACTAATCTGGTCAACAGACTAGTAAGGAAGAGATCCAATTTATGGTCAGCAATATCAGGACTCCTCTTCGGTTGTTGACTTAAGCCAAGACTAAGTTACTTAACGTTTTACATTAGGTACTATTAAAGTTATATTCAAAACTATATACATGTGCTTAAATTAGGTATAATTAATGTTAAATTGTGATTAATGTTGAGTTGATATAGTGTATGGTGTAGATTCACCGCGATAAGATAGATAGTATCTAAGTAATGCGAAAGATGTAAAATAAGGGCAATTTATCATTTAGGCACGCTTTCAACTCCTACGCGTACACGCTAGAGGTACATAAACCTTTTTTAATGGAAGCTTCTACGTTGTTGTCAAATAAAAGAGACTTACTGAGTGAAACGCAAAAATTATGGATATTTTTATAGCTCCAGAGCTTTAGATGCTAAAATATGTTAAAAACGCTTTTGGCGACAGCTCCGCTTGCGTCAATGTAGATTTTCTCAATCTGTTTTATGCCAGAAAAACTATATAAATTATGTATCCTTTGGGAACGGCATCCTACTATTCGTTTGGTTCAAAGGCATAATGTATTCTGTGTCAAAGCCACCGCATGTACATTTCTGTATGCCTGACAACGTGTAAATCACACTTCGTGAATATCAGTCAGTAGATAGACGTGAAAACGTTATACAAACTACCTTCCACAGCAGAGCTATGTGGAATTCCGATTCTGGTCTTGCCCTTCCATTTGCTATTTTAACACCCTTCTTGTCATACGATTATATATCATCCCTCCGCATCACATATCAAACTAACCTTATTATTAATAGACGGTAAAGACCGTCTCCTGCGTAGTCCTTTAATTCCAACAACATAGATAGTACCACCGGAAGCCATTACGAGGGACGTGATCTTGAATAACATTCAGAGGTTTGTTGTTAATAATAGACGAAGCCCGAAGGTTAGACCGGGGTAATTGATATCCGCGCTTACGGCGAACATAATCGCTTTAAAGTAATTGGATCGCGTCTTGGGAATATTGTATTATCTATCGTCCTCTCAAAGTCAAAGGCTGGTTAATTTCTGTCTAAAGGAATTATCGAGCACCCTCTCATCATCATCATCATCATCATCATCATCATTATCATCATCATCATCATATTCGTCAGTCTTTGTTTAACGGCAAAAAGCACGGTAGGTTCAGGCTAATCTTCTATGTGAATGATTGGAACTTAGAAGACGCGGCTGTACCTAATACGGATTGGCAGGCTACGAGTGATGTTTAGATTTGTTGTGATTAACGAGTTCTTTGAAGCACAAGGGTGTAAAAAACTTTCCGATTTGAAAGGTACAGAGATTCAATATTTTCCTAGCACGATCGTCATCGTCAGAACTTTATCTCAGGTGGTTAAATTAGAAAAGGGTTGGTAAGAAATTCCAAAGTTGCTCTTTTAATTTAATCTTAATTTATATTATTAAATTACGACTATTTTCAAAAAGCTGAGAGATTATTCTACCGAGAAGTTAGAACGTGGTGAACACGATTAAAGTTGATGGTGAATGATGAATGATTGTTTAAAGGCTAGATGCTTTGTCGAACATTTTTGTATGAAACCATTTTGCGACGCTGTGTGACAGGAACTGAACTTTTGTATGGAACCGAATGCAGCAGAAATTATGCGACCGAAATTACGCTTGTTTGGCGTCAATCTGAAACCTCTACATATGCTTAAGAAATCAGTGTTCTAGGATTTGAACCCTGCCAGGAGCCTGGTCTGTGCAGGCTTTTCTTGTGGTTCTTACATTAGATACTAATATTCTACAAAATATTCGGCAAAAAATGTTCAGTTATGTATTTGCTTTGTCAGTAGGAATGGCTTCTAAATTGTAACTAGTTCGGTGCGTGCGCAGAGTAATTACTGGCACAATGTTCACGTGCATTTACAAACATATGTGGGAAAAACACTTATTGCAACTAACAAAGAAACTAATGGTAAATATAGATAATTTTATTTATGGAGATGATGTTATATCTCTCCGCCGTTTTCAATAAAAAATCTATATTTCGAACTAATTGCTTTACATACCTCGCCTCAGAATACAGAGTTCCGAGTGGGGGGGGGGGGGGGCAAAGCCGAACGAAAGGGGTGTAGATTTTTATCCTACTCCTAACAAGTTAGCCTGCTTCCATCTTAGATTACATCATCACTTACTATCAGATGAGATTGTAGTCAAGGGCTAACTTGTAAAAAATAAAAAAGAAACAAATTTCACCGGCAACCATACCATTCAGCGCACACTTCACAGCAATGCTGCTTGCTGGCAGAAATAAAAATGGCGTTACTTCCTCAGGCGAAGTGTGTCACAAAAAGCTCAACTACTAATAGATCTTTTGACATCAGGCTCTAGTCATGTGCAAACACTCACGAATTGGTATGTCCTTTTGTCACGAGCTTCATTCCTTACGCTCACAGCTCTGTGTTCGCTTTGCGCTTTTACAAAAGGGAAAAAAGAGGCATCTCGTTAATGAAAAACTGTACTCGCACGACTTTTTGTGTCCGTTTTTTTAATCAAAAATTCCAATTTGTACGATAACTTTTAGATAGAAGTGACTGGTGTCCAAAGTTAAATAGGAATTGTGTATTAGGAATTGCGCGACTTTGAAATTACTTGCAACCATTAAATGTCCAGTTTTTTTAGAGAAACCAACCCGCTAGAGACCCTTAAAGTTTAATACTTATTTAATATTGTTTTTCGAACTGTTGCTACGACACTAAGCGACTGGGGAAAGATTTTTCATACTAGTCATCATCATCATCATATCAGCCGATGGACGTCCACTGCAGTACTGGCCTTTTGTAGGGACTTCCAAACATCACGATATTGAGGTTGATGTTGTCAGTCCGCCTGGTTCGCCATTCCAGCACCTTGGGACCCCAACGTCCATCGGCTCTTCGGACTTCATACTAGTAAGATTAATAATATTACGGTCTAGGAACCCTTGATTCCTGCTACTTTGCAAAGCAACCACGTTCCAAACTCCATTGAAAAAAAAAGTAGAAAAGATCTTTATTTTTAAGTAAAAAAAAAACCATTGTTGCCTACAACTTACTTAGGCATATCCTGACAAACTCTTGGCTTTTTAAATATGAAAGAGGTCTGGTAATTACACGCTCTCGTTCTAATACAAGGTTGGTTCTGCGAAGATATAAATATTTACACTAAGTCTCAAAAAAGGGCTAAAGATTTTGGCGGAGTCTCTATTCAATGTTTTATTTCACAGAGGCTAAAAGATTTATATCAAGTCTATAGAAAACTAAATAAAGTCAAGGTCAAAATTCATTTATATCAATTAGGTTTAGTTTACAAGCACTTTCGATAATAACAGGCAATAATATTATTAGATACTGGTGATAATAATTGGTCGAAACCTTAAAATTATATTTACAAGGGTTCCAAAGCGCCTTGGTCTTAGAAGAGCCAACAACAAACTCAACAAATATTTACACGGAGTCTCTTATGCAATATTATATTCCGCGAAGGCATAATATTTACACGGAGTCTCTATACAATGTTTAGTTCCGCGAAGGCCTAAAGATTTACACGAAGTCTCTACACAATGTTTTATACCGCGCAAACTGTTTTATCGCGTGTAATGAAGTGGTCATATCAGCTGATTGGACGATAGCGCCTGGGAACAGAGGCTTTTGTGTTTTATATCGATCCTTTGTAGCAAACGCAATCACAATGACCCTTACAGATAACATTACACTGAATGTGTCTTGGCATTGGATGTAGAGATACTCTACGTTTGGGTATTTAACCTTGCATTCGCCTTGATATCAGATATCTACTTCCAAAGTTTTAATAAGAAGTGGAAAAGTATCTAAAAATATGTGTAGTTGTGTTCGATCTTTAATTCTAAAAAAACTATGCCAATAGGGCTAAGGTGCATCAAAGACTTTCGAATGAAAGATATCTCGTGAAGAGATAAAGACAACATAATGTCGACCAATTGCGGCCGATTCGCAAATACCGCTCTCTTTCATTGCAGCGTTAAAGCTAATAGTCCACCACGCTGGCCAAATGCGGATTGGCAGACTTCACAAATTATTTAAATAATTTTAAGAAAATTCTCAGGTATGCAGGTTTGGCACACGTACTCGTAATTAATTAAGAAAATTCTAATTCGCATGCAGGTTTCCTCACGATGTTTTTCCTTTACCGTTCGAGACACGTGATATTTGCATGCTCCATACCGGATTCGTACCTACACCCTCCGAATCGAAGGCAGAGGTCTTTTCCACTGGGCTATTACGGCTATTTCATTGACTTACTTGCATAAAACCGTATCAAACATTCGTTCAAGGTCAGTGTGTCTAAACAAATAATGAAGTGGTACTGACTGTGACACTTTACTTAATTTTCTTTCGTAATCCGTATTGCTTAGTCATACATTTATACACCTTACGACAGTTTCAGTTTTGACATCAAGAAATATGATTAGGAAGTTGTCTATCATCGATCATTGCCTAAAAAAGCTATTACTTTATCTTTAGTCAGAATAATTATTTAATAAGACAATTGCGTAGCTACCGCCGTATTAGCTGTATCAATGATACACAATGGCACAGTAGATATATTACAAGCAGTAGTTGGACTTCATACTAAAGGTCGAAACGCGAGCTATACCTACGCAGCTCGTACGTGGGGTGATCGTGGGGTGAAGACCGTTGCGACTGTGCCGCGGTGACGAACGCAGTGTATTGGATTTTTTAATTATGACGACTAGGAAAAAAGTTATTATTTTTATAAAGTTTGATTAATATTTTGTATTCTAAAGGCATAATTTAATAAATATATATATAAATAAATGCTTAAATGATAAAATTGTGTAAATAGGTAAATGACGTAAACGTTAATGTAAAATTATTAAATAATTATTTATTAACTTCTTCATTTAGGTTGTTTTCTTTGATTATTATGTAATACATAGATTTATATCTTATGACATGTATGTTTTGTATACCTGTATTTTAAGGTAATAAAGAAGTTACGTAAAGAAGTTGTTTGAATTTAACAACATTATTGTGTTGCTCATACTTTAATGTATTTGAATAAAAAAAGTAAAGAGCCAGCTGATATCAATATACCTATCCAGATTTTTTTATTAAACTACTAGCGAACCCGGTCAATCTCAATTTGTTTTTTGTAGTTCCTTCCCTACATGCCAAGTCAGGGTCAATTTTTTATCGTCTATTCTATAGTGTGGGGGTATCGTTATCGGTATTTTTGTACATTACATAAGGGGTTAAAGTGCTAACATAATCTACGGAACCCTACACTGCGCGTGCCCGACACGCACTTGACCGATTTTTTATTATTTGGTCACCTAGTGTGGTGGTAATAGATAGATGGCATCACCAAAATAAATATATGAAGGTCCTTCAAGATCATTGATTAGTATCAGCCTTATTTAAATCTACCAATCAAAAAACAACACGCATTTTATTGATCACTTCCTATTTTACTACAATTTACAAAGTATTTTATTTGTTTATTTAAAAAAAAGTATATTTACAATCACATAACTAAATGGAAACACAAAGTTGGCAAATGTAATTAAAATGCTGGAGGCAGGCAGCCCTATCACATGTTTACGGAGCGCGCGGCTGTAGGTATTTATTTCAAAAATATGGCCGAGTTATTATACTGCTTGTAATATATCTACTGTGACAATGGCCTCACAAGTGTGAAAGCAAAAAATAGTAATCCATTAGCTCACTTAATCTGGTACTTCCTGGAGAAAAAGCATTTAAATAATCCTAATTTTCGGACTTTGCCGCTCGACTAATGGGCCCCCCACCTAACTTTGATACAGGGTCCCTCCAAGGCAAGCTAGGTTTGGTTAGGTCACTACTCTTATTAAAAAACAACTACCTATAGGGTAAAGTGTTTTTCAGATAGCATGGGTACGGGAGATTGAAAATTGTAAAGCGAAAAATGGCGTCGTATGTCGATACTATGTACATCGTTTTGAAGGAAACTATAATAGGTATTTTCTATTTGATTTCAAATAGTACTGTTTGGAGATCAAGGTCGGTTCAATACTAATGAAAATTTAAAAATAGAAGCAAACTTCATTGATTATAGAAAATACATTATAAAGTTATGCGTAAATACTATATATGCATAGGTACGCGATGAATTGAGAACATCCTGTCTTTTTTCGTCGGTTAAAAACCTGCGCATGTCACGAATATATAAATAACAAATATTATAATAAAAATAAGAAAGAATTAGTTACAGAATAACCATTAATCATTGCAATACGATTAAAAATGCACCGTGGTAATTGGAAATCGAAAAATATCGACGCCATTCATAAATCACGAGCAAAAGATATCGAAAATATAATCTACTAGCGGACGCCCGCGACTTCGTCCGCGTAAATATTGATGTTAACTTCTCTACCTCTACCTTACCCTGCTCGTAAACCTACCCAACCCTACCCTACCCTACCCTACCCCTACCTTACTCCTACCCTACCGCTAACGCTAACCCTTCCCTCCCCTCACCTTACCCTACCCTAACCCTACCCGTAACCTATCCATACCCTATCCTACCCTACCCCTAATCTACCCCTACCCTACCCCTACCTTACCCCTACCCTACCCCTACCTTACTCCTACCCTACCGCTAACCCTAACCCTTCCCTACCCCTACCTTATCCCTACCCTAACCCTTCCCTACCCGTACGCTACCCCTACCCTTTCCTACCCCTATCCTACTCCTCCCCTACGTTCCATATCCTTCCCCTACCTCTACCTTGCCCCTACCCTACACTACCCCTACCTTATCCGTACCCTGCCTTACCCTACCCTACACTTTCCCTAAATTACCCCTACCCTAACCCTATCCTACCCCTTCCCTACCTCTATCCTATCCCTACCCTCAGCAAAATTGGTCCAGCCTTTTGTGCGTGGTGTAATGACCAAAAGACTATAATTTCCCAAGCGACTTCTATGCTAATACTATAAAGAGGTAAAGTTTGTGTGGTTGTCGGGGGTAATCTCTGGATCTACTGGACCGATTTGGAAAATTCTTTTACCAATCTACATTATTTGCGAGTGTCATAGGCTATGTTTGGTCCTCATATTCATACGGGAACGGGAACCACGTAATTGAAACCGCGGGGCGTCATATAGCGGCATTTCTGCGACTTTCAGAAATTTTGTATTATCTCCGAAACTATATAACTAATTAACATACTGTAAAGGGCAAATCTTATCTCTATAATATCCTTGTGATTATTAAATCATTTATTTTGATAAGGTTTTAAGTTTAGTTTAATTTAATAATTTAATTTATTAAAGTACTAAAGGTACTATATTTGCTAAAATATAAAAGATAGATATATTGTGTCGCGGACTTTTTTGTAGAACTTTTAAAGGTTCAAAAAGCCTCCATACATTTATTTCATTTATACGCAATGGTTGAGGCAGCGCATGCGAATAAGTAAGTTTTTCGGTCTGACCTGTAAGAGAAAACCCGCGATATCTCAGTAGTTATATATTTTAGAAATATAAAATATAGCCTATAGCACTCCCCGATAACGTAGCATTCTACTGGTGAAAGAATTTTTAAAATCGGTCCAGTAGTTCCGAAGGTTACCCCATTTCAAAAAATTGTTACAAACTTACAAACTTTACCTCTTTATAATATTAGTATAGACGAGTTTATCCAACTAATATTATAAAAAGGTAAAGTTTGTGGTGTTGTAGAGGATAATCTCTGGATCTGCTTAACCGATTTTGAAAATTCTTTCACCAATAGCAAGCCACGTTACTTGTGAGTGTGTGAATGTCATGTTTATCTCCGTATTCTCACGGGAACGGGACCTACGCGGGCAAACCCGCGGGGCATCTGCTATAGAATCGTATCAAGAAAATTCACCGTAAATCTAAAATGTAAGCTCTAGGCTTCAATGCGCATAATTTATAGCAGGTCGCCGAACGCAGTAAACAGGCACTGAACTTACAATTGGGATGAAAAGACTGGGGAAATCTTGGAAATTGGATTGGGGACGGTCGCCTACGAAAACCGTCCATTGTAATCTGGTAATTTGGCGTGAAATAAGCCTATTGTTCTGAGAATTAATTTCATATTAGTGTAGCACTAGTGCAAAAAATACACTAATTACTTACTATATCTATTCGTACATATAA
Source organism: Bicyclus anynana (assembly GCF_947172395.1). Taxonomy (NCBI): domain Eukaryota; kingdom Metazoa; phylum Arthropoda; class Insecta; order Lepidoptera; family Nymphalidae; genus Bicyclus; species Bicyclus anynana. The sequence continues at coordinate 17,509,144 of NC_069083.1, forward strand.
ACATAAAAACTAAGTATTATAATTATTTTTTTTGTCGTTGGTGCCAAAATCATTAAAATCAAATAGTTAAAATACTTAGGTTCGAGTTCACCGACATTCGTTTAAACATAATCAACCGTTTAAATAAGTTAAACGCCGTTAAGTCTGAATTTCCTGTTCACCACAGCTCATATGCCGGTTAAGGACGTAAATCGGGCGTTTATCTAAACCGAGCGTGGATACCCCGGTTAAGACGTCTTTGACAGACATAAGTGCAGGTTATGTTTTTGTAACGCTTGCAAGTTTCGCGAAGATTACTTTCTCAACTACCAAAATGCAAAGGACCAGTAAAATTATAAAAGAGTTTATTTTTCATTTCAGAAATAATTCATTTTCTCTCATAAATAAATCACTTCTTAGCTTTGAGGTTTTATGCCACTGGATGCAGGCAGCTTCGTTTTCGAAACAAAAAAATATAACAAAATGACAAACATTTGTCAATTTGACATGGTACATAATAAATCGGTGTTGCCAATACGTATTTTTCTAAATCCCTACAAATCGAAGCAAAAACTCCCCAAATTGGGGAATGAACATACCGCAATTTCCCATAAAATCCCCGCCATTTGGGGAATTCCTCGCAAGTTGGCAATGCTGTTATAGACAATAAATAAATTGTTCATAAATCGTTCACTCGTAGTTCTCCATCGCTCCTTGTTCGAACTATGTTTAATATTTGACGGGCCGGTTCTGCAAACGCCGTTTATATGAAAGTCGGTGAACTCGGGTCTAAGTCATGACAGTTACAACTGATATATGTATATACCTATATTTGAAAATAAAATTCTATCTATTAATTAAATGAAACTACTATCTATAAGTAACAATAGATGAATGAATATTAATAAGTAACAGAGACGTTTCGTATACGACCTCTAACTCCGATTCTAGGGCATGTGGGTTCGAATCCGGTCTGGGGCATGCAAAACATCGTGAGGAAACCTGCTTGCCAGAGAATTTTCTTAATTATCTGCGTGTGTGAAGTCTGCCAATCCGCATTGGGCTAGCGTGTTGGACTATTGGCCTAACCCCTCCCCTCTCATTCTAAGAGGAGAATCGAGCTCAGCAGTGAGCCGAATATGGGTTGATAGCGTAATAGATGAATGCCTATGAATAGTCATAATGCATGGTACCGATTCTGTGGTTTGAATTCCAATTCTCATAATACACTTTCAAATGTAGGTTAAATTATTTTTAATAAATTAACTTCAACCGCTGTTCATTTGTTCAAACATAATATAGTTACGGTTTAATGAAATGCTATACATAGTAGAATACTTAGAAAGATGTGTTTTATTTTTATACAGTTTATTATGGCTACGAATCAATACGTTTAAATACTAATATTATAAAGAAGAAAAGTTTGTTTGTTTGTTTGTATTGAATAGGCTCAAAAACTACTGGACCGATATTAAATATTCTTTGACCATTCGAAAGCAACATTTTCCACAAGTTACATAGAATAAATTTTATTTTGGAAAAAAAATAGGGTTCCGTAAGATATTCGGGTTTAGGGGTAGGGTAAGGTAGAAGTAGGGTAGGGGTAGGATAGGGGTAGTTGAAAGTTTACATCGAGTATCACGCAGACGAAGTCGCGGGCGTCCGCTAATAACGAACATAAATACGTAAATGGGTCATATCTTCAGTAATGCCGACAGTTTTACCTTTCCATTAAATGCTCACAAACGTCGGTACATTTCTCCAGGTTAACCTAAATTTAAACACCTGAAGTGATTCGCTCTTTAGAAAATCGGTGACCGGAGCAAATAAACTTGGAATTTCTGAAGACGCCTTACAAATTTCAATCGTTAAGCTTTTACTTACGAATAAGAGTGCCGGTAAAGAACTCTTTTTCCTTTAAAAGTGGATTTCAAATGAAATTTCGCGAGACTTTTTAAAGCCTCTTGAGTTTTTTTTAATTTCATTATGTAAAACCTCAAACAGTGTTCTCATTACTTACCTCAATTTTTTTAAAGGTAGGAATACATACGAGATATCCTCATTATCCGCGCACTTTAACGATTCACTGCAGGCGACCAACGGAATATCCATGAAAAGATAAATAGACAAATGTCAACCAATAGCGACGCTACCGGAAATATCGTCATCTCTTTCACTGCGTTGTGACGAAAGACATGGGACTGTCACAACTCCGCTGCCATTGGTAAATTTTTCTTCACGAGATAATGTCGTTGGTCGCATGCTAGGCCCACAGACCTCCCTCCTTGTAGGTCCTATTATGTAGCCTTCAGCGAATACCTACATAATTAGAAGTAAAACTAAGCATAACGTAAGTACATAGTATAGTACTATTAAAGATATATTTCTCGTGATTCTGTACGCCGTAGATTGGATTGAAGTTGTATAAATGCTTCTGTGCCTACTACGATTCTAAGAAATTTAATAGCCTCAGCCTTTCGGCCTAACTTAATGGAGTGCTTCGACGAATTTGCGGAATTTTAGCGAAGACCTCTACTATTATTATATTACGACCGGCAATGGAGATGGTCCATTTCAGGTCCACTATTGTACCCCGTATCATTAAAATTTAAAAAATACAAGGATTTTATTAACATTTATTAAAGTAAATAAAGAAATAAATAAAATTAAAACCTAAGTTTTTGAGTTTTATCAAAATGGCGCCCTTATAGCAACTACGACATGACAATTGACAGCAAACGTTAAATCGATTACTGCATTAAAAACGTCATCAATCCGCCATTATTACCCTATTGTGTTGCATTTCTTGGGAGATAATGAATATTATTTCGATAGTTAGTTAAAAGTTATTAAAGTAAATTCGTAGATTTGTATAATCAAAAATAATGAAAATAAATATTTTCTTTTAAATCCGCCAGGGTACAATGACTGATTCTGGGCTCCATACAATTTTTGACCATCTCCTTTGCCGGATACCACTATGTCCGCTTCTTTCCTACCCCTAGATTTATCACTCACACCATTATAAGTCTTACAGTTTTTTGTCACTCACACTTTCAGGCAGTCAGTGGATGCAATGTTACATTCATTGCCATGTTAAGCGTCAGTTTTCACACTTCACACTCCGATCCGCATGCTTAATAAATAATCCAATCACGTCGATGGCAATGGCGTGTTGGTGGAATTGATTTTCAATTTTGTTTGGATAACCTCGCGTAGAGTGTGTTTATATTCTCCTTGGTTAATTTCACTAGAGAATTTATTGCTCTTAATATTAGCGAAGATTGATTTGAGGTCTTCCACATCTTCCACAAGTTTCGTTATTGTGTTGTTGAGTTCCCGTGGGGATCGTTCCAGATTATAATATTTTTTTGTGCTATTTTTTCAAGTAAAACTTCTTTACGCACGTTTCACTTTTGGAGTAAATGGTGAATGCGTTACGATAAGTGTAATCGGGCGGAGCGAATACAATGAGAGGGAGAGCTAAATAAATTATACACGTTTTTAGGGTTCCGTAGTCTAAAAGGAACCCAAAACCTTAAAAATGTAATTCAAGTAAAGTCGAACAATAGAACCTTGAAAAATATTTTTTATGGGTACCTCAACTACATGTAAAGTGGGGATGATTTTTTTTATTTCGTAGTATGGAGTATCCTTGGATAGGCTGATTAATCTTTTAAGAGTTGTTAGCCCCCATACGCAAGAGCGCTTTATTAACGGACGTTAAATTTTTCAAACAGAACAAATGCATTCCCAAATACATGTTCACACGTCAGCGTTTTTTCGAGCGAAAAACGCGACGATTTTTTTCGAGCTATGTTGCATTTTCAATTTTGGGCGTTGGAAGTATACCTTCATTGAATTCATACTGTATTTGAACACTTTTTTAACGCCCGTTAAAAAAACGCTCGTGCGAATGGGAGCTTAGAGACAAGTGTTTACAACCCTTTACCGGCTAAAGCTACGTGGCACTTCGATTCTCTTTCTACAAACGCTAACGCTTCGAAAATTAAAAAATGTATGGGAGTGTGATAAGAGAGAACAGCGAGTTAATGTGTGACCATGCCAGGTGAATATAATTTACGTTAATATTATGTACATTGCATAATTCCATTACAAATTAAATATTCTCAATGTCGACTTAACAAATGTAGTGTGGGAAAAAGGGTACCAGCGAAATCTGCGGACGTATGCAATCGACTGCATGTAGTGCTGGCGTGTCCCTGACCGCTTTGCGGTGGTAGCAACTAACTACGAAGTAGGTCGTACACGGTTACGCTTTTAAAAACTAACGTTTTATCTGAAGGACTGACTTGTTTAGATTGTTATTTCCTCTGGTGACTCAAACTGATTCGAGCTCCTAGTCATTCAAAAAAAAAATAATTATGCCACACCATCGCCCACAGCTGAGAGCCGAGATAGTCCCAACTTTTCAGTTACGTGCATTTTAAGAAATTAAATATCCGTGACGTGAAGGAAAAACATCGCGGGGAAACCTGCATACTCGTATCTGAGAATTCTCTTAATTATCTGCGTGTGTGCAGTCTGAAGAAGTGTGTACAGTCCTCATTGGGCTTTCGTGGTGGACTATTTGGCCTAACCCCTCTCATACTGAGAGGTTAAAAATGATAAAAAAAAAATAATGAAGCCTGACAACCCCCATTAGAGCAGCGAGAGGGGTCTAAATCTAATACGCTTTAAACGCTGTGCAATTAAAAGGAAGAATATACAAAATACTAATCACCAAGGTATACAAATATTACACGATTGACGAATAACGATAAATGTTTTATATAAAAAAATGTAACATTTAAATATTTTGACATTAATTCATTTGATAATTTTTTTTTGTTGAATGTAATTCTTGCACGCCTATTAGGCAGATTGTGAATGAGCCACACCAATTTAACATTTAACGACTGTACATTACCGCATTCTGGCAATAAATGATTTTGAATAAATACTCAATAGAAAAGTGCATACCCCCTCCTGTAAGGACAGAGTTATGGTCCTGTTAAATAAAACCCTGATAATGATTTTGCAGAAGAAGGATGACGATAATATTCAAAATCTTTCATATAATTTTACCGCAACTTTCCACACAGTTCAAATCTATATTAAATTAAGTAACAGTTGAATTTCGATCACTGTAGTGATTATAAATTCGCAAATTTAGCGACCGCCGGAAATCGAACCCGCGACTTCAATGCCACAGGAACTGTGTGAGAGGTCGTCAAAATAGTGGCATTGTTGCAAAATTTCAGCATAGGCGTCTAGTTGGCTTGTTATTTTCATAACAAAGGCTTGGCTCATTATGAGACTACTATGAAAGAACATTGGATGGTTATCTCGAGTCCCCTCCATTTTAATGGGGGGTTTGTTTGAACGCAGATAGGGGAAGCTAATTTATGGCCTTGCAGTTATGTATAAGACTTGCAATTTTCTACAAACTAGCTTTTGCATTTTGCTTTATACAATTGTAATATTTTAAATACCTATCCAATCAGTTACTCCATACAAAGCGGGTTCCGCGGAGCCTTTAAAAGAAATATTTAATTTATTAAATTTCATTACAAAGTTTCATTTTTACACTAATACTAATCTAAAACTACTACCACTAAAACTCAAAACTATTGAACCAATTTGAAAAATTCTTTTACAAATAGAAAGCTATACATTATGAGGGAGTAACTTAGGCTATATTTATTTATCCCCGTATACCCACGGGAACGGGAACTACGCGGGTAATACCGCGAGGTTCTGCTAGTATTTCATATACATCAAATAGTTTGTAGCAGTAATTTTTTAACGGCGATGCGGCGGGCAATTTATACTTACGTGGTGCCAAAGTAGAATTTCTATAAAAAAGCACAAATTCAAATCTACAAAATCGATAATTTTCCAAAACTCTGTAAGTAAATGGTTCCTGTACATTTTTGAGCACTAAAGGACTACGCTATGGGCACACCATAGATGCAAGAATGAGGACTCATTACGAACCCTGCATTGGAGAAAGAATTTCCCACTTTGTTCACATAGTGCATACCCTTATTAAAAACCCTAAGCACGCCCCTGGCTATGAGTACAAGCGTCGCAGGCACGCCAGCTAGGGATCAAAACCCGTTAGTAGCCCTTTCCTGTTATTCCAGTATACATGTAGTTGTAGGTACCTACTTAGGTAACCTATGAATGTTTGTATTGAGATAAATTAGATCTTGGAACAGAGCTTTTTGTCGCAAAAAAATAATTAGGAGAGATTGACATTGAAACAGGTGTTGAAAGTTTGTAGGAAAATCTTTCATTTTACAAAATTAATGAAAACTGATGCATGAATCAGAGATAAATTTAAAATATTATGACTCGTGAATTTTTGAAATTCCACTTGTAAAGGTTTGAAAAGGGTTGACATTTTTTGTAAATTGTATATAAATGAGTATTTTTTTAAAGTTTATTAGCCAATCAAATAAAATTTAAAACATGATGTGTTTCAAGATACTTGAAAATTTAACCCTTAGGGCAACCCCTAAGGATTAATATATAACTAATATATTTTATAACATTTTATAAGCAAACCATACATAATTTAAAATAAATAAATAATGCAATGACATCATGCGTTTTCTACCTACATTTCTAACTTCATTGTTGGTAACAGTACTCATCAAGAAAGGCTGTAGTATAGATTAGTGCATGCTTTGCCACTGCAGAGGATACACAGGAAGAAGAGACACTGATACACATTGTGCTTAGATGCAGCAGAGCGGAAGAATGTGCAGCCTACATTAGCCGGCACTGACCAGCACCAATAGACATAATAAGCACAATGACCAACAGCAAGTATGGAAAGGGCTCAAGAATAAAGAAATGTGTACATCTTGGGATGCTCTGCAGAAGTGATATTTGAAGTTCGTTTCATGTAGGATGATGCAGGTGACAGTTCATTTTACTCTTGAAAGTTTGCCCGAGCCCACCCTAAAATGGACCTGTGCCCTACATAAAATGATTTTGGGCTACCTATATAGAATGATATTATGATACTAATAATAGATTTCATGTCAGGGGCCAGGCCCACCCTAGGAATTAATCTTTGTTATGCCAATGGCTGTAACATGCCATGTTATGAAGCTATTTACACTCCCATAAGAATATATCACTTCAAAAAGTCCTTTTAGACTAACAACAAGAGACTGCCAAACAAGAACAATTTTTTAAACATAATCAGAGAATTTTTATAATGGTGAGGGACCAAAAAATTAACAGATGAAACAATTAACTAAGTACTTTTCATTTTACTTATTGAAATGCATTAAACATGTTTTCAATTGAACCAGATTTTAAGTAAGTACTTAAATACAATGTGTTAGTTAAATGGTATAACATTCTGAAACATACTCATATATTTATAGGGTCTTTACCAGACACCTTGTATGTAAGACAAATATGTTTTAATGCTTTTAGCCCTTTAACGACATCATCATCATTATCAGCCCATATTTGGCTCACTGTCACTGGCTCAAGTGTCCTATCAGAATGAGAGGGGTTAGGCCAAATAGTCCACTACACTGGCCCACCTAATGCAGATTGGCAGACTTCACACACACAGAGAAGTGAGAAAATTCTCAGGTATATTCTTTAAATTTAAATTACATTTACTTTAGGTACAGAGATACAGTACTTCAATAGTCAATACATACAATGTAATGTTTACATTTTTAAATTAAGTAGATATACGTACTGAAAACTGTGTATTAGTTTATGCTAATACATATATAAAATAGTGTAAGTACACTGGAATTCTAAAAAATAACTGTTTCGGATATCCTGTTACACACCAGTATTTGAATACAGCTTGGTTTTTTGGTCATAATGTATGTGAATACTTACCCAAATCAAAGAAACACCGCCGACAAAATTGGTATAGAGGTCACACACATCAATATTTAATACGAAAAGATGCACATCACAAAACACTTAATGTCGTCAGATAACGGGCGATTTTATAGGCCCGAAATAAATATTGTCTTCAATAGAAAAGACACGAAGTACGAATACGAACCACACAAACGAAACTCTCCATTGTTGCCTTTTTGCGTTTGATTTGACACTTGACAGTTGACTTTTGTATTTGTTGACATTGACATTTACAGCGAGTATTGACATACATTTGACGTACATAGATTTTAAATCTAAACGTTCATTTTAACTTTCAGGTAAATGTTTTAATAGTCATTGTTGTATATATGTTTATTTTAGTAGCTGATCTGTAAAACTTAATAATAATATCTAATTATCAATTAATATATTGATTTTTACCAAATCTGTTTAAATAAATAATATTATTTTTAGTTCCAGTTTGCACCACCAACCTTAGACCATTAATAACTGGACGCGGTTGGCACCCAAATTCACCAACAAAAAAGTCTGTCATTTTTTGAGGGGGACGAGGTAAACTCACACATCGAAAACATTTAACACCATTATACATATTCTGTGTCCATACACTACACACAACTATAAATTTGACTCGCAATACACACACGCGTAACTTTTACACACACTAACAAACACATTGTGCACAGTAAAAATATATACAAGCAGTATACTCGGCCGTATTTTTGAAATAAATACTTAGGTACAGCGCGCGGTACGTAAATATGTGATAGGGCTGCCTGGCTCCAGCATTTTAATTACATTTGCCAACTTTGTATTTCCATTTAGTTTTGTGATTGTAAATACACTTTTTTATGTAAACAAATAAAATATTTTGTAAATCGTAGTAAAATAGGAAGTGATCAATAAAATGCGTGTTGTTTTTTGATTGGTAGATTTAAATAATATTAATACTAATGCTGATACTAATCAATGACTTTGAAGGATAGGTCGTATTCATATGTTTATTTTGGTGATGCCATCTAGGTATTACCTCCACACTACGTGAACAAATATTATAAAACCGGTCAAGTGCGTGTCGGGCCACGCGCAGTGTAGGGTTCCATAGATTATGTTAGCTCTTTAATGCCTTATGTTTTTCTCAATTTCAAAGCCTTTATTATTCTTTACATTATTACATTAAACAAGTTTTTCAATTAATAAGAGTAACAGTTTTAATTTTTTTTTCTATGTTAGTATATTGTTAGTGTATCTGTTTTAAGTTTAGTATGTTAGTGAGTAAGTCTTATTTCTAATTAATAAAATCTATTTAACTAGTAAGTTGAAATTGAAATTGAGGTATAGCTCGCGTTTCGACCTCTAGTATGAAGTCAAACTACTGCTTGCATATTTACTGTGACATTGCTTAGACTATCCACAGATTAAATACATAGAATATTCGATTACTGATCGATGTTTGGCTGTTTCGTCAAAAGAATCGATTCTTTTTATAAATTGTTTTTATTAAAAATTTGATAAAATTAAGGTTTAAATACTTTCAAATGAAACGTTACTCCATCTTTTACTAAACTACAAGTTTTTGGCCGTTTTTTATGCCATTTAACTACACAAACCGGCATTTTTAGTTAGCTCCTTACACGACGAAAACGATTACAACAATGAAACATCGATTCTGTAGCAACAGTTTTTATAAACGAATTAGATCATAGATTTTTGATCTTTGCCAGAGGGGTAACGGTTAGCGAACCACGTCCAGTTATTAATGGTCTAAGACTAGTAACGACATCTATCAAAGAACAGTAGAACTGTTGAGGCGTTTCAGCAACCTGCAGTTTGCGGGCGAATTGTTCCGCTGAAAATTATGTATGAAAGATGGCGATATTACACCTCCATAATAATTATATTCTTTGCCGCCATGCCTTAGATTATAATTAACAGCTGTAGTCGTTGCAAAAATAAACAATTGTCCCACTAATTCCGTTAACCCGCATTTACGTAGTATCTAATAATCTGTGGCCGCATAGCAGCAGCATGGTGTGGTGGGTCTAAGCTCCAGCTTAGTCACAACAGTATTGTATATAGATAGTTAAATGATGATTAATATACGAAGTATGTATACCTATCCGTGATTAGACGCTAGGCCGCGGCTTCATCCGCCCTTATACCTCTTTAATCCGGCCCTTTCGCAAAATTCGTTCATAACGGACGTTTAGAAGACTAACTATAACCTTTAACCCACCTCAGGAAAGGAAACCGACCATTTTGGATCCAGTACCATAGGTACAGAAAAATTGCCGAATTTTTTTTATAATAAATCATAATTATCAAAAATAATAAGAATTCACAATTGTTAAATTCTTTTTTGAAATGTGTATTTTTCTTAGACCATATAATATAAGGTATTTTTGTTGAAATCGTGCATTTTATATCTTGACAACGACATAAATTGTACTTACGTCGCGTAGTTGTATCTTGAATTTTGATTCGATTCAAAGATTACAGTGTATTATTTTCGATCAAACGGAAACTAAACCAGTTTATCTATAAAACTAATGTTATTTATAATAACGGAGCGGAAGAGGGGTTTTATGTAGTTACTCGAGAGCGGCAGATGAACATAGGAGACTATACCTTGCACGTTTTTGAGTACCTCCACCAAGTATGAGCTCCTAATATTGGTGTGTACGCTTAGGCAACCAAAAAAAAGTAATTTCAATAATACTAATCAAGTTAACCAACACGTCAATTAAGGATAAAGTGGATTAATTATTGATAGCTAAAAGGTGTGCATTTCGAAAATCTAACGATTTGACCGTAACGGAACGGGAGGGTTACAAAATAAAGCTCATATATTTCAGTATCCGAGCCACAAGCGCAGTTAATTTTTTACTTATTTTGAAGGAAATAATCTCAAAAATATTTGTTAGTATATTTTTCTGATAATTCCAGTAATGGGACAAAATTAGGTATAGGTACCTGTTACCATTTTATATTTCCTATTATCTAATCTACTACATCTAATCAGTCCCCCCATAACACTTTAGTATCTGCAAAAGCATCCCGGGCTACTATAAAAATACACTAATTTGAACAGTAGAACGATACATTCATCAAATCAGTTCCCAGCAATATATGACGAAATGGTCGATATCTTTTCTTCGTTGTGCGTCTAGTGGTTTTCGATATTTTGTGACCCTTCGCTTTTTTTTTAAATATGTTTAAATTAAAATTAAAATGCAACATGTAAATGAAATGAAAATGTATGTCTAATAGCGCCATCTATCGACATATTATTGTAATAAATACAGCTGCGCATGTCGACCAATTGCAGTAGAGTCGAAAATATCACTCTCTCTTTCGTTGCGTTGGGGTAAAAGAGATGGAACAGAGACAACAACGCCGCTATTGGTCGACTATATTGTGTCGTGGCACATGCTAGGTCTATGATTTGAGTTCTAACTCACGCTATTAAAGTTTTTAACATTTCACACTATAAGTACATACAATGGACACTGTAATATTGTAGGGATCATCTCCCTCGAGGTAAACCAGTATAGCCAAGCTGGTCTAAATTGGCTAAACGCTTAGACGTGACCCTTAATTGGGGTATTGTGAGAGATGTGAAACAATTTATACATATAGCACCTCCGAGGCGAGAACTGCTGCTTGCTGACTTGATTCCTTTTAGTAACAAAAGAAACAAGATTAATTTATTTAGCTGTTTGTTTTCCGCAAAAGTCAACTAAAGTTTACCCGACCAAAACCATAATCATAGATAAGGTACATAAATATACATTTTTTGCGCAAAGGATCAACCTGGTTGTCTAAAGCGGCAGTAGATATTTTTAGTACTATTCCACGAGGGAATGATTTGTATAGCATAGCTAACAGTGGTAATCATAGACTTTGTGAGGCGCGAACAGGGGATCATTCATACGCTAAGTGTCAAATTCTTAAACAAATAGAGGGTAATTTCGACACTCAGCGGCTGAAATACCGTTTTCTTTCTCGATTTATTAAGAATCTAGTGGACGTCTGCGTGCAAATCAATGTAAACTTCAACCAACCCAACCTACAACCAACCCCTATTTCACCACTTTAGGGGTTGAATTTATAAAATTCTTAAACTTGAACTATGAACAAATTTTTAAAACTGTAACTCTTAAAATGAAAGTCTTTCATCATAACATTCATTAATATGAAAATCCTTACAAACTTTCAACTCCTATTTCACCCCTTTTTAATATTATTTTAAGGTCAAAAAGTACCCTATGTTTTGTTCCAAGGTCCCATTTACCATTATACCAAAATTCATCTTGATTGTTTCAGCCGTTTAGCCGTGAAAAGGTAACAGATTGACAGACAGACTTCTTTCGCAATTATAATATTAGTACGTATAGATAAATGTATAAATAGATAAATGAGCCGTGACAGCCCAGTGGATATGACCTTTGTCTCCGATTCCGGAGGGCGTGGGTTCGAATCCGGTCCGGGGTATGAACCTCCAACTTTACAGTTGTGTGCATTTTAAGAAATTAAATGTTGTCTCAAACGGTGAAGGAAAAACATCGTGAGGAAACCTGCATACCAGAGAATTTTTTTAATTCTCTGCGTGTGTGAAGTCTGCCAATCGGCGTTGGGCCAGCGTGGTGGACTATTGGCTTAACCCCTCTCATTCTGAGAGGTGACTCGAGCTTAGCAGTGAGCCGAATATGGGTTGATAACAATAGATAAATGTAAAGAAGACATATCGCATGATTACCTCTATGTTCTGTTTTCGAGGTCGCCTGAAATTTGTCGACGGAAACACTGTATTACTGTTTACATAAGACGATGTATACATCTATACCGTAGTCCTAAGTGTGGGAACGTGGAAAATATCAATACTTGCCTCACAAAAACCGTATCTAAGCAACAATCAAGTTTAATGCCGTTCATACGTACGTTCCGATCGTGCGTCGTGATATTAAACTTGTATACATAGTATATGGTGCAAATAGGGGAGCTACGGATATAATGTAAGTTTAGTTTTGTTGCTATCTTCCCATTAATAGGCAGTCTTTTGTAGGGCGGCGTGCCTTGTATATCCACACGTTCAATGCCATTCAATTGTACTCACCTACTTTTGTAACTAATACAGCCTTTAGTTTGGGGACGACGAATTATGAGAATGATTTTTTTATATTTGGGGAAACATTTTGAATTTTTGATTGAGTGGTTTCGTTTATGATAATGTAGATTTTGTCAGTCAATATTAAACCGCACGGGTTTTCTTAACTATAAGCACAGTATTTTTACGATGCATTCGTTTTGCTTCCGCTGACAACGAGTCCTAAATGAATGATGATTAGAGATGACGTGAAAGCGTATAGGGAACGGTATGGAATCTCTTGAAATCTTCCTTCCTTCCTCCTTTGACTATTAGCTTCCTCCCAAAGTCACCATGATAGATACGAACTCCGGAGGTGCCAAGGTACATGGTAGGAGAGCTGGCATTCAGGTCAATACTTGCGCTTCAAAGATATTCTCAAACGCAAACTTACTTCATGTAGCTATCATCACCACCACCACCATATCAACCGATGAACGTCCACTGCAGGACATGGGCCTTTTGTAGAGACTTCCAAACATCACGAACCTGAGACGCCTGCATCCAGCGTCTGTCCACCTGATGGGGGGTCAGCCAACACTGCGCTTTCTGGTGCGCGGCCGCCATTTCCAACGTCCATCGGCTCTTCGAACTATGTGCCCCGCTCATTCCCACTTCAGCTTCGCGACATGTTGAGCTATATCAGTGACTTTGGTTCTTCTGCGGATGTCCTCATTTCTGATTCGATCACGCAGATCTAGCTTAGCTCATTCCATCGCCCGCTGTGTAACTCTGAGTCTTCTCATGAGGCCCATAGTTAGCGACCAAGTCTCGGTCCCATAGGTTTTTTTTTACTATTTATCTCGAACGGTAAAGAAAGAAAGGGGTAAGTATATCATCATATTCCGATTCGAAAAAAATAATAGCACCGGAGCTGATGGTACGATACCTACCTGTAGAGTTGTCAAATCGCCGAAATTAAAAGCCGGACAGTCCAGTCAGTTTGGCCTGACATTTGGGTAAAAAGGCCACACTCGTCGTCCGCTCGTTTGCTAAATGTAAAGCCTAACATAAGGCGTATAAGCCGGACACCGAATTTCGGCCGGACACCGAATAGAAAAGCCTAACTATGTCCGACTTTATCTGGACACCTGGCAACTCTACCTACCTAGATACTTCTGATATCGCGTGTGGCGTGTCATATCCAGAGGAAGCTTGCTTATTGTATCCCGTGCACAGTTTGCGTGCATGGATTTTATGATGAAAATCATTTGATTTGATAACAATCATTTTATGCTCCATACGAGCTGTATGTGATCTAAGTAAGTACATTCGTATAATAATAATAATAATAATAATAATTGTTTATTTGCAAGAATACAACATATGTATGGAGGGCAATCACCTTACCTGCATCGTTTGTATAAATATGAATCTTGAATAAAATTTGCATAGGTCCGGATCCTTGTTGTCTTGTTGTCATCGGTCCACACAGGTTTCCTCACGATGTTTTCCTTCAGCGTTTGAGACACGTGATATTTCATTTCTTGCAGGTTTGTAGGTTCTTACTTGTGCCTAATTCATAAAGAAAAACAAATTCTAAAGATGCCAGGGATATCCAATACGATTGTACGTTATGATAACCTTTACATTTCAGGTTAACGTCAAAACTAAATTGATTGCTATCTAACTAGGTTATATCTTCGTTGTTTCTAAGTTTTTTATGAGTAGCGGTCGCCAGTGTATTAGTTCCCGGTGTACCAAATACATTTAAGTCTTTTTACAGTGGCTAACCTACTTGTATTTGCCTTGGCCTTGGCCTTAAGGTCCTGGGCTCGATTGGGCCGGGCCATGAAATATTAGAATTTTCTTTTTCTAATTGATTAATTTCTAAATGGTAGTCCGTGGTTAGTGGATCGGTAGTGTTACATACAGATCTGTAGTGTTACGAATACATAACTGGTGTAGGTAAGTTATTTTGTTGTTACCTGGTTATATCTACAATAATCATCGATCGTAGATCGTTAGATAGATGGATAGATCGTTTATTATGGAGGGGCCCATCTAACGATTTATATCGATGCCTATAATGCCCTTATGTGATCTAACCAAAGTTATTGATGAAGAAAAATGTATTAAGAAACGCAAATTGGACCAGTATATAATAATCTCAAAAAAATCTAGCTTATTCAGTTATTCAGAAGATTTTGGGGGTCAAAAAACGGCGGGGATCCGATGACCGATCCCGGAATATTGGGGATTGTAGTTGTAAACTATAAGCGCCAGTAAAATTAAACGAATGGAAATTTTAAATGCAGCTACAAACAGAACGTTTATTACGGCATTTAACCACGTTTAAGGCAACGGCAGTCAGGTAATGAAAATTTAATCTAATCTTATTTAGAAGCTAAAAGCAATTATGGGAATGGTAGTGCGAGGCACGAACTATAAACTACGAAGGTTTTCAAACTAATAGTTGCCTCTAATGCCTAAGAAATTAAAAGATAGAGGTTCTACGTCGAACATGCTAGTTTCCGGAAGTAGCTAATTTTCCGTACCGTTGAACATAAACCCTAATTTCCCTGAGGTTTCACGAACCGTGGGTGATGGAATTTTCCATCATGTACAATCACAATAGAAAGTAAACCATTTCTCACCACTGCTAACTTCTGATCGAGTTACAAAACTGACTCATTGGTCCCGAGATTAGCTGGTTCAGCTACGGAAAATGAGGTCCAGGGTTCGAACCCCGGGTCAGGCCAATAAAAAATACGTTATTGGGATTTTTCTTACAAGAAAAATCTTAATAGAAGCCTGGAGCATGTAAATTCGTCGGTCCTGTGCCTGATCTTTCACCGGTCGTTTCGATCTGCCCTCCCATCGGACTATGAGAGTGAGAGAAAAGAGAGTGCACCTGTGCTTGCGCTTACAATTGTGCGCTTTAATATGGTTAATCTCACCATCAGATTGGGCGCCGCGCCGTGCCCGAAAGAAAAGCAATTCTGTCGGGAGTATATTATTATTTGTTGCTTTTGCCGTGTAGTCTTAGAGCCAAAACATTTCTCCGACTTATTTCTAATTGCCTCGACGGGCTGGAAGAAGGCAGGAAGGGCTGGTTCATTTTTTTGTTTATATTAAACAGACATTTTTTATGACGTTTAGGTTACCTAAGATTTTTTTATTCGAATGCATTTCGATGTGTAGGTGTTCAGACAGGTTTATTGACGAGCGCGTTTGTTCGTGTAACAGAAGAGGCGTTAGCAACGCAGATCCGGACGCCCACGACTTGGTCCACATTTAGACTTCTTTAATCCAACCCTGTCGCAAATTCCGTCCTTAGCCAACGTTTACTAAGTATAAACTGCCTGCCCTGTCTGCATCTTTGTAGGTTCTTTAAGCGGTTTTCGATATTTCATACGCCAAGAGCGTATTGGAATAGTTTGTTCAATTCTACCTTGAAAATATATTTTTTTTACACAGACATGGCGTCTAACAAGAACCAGAAGATTAGTATGGCAGCAAGCGCCATCGCCATGCGCGGAGTCCGTCTGTTCCTCACCGCCGGTCGCCGCGGGCCCGCAGGCGCTCCGGAAGACGCCAGGCGCATCTCTCCCCACCGGCCCAGACGGACTAAGCCTATCATCCCTGTGAATAAACTGCAGATGAGCGTCGTTGAAATTTTGCTGAAGAGTACCAGGTTTACCAAGTAAGTAGATGTTAAGCTTTGCGGTTAAGGGTTACATTCAAATTCCACCAACTACCTCGTTTTAGTTACGCGATTACGAGGTTTTTTGGGTCGAGCAGTCGAGCTTCAAATGTTGAGCAGTCAAAAAAAGCTTAAGCCAAGTCATTGACATAATTGGAGAAATTATTCATCGATTGAATCGATTATTATTTTGTTCGATTGCTTAGAAATTAGAAAATATTCCCAAACAGGAAGGAAAACACTGTAATTCTTAGTTGATAATGTGCAATACAGTACCACACTTACCTTGTCAACGTTTGAGACATATAACGTTGAAGTTACCCAAAGAAAAAAGATGAATACAATAGCATAAAGTAATTTTGAAAAGATAAACGATCAACGTTAAAGTAAAAAGTTACTTAAAATGACATTTTCTGAACTGTCAAGTCTTCCCTTCTACGAGTAACTGTCATGCTCAGCCCTGCACACGAAGACATTATCATGCAAATGCAGTCAGACAAAAATTATGTCTTAAAATGCCTATGTAACCAACGATATTTTATACTAAGTACAGATATGTAACGTGCCTACAAAATCACCGCAAAAAGTGATCCGAATTTAGCTACTCCATTAGCACATATGCACAATTTTGTGATAACTTACATTATTTATTGTTTAATATGTTATTGTGGAGGGGAGGTATCAGTGTTAATATTAATAAGAGGGTATTTGATTTGAATAGGGGATTTGAGATAAATAAGAGGGTATTTGATTTGAAGATTTGAGCTCAGTAGTTTGTACGTTGCGTAGATACCGTCACGCTGCCAGTCGCGTAGTTTGTACAATAATTTTAATGTTATTGTTTATCATAAATTGTTTAGTGTGGGCATAGAGAACATGTCGGGCTGGGAAGGTAAGTGTTTTGCCATTTGAAAGGATCCTATAAACCTACTCGAAGGTCACAAGTCCTGGGACCTGCACGAGGATTTTCTCTACCACAAAATAATGTTACATTCGCTGTCGCTGCTACCCGACGTGTCACACTAGGTAGTGCCCTATCTCTAGTGTAAAATATCGTTGTATGTAACCATACTTATTATTTATACTGCGGAGGAATATAGCTCCCTCGTTGACACAGTCGTTAGCCTATGGGGCTTCGGATTACGAGGTCTTGGGTTTATCAATTTACTAGCTGCGGCCCGCGTTGTTACTCGCGAAATATAAGCCTAACATCTAAAGGGATAAAAAGTAGCCTATGTGTTAATCCACGTTATAATCTATCTCTTTTCCAAACTTCAGTAAATTCGGTTCATTGCTCTCAGCGTGAAAGAGTAACAAACATTCATAACATCATAATCATCACTTTTTGGCAAATCTCGGGAAAACATGGTTTTTTTCGAGACAAAGACTAGCCGTGTTATTCCAGGGCATTATCTATTTTCCTATCTAAGCTCCACGAAAAACGACAGATAATTTTGTTCGTGAATTTCGGTGCGGTACTAGTCCCTCGTATTGCTTATGGACCTCGGTTGCCGATGTAATTACTACATGAGGGTCAACCTCAGACTGATGGAAATAACATGACGACATTTTGTAGGACGTGTCACTTGGATACCTTGTTGTACTCGTACTGTTGATACACGATGGGTTTTCATCTTGCCTAGGTGCCATCAGGTACCTGCATAGAGTTTGATATTGGCGTGCCAAGTTAGAATAATGTATTAAGGCTGCTTGTAGCGTTCTTGGAAAGTATTGTCGTGTATAAACACTTACGAAAAGACCATAAGAATCATAGGCACCCCACGCTTTGGGTTGAGTGATAATATTTTGACACCCATCATCACATCATTCTGTTAAGTTTGTTTTTTGATATTATTTTTTAATCAGAAACCTTTTGGAGTTGGGCAGGAATGATTTATATTGTTCAAACCATATCTATGTTATTTAAAGATTAAATAATTAAAAAATACAATACTACCGACTTAAAAACACAAATGTATGCAGGAGACTACTCGTATTAAGCGAAAGAAAACACTATTATAATGTTTCTTTCGCTTATTACGAATGTTTTCTATCTACTCATCACTTTGAACTTGAAGGCGGTGCCAATGGTACAATTAATGGGTAGACAATCAGTCGTATCCTGTTTTTGTTAGCCTTAGGGTTAGAATTGTTTTCCAAATTTATATGGGACCATTTTCAAAATAAACTCTTTCAGTAAAAACAGTAATATCAAAATCGTACCGCTTAATAAAAAAATATGCTTGGTTTTACATTACGAAAACAGGGGATGATTGATTTTTTACCCATTAAAAAAGTGATCAGTAGATATAAAATATTATAATGTTTTCTTTTACTTATTAGTTTCCTGGATACGTTTCTATTTTTGAAGTATTTTTAATTTTATTATTATAGGGTGAGGTAGGGTAGGTGAAGGGGTGGAGTATAAAAGTGTCTGCCTGTGATGTCAAAACAAATGCTTATAGCTATTTCACCATACTAAAACATAATCGAAAGTTTTTAAATTTTTTTTCTGTCTGTAAGTCCGTGCTAAGAACGGCTGGGCCGATTTTAATGAAAATTACACTTAATAGAGGAAGTTATTGAGTAACATATAGGCCATTTTCCATCCCAAAAAACCCATGGTTCCCGCAGGATTTATAAAAAATAGTATTTCACGTAGACGAGTAGTAGTAAGTAAATTTATAAGAACGAGTTTACGTTCACGGAACGTAAATGGCTTTAAGGCTTTAGTCAGTGGCTGTTTGCGCCCCTAGGACGATGCTGCTACCCGTCAGTTCAAGTCGAAAGCCTCGCGGGGGTGGTCGCAGCACACGCACCCTGCACCCTACACGTAGTGACACGTAGCTATGCCGTACAGACATTTGAAGGAGAAAACCTTAGAGTTTCTATATAGAAACACGCATTTTACAAAGTGAGTTAATTTTAGGAGTCTTTGAGGCAATTTTTTTTAGAAGTTTGCTCGTCTATTTTGGATGTTTTAGTTTTTCCTTTTAAACTCTCTGGTATTTATTGGAAAAACAATACTTATTACTTATTATTTCCGAACGTAAGTTAAGTTTTTTGAGCATTAATAATATGTTTGTATATCCCATTCTGTAAAAGCAGACTCTTGACAGATTCAATAATTATATACTTATATAGAAATAATACCCAAGCGTTCCTCGATACTAAATTAATTGTATCCAACCTTCAAGGTTTTTGACCAATTGGTAAAAATTGGTTCAAAAACCTTGAAGGTCGGATACAATTAATCTTGACAGATTGCCATTGTAAAACGTCATTAGATTCACCTCAGAGGAGACCTCCTCTGTCTTCTGACCTAATCTGTCCAGATATATTAGAAAAAATATTATATATACACATTTAATAATTTAATTAATATTTTATAATTTAGACCCATAAAAATATTCTACTAAGGCGCTGTTCGTGATAAACAAGTTTTGCAATCCTGACCTACTGTATTAATTTTTGAAAAGAAAGTTTACTGAAGTAAAAAGTTAGAATAATGACATATTTATTTAATGCGTTTTTCTCAGCGAGTTCTTTCTGTCTTATCCACTGCCTAACTTTTCCATTGTAAAACAATTTTGTTGATTTGTATAATTTGGTGACTAAGAATAGGTACCTAGTTACCTATATCGATATAGGTAATATGGTTACCTATAGCTTATAATTATTAAGTAGATACCGGAACCGATGCCTTAACGATAACGTCTTTTCGGCTTAGTGATTCAAAGATTACCTACATTAGGTACAAATAAGTACTAGGTACTTATAAGATCAACTACTGAGGATTTTTGATAAAATTCTATCTAATCTAGGTACCAAGATACGTATTTTTAATATTTTTCATTACCTATCGTTTAAAAAACAATGTAAATGTAAAAATGGATATTGATTGGCTATTTTTTTAGCAACTGGATTAAAAACACCCGTTTTTTAAAATAGAGCAAAGGACGATCTATATTAAAGTCACGGTATTGCGAAAAGTTGTCTCTGTATCTTCGAAATTATTGATCGCAGATCAGATACACTGTTACTTCTACAAAATTGCTCTAATATGAGCATAAAATCGAATACCTACCTTTAAAAGTTCTTGTAAAAAATTCAAGATTAAAAATAATAAAATACCTACTTACCTTATCACCAAGCATACCCATCTTATGGTTAGTGGCAAAGAATCGCCTACAAATACAGTAGACAATGCAAAGAATACTTCCTCAATAATGCTGCCCGTGCACTGTATCCATCAACTTGAGGCCTAGGTCTTCATCATCATCATCTCAGCCGATGGACGTTCGCTGCGGGACATAGACCTTTTGTAGGGAGTTCCAAACATCACGATTCTGAGCCGCCTGCATCCAGCGAATCCCTGCGATTCGCTTGATGTCGTTAGTCAACCTGGAGGGTCGACCAACACTGCGCTTGCTAGTGCACAAAAAGTTCATACTACTAAATTGTCCCTTTTGTAACTGTTTTGTCTCTTTTGTACCTAGGAGTGAGCTGGAAGCGCTATTCGTGATGTACCGAAGGTTGGTGACCGCTGGGCAGGCGGCCGCGCCGGCCACTGTCATTGGGCAGCCAGTCCCCAAGGTTGACGTAAGTGTCAATCAATCAATCAATTTATTTCTTTGCAGATACATGTATTATTTATACAGGTGGTCGGTAGAGTCCGTGTCAGTCCATTATTCCTTTCTACATCTGGTGGATTGTTAATTTGCTACCAAAATTTACATTTTTTTTTATTATTTGGAGTCAGAGAAGAAAGACAACCAAAAACGTTTTACATTAATGCCTACATTTTGTTTGTTTTACGTACCTTCGTAGCATGGGATCTGTTGTATTGTAGGGAGTAATCTCTGAATCTACTAAACCGATTTTGAAAATTCTTTTAACACTTGAAAGCTATGCTATAGCTATTTGTGTGTGTCATGGGCATATTTTAACTCCGTATTTTCAGGTCTGGTCTTTTAAAAATAACCATTCAATTTCAATGTATTATTTTAGGGTGAGAGTTTGTGTGTGTGTTTTGTGTGTATATGAGTATAAAGCTCTAAACTCACTTCTACGCGTCGGACACGTAACGGTTACACCTCAGCTGCCGTGTAAACTCAAAACCAATGAGTGCTATATGGGTTTATAGCACTCATTTGACTAATTTTGATTTATACCTCAATAAAAAAAAAATTGATTTTTTTAAAATATTTATGGAGATATGAGTATTCCAACAAGACTGTATTTCAAGAAAACTCATGGGTTATAACGGCATAAAACTGTAATTTGAGTTGCAGTAATTTGATTTTACTTATTTCGCGAAACTAAAGTTACAGTGTTCTCGCTAGCCAATAGTGTATGAACCATCAGGTAGAGCAATTTAGTTTGCGGATGGCCTGCGCGGGATGGGTGTTGAGGTTCCTACGTTCAGTAGTCGTTTGGAAATGCGTGTGAGTGGACGCTACAGTTAAGTTATATAAAAATTTTAATAAAAAAAATTCAACCGACTTCCAACTCAAAAAATAACTTTAACTAAAAAGCAAAAAATAACATCCTACCTATGTGCTACCTTCTGATCAGTTTGAAGGCGGTGCCAAGTCAGTGATGTTTTAATTAAATACGTTTAAACTACAAAATTTCTGTGGTTATTCCAGAAACAGCTTTAATTAAAACACGACACTGGCTTGGCACCGCCTTCAAACTGATCAGAAGGTAGCACATAGGTAGGATGTTATTTTTTGCTTTTTAGTTAAAGTTATTTTTTGAGTTGGAAGTCGGTTGAATTTTTTTTATTAAAATTTTTATTTTTTTATTTTTAGTGTTAGCATACCTACTGCGTGTGTACAGTCACAACCTATCTAAGTGGAAAGTTCTTATCAATACAAAATTATCAAGTCCAAACATGAGGTAGCTACTGTGAACCGTCGAGGAGTTTTCTTCACTGTCCCTCGTCTTCATCACCAGACCCTTAATACAGTCACAATCCATCTAGGTGGAAAGTTCTCATCAATACAAATTTATCAAGTCCAAACACAAGGTAGCTACTGTGAACCGTCGAGGAGTTCTCTTCACTGTCCCTCGTCTTCATCATCAGACCCTTAATACAGTCACAACCCATATAGGTGGAAAGTACTCATCAATACAAATTAATCAAGCCCAAACAAAAGGTGACTGCTGTAAATCCTTGACGAGTTCCATCGTCTGTGTTTCGGCTCCATCATCAGACCAACTCCAAACCTTCATAAAGTTGTAGTGGTTTAAAATACCTTATGGAAACACTAACAAACGTACTAGCCGTCTCTACAACTTTCGAAAGTTCCCCTCAATTTCTCCAGGATGCCATCATCAGATCCTGACATGAAAAAAATGGGACCACCCTGGAAGTAAACCCTACAAAACAAAAAAAGAATTTTCAAAATCGGTCCATAATTGACGGAATTATCGCTGGACATACATAAAAAAAAAAAAAAAACATACATACAGCCGAACGTAGAACCTCCTCCTTTTTGGAAGTCGGTTAAAAAATGATTGCGTCGCGTCAATTTTGCACAAATCCAAAACCATGTGAGCTTTCAACTGAAATTACAGAACCGCTTGGATTGCCATTGCCAGGAGATTGCGTTGATGCGGACGTTCTAAACAACAGGCTTGTGGAAACTGTCCATACGGTCGGGACTAAGTTTTTACCCATACAAAAAGAACCAACAACTTCGCGGACCATACACTAAAGCTCATGGCAGAGGAGAGACAAGAAATGAGATTGCAATCTTCAACGGACGCGTTAAAATCCCGTCGTATTAAAACACAGATCTCGAAGTATAGTTTAGTGCTGAAATTTGGTAGGTATTAAGATATATTATAGCTTGGATTAACACATAGACTACTTTTTATCCCGGAAAAATCCATGGAAAACTAAATTCCACGCGGCGAAGTCGCGGGGGTCCGTTAGTTTTTCATATATATTATGGTTTTCATCTTTTAGTATATGCATATTATCGAAAATAACACTAACATCACTAAAATGAAAAGTACTAATGTATATAAAATACTTTCTTCATATGTACAGACAAAACATTGCCCTATAAACGGCAAAAGAGATACTTATCTATAGTCTATCAATAAGGTCTGATTATCAATGAGCGAAGTTAAAAAGGGAGATTATAAAAAAATACTGTCTTGTTGTAGTATTATATTAATTTAAACATTACATGGAAAAATAGTCAATTTTAATAAATACTTAATTGTAAATAAATAATAAATTAACTGAATTATAAACTTTTTAAATTTAAAACTTAGCCGAAAAATCTAAAAAATCCGATATTGAAATATTAAAAAATATCGATATATCGTAAATCCGATATCCGATAGTTTAAAATATATCAATTATCAACAGCCCTAGAACAATACTAATACTACCAACTTCTGGAGTAGTATGCAAATACACCATATTCATACTACACATCAAAAATTTTGTAAAGAGTTCCTCACTCTCTCTGGTTAACAAAATTACTATCACCAAGTAAACTATAGTTTCAGTAACGGACAAACGCTAGCGCCGCGTAACTTGGTGCAGCGCCATCTAGTATGAGACACTACAAACAGCACTAATGACGGAATAACAGCAGAATTCCTTAAAGCGGGTGAAAAACCAATACTTAAGGTCCTTCAGCGATTGTTCAATTCCGTCATTCACAAGGGCATGGGAGCGTGGTGGTTATGTTCTTTAAAAAAGGTAACAACGCCTTACTGAAGAGTTACAGACTCTCGTTGTTGAGTCATGCCTAGAAGTTGTTCTCGAGAGTCATCACGAATTATATCGCTCGTAGGTCTTCCATGACTTACAGCCTACTTCCATGACTTATATCCAGCCACTTTAATTGGTGTTTGTGGACTATGAGCAAGCCTCCGATTTGGTGGAAAGTTGGGCTGTGTCTTTGCAAAGATGCCGGATCGACTACAGGCACATCAAAGTGTTGAAGTGTACGTATGAAAGCGACACTATAACTTGTTTATTCTATCAAACAGGGCATCGACCAGAATACATTTCGTGATGTGATGCACAACACCTTCGACCTGGTAACCGAGGATGTGATCCTGGACCGCGTTTGGCTCACGTGGGAGCGCGGCGCTAACGGCGGGGAAGGCGCCCTCAAGTTCGAGGCGTGGGCCAGGGGACTGAGCAAACTCCTGCGAGGGAGCGACGAAGAGCGACGCGCGCACTGTTTCGCGGTCTATGATCTGAATGCAGATGGCTACATCACTAGGGATGAGATGTTTACACTTCTCAAGTGAGCTTTCTTCTTTTTACATTATTATACAAATAATTTGGAAACGCGCCCCTAAGTTAAAAAAATTACAAAGTATAAGGTCTTCCTTTAAAATGTGGGCCAGGGGACTGAGCAAAAAAGAAATCGACGAGGAGCGACGCGCGCACTATTTCGCGGTTTTTCAATCCGAATGCCGGCGATCACCATCACTAGGGATGAGTTGTTACACTTCTCAAGTACCTAAGCTTTCTTCTTTTTATGCTATTTAACAAATAATAATTATGGAAGGTAGTATAAGGGAACTAAGTCAGATAACTAAGTGGACAGGCAAACTATGTTACGTCGATGTTTACACTTCTTATGTGAACCTTTTTTTTATTTTTGTGTGTTTTTAATAAAAAATCCCTTTACAAAGCACGCAAAGAATAAAACATTATTTAAATAAAACATTAAAATTCCTGAAAATTTATAAAAAGTTTTATTCAATTATAGGAACTCTTTGTTGAAGCAGCCAGGGGATGAAGACCCGGACGAAGGAGTCAGGGATCTGGTCGAGCTGGTTCTTAAGAAAATGGACGTCGACAAAGACGGAAAAGTTTCTGTCGAAGACTACAAGTGAGTCTCAATATATCTCGTAAAATATAAAGGTTTAATTTGGTTCAATTATAACACTTGCTCTTTACTTCGGAAGACGCCACACGGTGCGGTGCAGTAGCGACGCGGCACCTAAGCGGTGTCGCTACGGCGTCCTGCATATAAAAATCAATGAAATGCCAAACGGTGCGTTCCGTTACTTTTAGCTACGGCGCCGCAACGGTGCCGAGTTACGGCGCCGCGTACCACATGTGTACACTGTACAGTGATGCGGCAAAATGTTTCCGGTGCGGCGCCGCACCACACCGTGTGGCTTTACTCTTAGAGAGATTTACTGGTTTACTTATTAGAGTACCGTATCCAGTATGGCAAAGACAATTTCACTAATACTCCGTCTGACTGCTGGGTGTATCTCATGAACCATAATAATTAGATTAACACTTGAAAAGTTTACTGTTCATGTTGCTGCTAAAATAAAAAAAATACATAATAATTTTCAAGTGTCCAATGTTCTTTTAAGTACTTATTCGTACTTAAAACTATTACCTTTACCAGTTTAAAAAAAACGTATAACTCTGCAGGGAAGCAGTTGAACAAGAACCCCTACTTTTAGAGGCATTCGGACAATGCTTACCATCAAAACGTCAAGCTGCTACGTTTCTCAAGAATTTAACTACGAAACAGTAATTAATGAAACTGGATGTTCTACAAAAGAAAAGAGTCCTGACTATCGGTAAATTTTGGAATTGTCCAGTGTGTATTGTGTTAGGTGAAATGTAAAATAAAAAAATAACTTATTTTAATATTTCAGGTAAAACAGTTTTAACGGGCGTCTTGTCAAAGTCAGTCCTCTGGAGCGACCACTCCAGTTGTCCTATAGCTCTGCAGAATACTGTTAGACTTGGACATAAGGTACAACTCGGTACTATCGGTGCCTTAGGGTTACGTCTTTGGGTCAAGAGCTAAGTTTACTAAAAATCTATAAAATATAGTTAAAAAAATAAGTTTACCATAGAATAGTGTAATAGAAATATTTTAGGCACATGTAATGTTAATGTGGCAAGTTAATGTTAAGAAATTAATCTTCCCAGCTTAGAGATGTAAGTGCAACTGAATTTGTAAATAAAATACAACATAATACGTATGTTGTATTTTATTTACAACATAATACGTACATACGTACATAATAAATAAAATAAAATCAACCCAAAATAATTTTAAATTTATAATTTATTATGTTTTTTGCTACAAAACTTAAGATTATGTTTGACCCACATTATGTTTATAATAACGTATGAAAAATATAAAAGCTAATTAAACTAAATAAAATATGTAATTAAAAATAACATTTATAAATTTTCTAGAAATAATGGATTTTTTTTTACAGTGCCCTTAATGCACTTTGCTTTGACAACCACACAAAATTTCGTGAATTTTAATCGAATAGTTGAACCGTCACAACGTGCGTAACAAACAGTGGCGTAACTATAAGATGACAGGATTGGCAAAGGGCCCGACTCGACGGTGACCCCTGCAGCAGAGACCATGAGCTAGAAAGTATCTAATCATGAAAAAACTCACATGAGGATTTTTCTTTTTTTTTTTCTTTTTCAACCTGCGAACTCGTTATGGTATAGTTACGTCACTGGTAACAAACAAACAAACAAAAACTCTCTTTCGCATTTACAATATTAACTAGCGGACGCTCGCGTCACTTCTCATGAGGCTGGCTACCTTACTCGTACACAAAAATAATCCGACATTTAAGAGATTGGATACGGAGCGATCCACCACGCTGCTCCGATACGGATTGGGCTCCAGAGATTAGTGCGTATATTCAGCTTTGTAAAAATATATCCCCCTGAAAGGAGGAGGCCTGGGTCTGTAACCATGTGGTACGTCGATACTCTTTCTACGATCGCAAATGCTTCAAAAATTAATTAAGGCATGGGAATGATAACGTCATCGATCATCAACGGTATCGTCAGGTCACGTGACCAAGTAATCGATCGGATCTCTCATTCCCATACATATTTTTTAGTTTTCGAAGCGTTAGCGTTTTTAGAAAGAGAATAGACGAGCCACATGGCTACTGTTCAAATAGAAATATTACGAGTGTGAACAAACTCGTTTAAAGATAAAAAAATCGTTTACTTTGTATTTTATTATAAGAATTACATTGATAAGTGTGCTGTTGTCTGGTTTACAAGGACTGATAAGTGAGGTTGTTATCGATCTTGAAAGGAAAAGGTTATCAGTTCATTTTGTTTGTCGATATTTGTGTTCTGTCACATCAAATGTAAACACAGGTGTTATTCCGCTATTTTATACTCGTTGATGTAATATTCGCCTATAACATGGGATGCCAAAAATAAAATGTCACTAACAACGCAGTCGCCATGGAAGTGAGCGATGTCACATCGCTGTGACTTTACAGAATGCAGGGGCAGTTTTCGATAATATTTCTTTACATTTGAGACAATATAATGTACCTACTTATTTTGACGGACTTAAATAAAAAAGTCACTATATCTTTAGTTTGAATGTTTATCTTCTCTAAAAAATATCATAGTTATCTATTATTAAAGTGAAACGAAATATATATTAGCAGATTTTATTTACATTTGGTTTGAACAATTATTTTTCAAATTCCATAGTTTTGGTTCTGCTTAAATAATTCTTAACAAATAACATACTTATTTAGGTATAGATAAATAAACTTTAAAGTAAGCAATACATTAAAAAATACAAACCTTTGGTTCAAATCCTCATGTATTTTGGCACAGCCCTTGCCCTAAAGCTTTTTTAACCGTAGGAATCTACTTATTATGATTTTTGAATTATATTGATATGATTTTTAATGTACAAAGATGAATACAGGGGAAAGAATTCTGCTTTTTTAAAACCTTTTAAAAAAATACAAAACGCTAGTAGATAATAAACAAACATATATTCATTGTAATGAATTCTAATTAATCGGATTGTTGCGATACCAGATCCTATAAAATATAACATATTTTTGCACATCAGTATACTGACAAACCTATGTTCATAGTTTTATGGGTCTTTGGAATAACGTTGAGGATATTTTGTGGTTATCTCAATCTAGAACCACGGATTTATTAGATTAAAAGAAAAATGGCAATTATTTAGATCTTTCCTGTTTTACTACATATTTTAAACCGTGAAGTAACAACAATAAACCTGTGTCTAGATTCAGTATCAGCAGTAATTCGTTATTACTAAATAGAATGAAGTCAGTCCTGTGCGTCGACGCCGGTGTTGAAGAAGTCGTTCCATGTGCAAGCGGCTTGGAACGGTAGTAACCGGAATATGAACTGAAAATAAAACAAATTGTTTAGGCGAGTTTATGACATGAAAATTTCAAAATCTAAGCCAAAAAGCGCTGGTTTGTCTTCTTAACAACATGAGAGACAATAAAATCTTTGTAACAAAAAAATTCAACTGACTACAAAATCACTAAAAACCGAAAAATAACATTTCATTGATTTTATTTTTCTGTTTTTAGTGTGTTCAAGTAAGTAACAATAGCGTAAGTAACAAAAGCGTCCCAGTACGGGCAATTTCGTTATTTTCGTTTTAACACAAAATTACTTGACCGATTTTCATGAAAATTAAATGGGACCAATCTGAAAGTATACTCTTTCAAGTAATGGCTAAGTTATGAGGTAAGAAACATTAAAAAAAGCGTCGAATTGAGAACCTCCTCCTTTTTTGAAGTCGGTTAAAAACTAAAAAAAATTATACCCTATTCATGTAGTGTAGTTCTGGTGGGAGGGTCATCTCCACGATCTCTCTTCTGACAGCGTCCACGATCATGTCGGCGGCTTCGCCCGCGTCCAGCACCTTCATAAGCTTCTGGAAGCGGATGCGCGGGTGCTTGCACAGCCCCGTGTCCACGATGTACGGGAATATCGTCGTCAACTTTATCTGGACAAATTAATACCATGTATAGATTGTCGTCATCAACCCATATTCGGCTCACTGCTGAGCTCGAGTCTCCTCTCAGAATGAGAGGGGTTAGGCCAATAGTCCACCACGCTGGTCCAATGCGAATTGGCAGACTTCACACACGCAGAGAATTAAGGTAATTCTCTGGTATGCAGGTTTCCTCACGATGTTTTCCTTCACCGATTGAGACATTTAATTTTCGTGATATTTAATTTTTTTAAAAAATGTATAGATTGTACCATGTATGTATTGGATTCCAACGTCCATCGGCTCTTCGAACTATGTGGCCTGCCCATTGCCACTTCAGCTTCGCGACTCGCTGAGCTATGTCAGTGACTTTAGTTGGGGTCTCAAGGTGATATAATGGCGGCCCGCACCGGACAGCGCATTGTTGGACATCAAGCGGATTGCAGGAAACCGCTGGATGCTGGCGGCTCCAGACAGTTATGCTTGGAGGTCCATGCAAGAGGATGCTATGTCCAGTGGACGTCCATCGACTGATAATGACGATGATGATGATGTATTGGATTGCCTTGTTGGTTATCATTGATTCCCAAAGTGGACCAGCTGACGCTATCACTAACTTCGTTAAATCAATAACAACCGCATTTTTCGTATTCCGTAAAGCACATTGTTAACGAAAATAATGTCAAACACACTGGTTAGTAATTTTATCATTTGCCAATAAATGATTAGTGAATACGAAATCAAGTGACTTATGAATCACTATCAATTGCTAGTTAGTACATTTCGTGTATGTCCACTAAAGTTACTCAAAGTTAGTGAATAGACCAGCAGTTGACTAGGGTCTACGGAACACTCGACAGGTTTTTCTACATCCACTCACAGCACAATCAACTCTTCCTTTTTGGAACCTGAAGGTTCGAAGATCTGAATGATTATTCGTTACTCAGATTCTCTATTCTGAGGTGAATTTAAATTTTTTATTTGCGGTAAAACCTATAGGGAAGTCTTTTTTATGAAAATTCATCTATTTTTTCATGATTGTGGGTGTACTTGGAACTGTATCACTAAACGCTAACAAATTTTGGAATGTCAATAAAAGATGATTAATTTACTACTAACCGATAATAATTTATACCTTATCTGCCAGTGTTATCTGTTGGTTATGGTTATCTAGTGCCATTTTAATTTAATCCAAATCATTGACAGATAAGCCGAGTTGGTTTCCAATGTCATTATTACTACATGCACTGAATCGTGAGGGCATTGAGAGTGCCTGTACCGATGACATTGGGGAACTTTCGATGTGTATCTGCTGATTATAATCGATCGAATGCTGTCTGCATTGACTTCATAACAAAAAGTCATTAAACTTCAGTATAATATATGTAATTTAATAACATTGTTAAACGCCAATTTCATTTGCTTTAACACAGAATCATTAAAATATATCGCAGGGATATGCGTAGTCAATATTTTTATTTGAACTCCTACAAAACCTCGTGATACTCTGTTCATGACTTAGACTAGTTATGTTCATGGTTATGTACATGGCTAGTTATGTTCTAAACACGATCTTACACCATATATTGCATCATTTCATTGATTCCCATCAAATTTCAACGATTATAACAATTTGATGGCGTAAAAGCCTCAGACCAATAAAGAGTAAAAGCTGATCATAGTCTCCTTTACCTTACTTAAGTAGGGTCGGGAAAATATGTTCCTTCCATTTCCATTCCATTCTATTCCATTCGTTAACTTATACTCTAACTCTAACTATTACTCTTTTTCCAGACACTCTAACCATCTCTTTTTTAGCCTTCCTCTCCGCTTGTGTCCTTCCTCCACTTGCAATTTTTACAATGAAATAAAAGCTGATGCTGAATTTATCTCTAGGATACTACTACTTCTATGAGAGCCGTGATAGCCCAATGGATATGACCTCTGCTTCCGATTCCGCAGGGTGTGGGTTCGAATCCAGTCCGGGGCATGCACCTCCAACTTTTCAGTTGTGTGCGTTTTAATAAATTAAATATCACGTGTCTCAAACGGTGAAGGAAAAGAATCGTAAGGAAACCTACATACCAGGGAATTTTCTTGATTCTCTGCGTGTGTGAAGTCTGCCAATCCGCATTGGGCCAGCGTGGTGGACTTTATGTGTTGATAATGATGATGATGATGATACTACTACTACAAGCAACTCACTCCGGTAAGTCCTCGAGGGTCGTCCCTCAGCTCAACGGCCAGCGACTCCATGATGCCTCGCACTGCGTATTTGGAGCCGCAGTATGGCACCAGGTTGCGGATGCCCATCAGGCCCGCCATGGATGACATGGCCACTATGTGCCCGTAGTTACGCGCCATCATGTTCGGCAGGAATGCTTGGATCATCTGTGGGAGAAAAAAACATTGTTTTAACCTAATAATTGACTGTTTAGGCAACGTAGTTCATTATTAACAACCGATATTATGTTCACTGTTGATCACGAATCTCTTCTCAGAATCTCCTCTAGAGATGTTAGGCTACTAATCGCCCACGCAATGCGGATTAGCAGACTTCACACAGGTGAATTTTTTTGGCAGAATTCACATACTCGAAAATTTTCCTTATTCTCTTAAGAAAGAGAAAGAAAGGTTACCTTATACAATGTTTTTCCTTTACGTGATATTTAATTTCTTAAAATGCACAGTATTGAAAGTTAGAGGTGCAATATGCATGTCCCGTACTCCAACCAACGCCGAATCGAAGGTAGAGGTCATAATAATCAAAGGCAGAGGTTACATCATACCTACGTAGTTACTGGCAATATATTTTTCAACATATTTTCGTTTTAGAAGTAGAGTTTTTTCGCTCTGAAGAGCATGGTTGGCAGTTTATTCACAGGCAGGCAGTTCTTACCTACGCCTCAGTTAGGATACAAGGCAGCACTTTGATGTGTTCCTTGCCTGCGAAATGTTGCAACGAACATGGTGGACAATCAGCTTAGTCCGTCAAATATAACTATACCATCTGTTCGTTAACAAGAAGAATGTATCTAAAGTAGTGTTTTATGCCTAAACTATCAGCATCTATTCCCTCCTTCCGATCATTTAACTGAAAATGAAGATACTAGCTCGACACCATCTGAAGTTGCGTCACCGCTGTGCGGTCGGTGACGTCACATCTATGCACAATACACTAAACTAGTGTTTACCCAAATGTTAGCGTTAACGTTGACATCGTTCATTAGGCGGATCTCCTTCTCGTTCTGCTCCAGCACCGGGCGCGCCGGCATGATGCCCGCGTTGTTGACGAGGATGGCCACGTCGCCCACCTCGCGCGACACCTTCTCCTTCAGTTGCATCACTGCTGCGCGGTCGGTGACGTCACATCTGTGAACAGAAAAGATTAAATTAATTATGAGATCGAAATACATAATTATCTTGCGGCGCTCAACGGGGAAAAAGTTATTCGTTCGTACTATAATTGTCGTACGTCTATTGATCGCCATCTGCATGTTGATGACATTATGCGATCCTGCATCTGCGCATCCGAAAAAACTGATCACACGATCAGTTTTATCGGATGTCAACTCCTGATGGTCCGCACGGGCCGGGAGGGGGTAGTGATCCTCCCGCGCGCCCGACTTCATGCCCTCTGGACCGCGCGGACGACTTGACACCCGCGCAGTCCTTTCCGCCCCATCGCCCACATATCATGGGAGTGTCATCAATGAAGTTATAGCATTACGCTTGTGTTTAAACTTACTGATAAGTATGTGCTTTCCCTTTCTCCTGTCTGATCATCCGGGCGGTTTCTTCATTGCCGGCAGCGTTTATGTCGACGCAAACCACAATGGCGCCCAGTCTGGCGAACCGCAGCGCCATCTCCCGACCCATGCCATGGCCTGCACCAGTTATCTAGAGTGTATAAAATTATATTAAACACATAGATTTATCAGGAATTTGCAGGATTCGTAAGCCGCTTTATGTGCCCCGGAATAAGAGCCCTTGATGCATCGCTACGTTACGTAGTACGCTTGTGTGCGTGTCGGCGAGGGTTATTAGCTTATCTCTTACGCTCACATAGCCACAGAAGTGGCTTACGTTTGGAGTAAAAAATTACTAGGTGTTGCGAGTCTTGATAGGTTATCCATCCATTATATACAGAAAGCCAAGAAGAAACCGCTATCTACGTGTTTCGCGTGGAGGTTGGTCTCCGCTCTCCAGCATTTGAGTGAGTCTACATAATCTAAAGGTCTCCTGATGAAAATGTTTCGGTGTTGAAACCCTGCCCTTGATGAATAAAGGTATTGATGGAATTCTTAACCAGCTACATACACTCCAAAATTCTATTCCCTTAGGAAAATCCCCATTGTTCCAGTTCCGAAAGGCTTTAAATTTGCCGCCAATAATCTGTTAAATTTTTGCCGCCCTTATGCCTTTGAAATTCGATAAGCAGGTACCTACACCAGAATCATATTTGCAATTTCATTTTACTCTTTTAATAAAATTTTAGTAGGTACTTGTGATCGTCCTAATTACATTTAGAATTTTACATAATTTCAAGACACGTTTTTCTCTACGTAAACATTTTTTTTACGTAAACGTTTTCTCTTCGTCGTAAACGTTATCTCTTTCGACGACGACATCGACGATGACGGCGACGATAGTGATGAGTTAAACATACCAACACTACATCGTCCTTAACATCCTTGGGCTCGTTCGGCAGGATGGTCTTGCATACCCCGCGCAGTATTTCGTAGTTCACCTTCAGTATCGTCCACAGGAACTCGAACACGATGTTCACTACTTCCGCTATATCCCTGTGAAGTTAATATGAAGTTGGAGTCAATTATGAAAAAAAAAAAAAAGTCAATAGTAAAGACACAACTTTTAATTGATAATATACTGCAACATACTCCAAAAAACCGGAACTTGAGTGGCTCAGAAACCAATGGTTAGGTTAGGTTTTTTTTATTTGTACGTTTTTCCTACAATGTACCGAATAATAACACGTCAAATAGTAAGCAGTATGTTGAAGTTCACAATCTCGTGAAATTAATTGATAATCTAACGCATTGACAATGTTTTTTTTATTGGTTTACAAAACTGTTAAGAGCCGTGATAGCCCAGTGGATATGACCTCTGCCTCCGATTCCGGAGGGTGTGGGTTCGAATCCGGTCCGGGGCATGCACCTCCAACTTTTCAGTTGTGTGCATTTTAAGAAATTAATTATCACGTGTGTCAAACGGTGAAGAAAAACGGCGTGAGGAAACCTGCATACTGGAGAATTTTCTTAATTCTCTGCGTGTGTGAAGTCTATCAATCCGCATTGGGCCAGCGTGGTGGACTATTGGCCTAACCCCTCTCATTCTGAGAAGAGACTCAAGCTCAGCAGTGAGCCGAATATGGGTTGATGACGACGACTTCGAAAACTTGGTAGTGTTATGGTTGTCAACACCATGAATTTTATTTGATAAGGGGGCCAATAAGGTTGAAAAAGAATGGGGGTTGTTGTTGTTGTTGGGAATCAGACCCACGACCTTGGAATCAAGCGGCAGATTCACTACTTCCCTGCCCACTGCTCCACTCGGCCCTCAAAACTAATTAATCGTATGTCTTGAACATGAAAGTTATCATTTCACTTCGACACACAGCACCTACTATCAGTCGACACAAGGCAAAATGTGCAAAGGTCAATATAAATATTTTGTTGTTTCATATAATTTGTGAATACATCAATCATATGATGATATTTTAGTCGTGATAATTAAGCTATTATAGTATTGCTAGTCATCACGATTTGCAATAATTTCCGGTAGGTACCATAACTTACTAATGGGTAATCGATTGCGTGAAATATTAGAGATTGGATTTGGAACACTGAATATATTTAATTTAACGAAACTTTTCCTCTAAAGTTTAAAAAAAAATCCGCTACGGGCAGCAACGGTAGGTGGTAAAAATGTTTCTTTTTTTAAATTCTCTATTAAAATCCCCATCAGTGCCAATGAAATATTTTTAATAAAATTACTGTATTGCATTGCATTCTTTAATGCAATGCAAGACTGACTTACCCTTACCACCCGGAAATTAATTTATATCTAAAAAAATCTTAATTAGGTTCACGTATTAAGGTGGGAATGCCCCACAAATCCACGTATGTTTTTGATGAAAATAGCTGTAATAAGGTAAATTCATTTAAACATGAATACAAATGTCGTGTAATATATTTACTTTACTGAAATGTTTTTTTTTTCACACAGACCACATACGGTCTGGAGACTGGTAGCGATTACTAGACAGTAAACTGACTAGAAGAAGGTGATTAGAAGTATATGGAAAATATGGACAACTGACTAGAAGGTGCGTAGGTTGCTATGATCAACTTAGGTTGTCAGGATTCTGCACAAACTGCCATAAATAAGGCGAGAAAACTTTTGCAAGTGTGCAAACTTGTTGCAACTTTTCCAACTTTCGCTCCGTTTCCAAAAAGTTCATAAATGATTTTCTCTAACAGATCTTTATCTTTACATAAATAAACTGTTTCATGTTTTTCATGCAAGAAGGGATTTTGATACATTTTTTTTCGTACCCCAATTTGTTTTCAAAAAAGGAGTATTTTCTATTTCTATGTCCCAGCAGTTTTAAAGTTATTCACTAATTATGTCCTGCCAAGTCGGCAGTAAATAAAATACTTTCCCGCCACGTCCATAGACCCTGTACGCTTTAAAGTGGTATAGGTGAACAGACCACATACGGATTGTGGACTAATAGGGTAGTGCAGTCCACAGACTACATATGGACTGTGGACTGTTAACCTGTTAATAATGAAATCATCACTTTATCAAAATAAGTTTACTATAACGTTTTACGACATTTTTAATTTAACTTTAATTTGTCTAATAAGGGGCAAAGATCGTTGACCATACAGCCTGAGATTTACGACATTTTTTGATTTGCTCGTTTTCTTGTTTGGTAACGGAAAAAATAATACAGAAAATTACTTAATAGGTACAGATACCAATGTTACTTCGCCGCTTTGGCACATCGGCGAACTTTTTGAGCAAGAAAATGTTTTTCTCTTCTAGTAACATAATTTATGGTATCTATGATTTTATTATTGAAAACGTCGGTTTCGGAGCATTTTCTGCATCCACAGCCGTGGGGTGCCGTGGGTTCGATTCCCACAACTGGAAAATATTTGTGTGATGAGCATAGTGTTTTCCAATGTCTGCGTGTATATAATATATTATACATTATATTATATTATGTATTTACGAGTAGATACATGTAGTTTATAAATACATAATTATGATAAAATCCGCTATCTTAGTACCCTTGACCATACGTTTTCACTTTTCTGTGTCTTATCACCAGGGGGCACCTGCCGCCGTGTCAGCCGTATAGATACGAGGCCCCCCGAACTACAGGGGCCCCTTATGTGTAAAAGCAAAAATTAGTATAATGTCCACAATCTCACTTAATCATTTGCGTTCCGGAAAAAAACATAAAAAAACTGCAGTTTTCAAAGTAAAAAAAACCCGCTTTTTCTCAGATTATGCGTGCACCCAAGTTGGATACGTCATACATAATAGGTTAAGTCACTGTCATATTTATAGCAAGCATTGTTTTTAGTTTTTTTTGTGAGAATTCTTGACCATTCATTTGGGGCCCCCAACGATATAATAATAATAATAATAAAGCCTTTTATTTTCTCTTCTTCACAATATTTTACAATTCATTTAACTTAAAGTAGGAATTCATTGTTGTTATTATTAATCAGTCACAATTTTTAAAACAACACATTACTTAATTATTCCGTTAGATAATCATAATCCATGCATTATCATAATCATAAAGAATATTTAATTAATTAATTACAATTTTAAAACAATAAATCTAAAATTATACAACGATATAGGGCCCCCAACGATATAGGGGCCCTATATCGTTTTGGGCCCCAAGGCTCGCTACGCCACTGCTTAACACAGGCACGCTTACTTCGAGGCTAACTATAATGAGGTGTGCATTGTGCGAGTGGGTATATTTATTTATTTTATAATTTTCCAGCATACCAACTAATATTACAACAATGGCAAAGTCTCCACGGATAATGATATAAATACTTACATGATCTTCCGCGATCGAAAAAATTACGACAAAGAGAAGAACAATAAGACATGACACTGGTTGCCCTACCGTGGGTATGAAATTCAAGGTTAGGTATATTTAAGTAGCTATTGTAAGTTACAAAAAAAAGATCATAAATAGGTAATTAAATAAATAAAATGTATAATTTAAACAAAATTAAATTATTAAAGGAACCTAGTCAGCATACAAACTTGGGCCA
Organism: Bicyclus anynana; assembly: GCF_947172395.1. Taxonomy (NCBI): domain Eukaryota; kingdom Metazoa; phylum Arthropoda; class Insecta; order Lepidoptera; family Nymphalidae; genus Bicyclus; species Bicyclus anynana. The sequence continues at coordinate 17,546,941 of NC_069083.1, forward strand.
AAATACCTAATACGAATGGTACAGAGCTGAATATTGGCAATAAATTAGAACAATTAAGGAGGACTCGTGAGGCCAATTTTCAAAGAATTGTAGATAGCCACGTTATTTGTGTGTGTAATAGGCTATATTTTATCCCCGTACTCTAACGCAAGGTTTCTCAAAGTTGGGTACGCGAACTCCTAGAGGTTCGCCATTGGACGGCAGGGGCAGTTCGCGACAAGATTCACGTAATGGTGGCTTGAGATAGTGATAAGTGATTATCAGAATTAAGGTTAAAATTGTCTAAAATTACTTCTAACATTGAATCCATTTGCGACAAGAAACAAGCACACCCATAACATTAATATTACAAAGACTTTTGGTACTTTATGACGTGCTATTTTCTTTGAGGGGGGGGGGGGGGGGAGGGGCGATTCATTAGTTAATAAGGGGTTCGCTGTCACCTGGAAATTTTAACAGGGGTACCTACGTGGAGCCGAAACTTTGAGAAACTCTGATCTAACGGGATAGGTTACTACGCAGGTGTAGCTTCCCAAGAGTGAAATAATTGTTCAAATCTGTTCAGTAGTTTCGGAGCCTTTTCAATGCAAACAAACATATAATCAAATCTTATATTATTATAACTTCATTAGTGATTCACTACACGTAAACAGTTCAAAGCGATCTTTATATCACTTACGTATTTTTATCATCTTCGTGTTCATTTTTATGACAAGTACCTAGGAATATTTATATACATAGCTATAACTATCATTTGCCAATATTAAACCCGCCAGCCCACATTGGAGTAGCATAATGGGTCTAATAAGCTTTCCTCTTTCTTAAACCTAGTTGCGCTATGAAGGATAATGTTGCTTTTGTTATGTTCCTACCTAGGTATACTTTTCAAGACGCATACTATTGTTACGAGTAGGTGTAGATAAAAGTTTTTTTTTTAAATAATAGAATACAGTGGCGTAGCGTGCGTTGGAGGGGCCCTGTATCAGAATTTGGGGAGCCCATAGACGAGCGGCAAATCTCGAAAAACGTACCTTAGCCTACCAATTTACTTTGTGGTGAAAGAGTTAGGGGTAAGATTTTGATTAAGGTTGCTAACCGCTCCAGTACAAATGAAGGTAAAGATTTCCTTCAAAAGAAACAAAAATCCCCGGCTGGGCCAATTGAAGTTTTTCTTAATTTGTCCAGGTCTGGGCTAGTGGGAGGCTTCGGCAGCTAGTTACCACCTTACCAACAAAAACGTACCGCCAAGTGATTTAGCATTCCGATACAATGCCGTGTAGAAACCGAAAGGGGTGTGGATTATCAACCTATTCCTAACAAGTTAGCCCACTTTCATCATTGCATCCTCACTTACCATCAGGTGAGATTGTAGTTAACTTGCAAAGAGTAAAAAAGGGAGGGATTCAAATACGCCTTGGTCCGCGAAGAGCCCACTACAAACACAGCCTCAAAATCAAAAGATACGATTTACGTAGAGTCCAAATCAACCCCTAATCTTTAGCAGTTGTCAAGGATAGCTACATAAGAGCCTAATAATGGTTTCACCAAGAAAGCAAATCAAATTTAATATGTCGGCGGAGCAGACTAAATTCCCTATGCTTAACAAATGGAAGACGACTATGCATTTCATAGACGCGATTACAACTCAATTAGCAGACTACAGTGGAGGCAGGGTATCCCTGTACCTGTCAAGCGTACCGGCTACATTTTTGGACGCAATGCTATTGGACGAGAGTCACGTTATCAATGTTTTACAGTTTTATTTATTTAAAGAAATTTAAATTTAATTTATTAATTTATTTATTTTAAATTTAATTAAATTCCAATTACATGAAAACCTGATTATAATATTATCACAATAATTAACGTAGATTTTGCTAACCGATCAAATTCTCATTCGCCGACAAATATTTGTCTTTCACTATACGAAAATATAAATTTTGAACAACCTACGGAGGATCCAAATATGCCCCCTATTGCCCTTACGAATTCTTCTCCGTAAAATACAAATAAAATAATAATTATTTGTTTTTAATTACTAGAAAAATATATCAAAAACTACAAAGGTCCAAATGTGCCTCTAATGTAATATGCTTTACAAAAAAAAAAAATTAAAAATAAACATTAATTTTATTAACAATTAATACAACAGTACAAGGTACAGCAATAAAAATAAAAATGTAACTCACATGTCTAGAACGTGCGCGTTTTACCAGCACTCTCAAAGAAATCCACAATAAAGGAGCTGATAATTGATAACGACGTTGTTTGTACTAGCATACAAGCTATAACATTCGACTTTACCTTCTCATATTTAAAATTATACAATTAAGTGAAATGGAGAATTTCACTAGGTATGCAAAATCACCTGAAACTTTCTACATTAGAACTTTTATATATACTAATACACTAGCATGTATTTTATTTAAAAATACCATATACTTGTGATTTTACATGCATTCAAAGTTCGCATAAATATTCCGCTAACAGTCGCGATATTGTACGTGACGTCATCGTACAACACTTGCCCGGCCCGTTCAGGCAATTTCGTACTAATGGCCCTTATATTATTTTACTCTTTGACTAATGGCTAACAATTAGTTCGTCAGTAGGTAAGGCAGAAGTACGAAATTGCCTGAACGGGTCGTGCAAGTGTTGTACGATGACGTCACGCACATTAAACGCAGGCTGTCGCTGCGCGTTCACTTTAAATTCTATATCTTGACAACTAATTAACGTATCAAAATAATTCTTTCACGAGATTTTTTTATTTTTAACGGAGAATACAGAAAGCTAAGATTTGAAAATAGTTGCAATGGACAATGGACTTAACTCCGCTATCCTTTGAACTGGCGTAAATGTATAGAAACTCAAATCTATATGTACAAGTGGTACATACAGTTTTATAAGTATAGTAAGTAGTATGGATTACTGCGCACATTTTTTTTTCATTTATTTAGGAAACAAACGGCATTAATATATAACAACAAAAACAATAATTTGCATAATATAAGAAACACTTAAGCTAATCAAGTTTCTATTAATTATTTCTACATTACATAATTTAGGGAGTTAGCAACAAAGATTTAAAGTAAACAAGAATACAATAACAAATAACATAATAAAATAATGAATTTTATATCATCATCCAGCCGATAGACGTCTACTGCAGGACATAGGCCTTTTGTAGGGACTTCCAAACATCACGATACTGAGCCAACTGCATCCAGCGAATCCAGGTGTCACAAAGTGCTGGAATGGCGCTTACTAGTCGCCATTCCAGCCCTTTGTGACCAACGTCCATCGACTCTTCGAACTATGTGCCCCGCTCATTGCCACTTCAGCTTCGCAACTCGTTGAACTATGTCGGTGGCTTTGGCTCTTCGGATCTCCTCATTTCTGATTCGATCACGCAGAGATATTCCTAACATAGCTAGTTCCATTGCCCGCTGTGTGACTCTTAGCCTTCTTATGAGGCCTATAGTTAGCGACCAAGTCTCGGATCCATAGGTCATCACTGGCAACACGCACTGTTTGAATTTTATATACAAAAGTAGGTTCAATTTACAAGCACTTTTGACACGTCAGTTGACAATTTGTAAAGATTCTACCACCAGTTCGGAAGGCAGGTTCTGCTGAGAAGATACCGGCAAGAAACTCAACAGTTGCTCTTTTGAAATGAAAAAGTCATACAGAATTATAATTTACAATTGATAACAATTACAATTTCTTAAAGTTTTACTTCCTGTGTGATCTCTATTGATGAGTTCCTTAACGATAAAGGTGCTTGGAGGCCATTGGATCAGCTTCCACCTTCACATATAAGCCTTAAATAAAAATCTGTTATAACTGTAATTTTACGCCTGTCCAATTTAGGATCACACCATTTAAGTACTCTTAGGAAGAACACCTAATGAGCTTTCCATTGGTGACTGGTGAAAAATATTTTTTTAATCGATCCACTAATTTCAGAGCCTACTCGTAACAAACAAACAAACAAATATAAAATCTAATTCTACCTCTTTAGTACTAGTTTAGATAAACACTACGTAAAAGCATTATTATACAGAATGTAATAAAATTACATTACCTACCTACTTGTTGTTCGTTTTTTTATTAAATTCTTCTGTTAAATGCTATTGTTTTTCCATCTTACTTACTATCGTTTTATTTATTGATTTAACTGGCGGACGCCCGCGACTTAGTCTGCGTTAAAATCGATATAAACTGCCAACCCCTACTTCACCCCCTTCTATTTCTTCTATATATTATATTTTCGCATGTTTTGTCTATATATTAATAAATATACCTCAAAACGTAAATGATTTACATTAATAATACCCTTTTTTAACCCTTTAGGGGTAGAATTTTTTAAAATATTGAATTACTTTATTTTTAATTTTTTTTTGGCATTATAATATTACTATTTTTACAAATTTTACTTGAAAAATAAAGGACTTTCCATATAAACTTTCAACATCTATTTTACCCCTTCTGATTAATTATTATACATATTTTCGCGACAAAAAGTATCTTACCTTCTTTGTATTATGGTCTCAAATCGTGCTAAGTTCCATTTAAACCATTAAGTAGTTTCAGCGAGATGCTTGTCAACAAACACGGACAGAGAGACAGACAGAGAAAAATAAAGAAATATATTTTTGGCTTATCACATACCATAGTATCGATTAATAAAGAATGTACAAAACATCTTCAATGTACAGAATTTGACCTGTTACATTTTTATTATACTCGTAAGTATAGATGAATTAGAATTAGTATTATTTTATTTCAAATTAGATTACAGTTAATTTATTTTAATTTAGTTTATCTTTATAGATTTAGTTAATTTATTTTAATGTATGCCTATTTTATTAGTTTAGTTGTATACCTTTTGTGTTTGAATAAAACGTTTTACTAACATACTATCTTTTTTGATGATGTTTTAAACCGATTTCTAACATTCCTCCGTTTCCATTTTTTAATAAATTCGATATAAGGCCTACAAACCTACACACAAACCTCGCTTCTTACTATTGAGTGATAACAGCTGATAACACACGATAGCGGTAGCAGAGCACGCAGGTCACCGTCTGTTCCGTATAACAAAAGAATGTGATCTATAAATACTTGTAATAAACTTAACTAAACATGTTTATATTTTATATTGTTTGTACATTTGGGTGTACTCTTCTATAACAAGATTCCCAAGACTGTGATGGACCTGCCAATGTTTAAGTAATTAAATAACTTTAAGCAATGTGTCCGAAATTCTTCATTGCGTGAAGACAAAAGTCTTCGAACAGTGCGTGTTGCCAGTGATGACCTATGGTTCCGAGACTTGGTCGCTAACTATAGGCCTCATAAGAAGGCTCAGTCACACAGCGGGCGATGGAACGAGCTATGTTAGGAGTATCTCTGCGTGATCGAATCAGAAATGAGGAGATCCGCAGAAGAACCAAAGTCACCGACATAGCTCAACGAGTTGCGAAGCTGAAGTGGCAATGGGCGGGGCACATAGTTCGAAGAGCCGATGGACGTTGGGGTCACAAAGTGCTGGAATGGCGACCCAGCACTACTAAGCGCAGTGTTGGTCGATTCCCCACCAGGTGGACTGACGACATCAAGCGAGTCGTAGGGATTCGCTGGATGCAGGCGGCTCAGTATCGTGATGTTTGGAAGTCCCTACAAAAGGCCTATGTCCTGCAATGGACGTCAATCGGCTGATATGATGATGATGATGATGAAGCAAAATTGAAGATGAAGCAAATAAAATTACTTAGTCGAGGTTACTACACCATTGATAAATTTCCTTCCTTAAAGATTCCTTAATGATAAAGGTGCTTGGAGGCCATCGGATCAGCTTCTGCCTTCACAAAGAAAGTAAAACTATAAGCAATTGTAATGTAAGTTTTTTTTTTTTTAAAGAGCAACTGTTGAGTTTTTCGCCAGTTCTTCTCAGCAGAACCTGCCTTCCGAACCGGTGGTTCTTTACAGACAGTCAACTGATGTTTCAAGAGGACTTGTAAAGTACTTGAAATAAAATAATATTTAAGTGAAAACTTCATTAGCCGCGTTTGGCAGTTTTTGGTAGGGAAAAATCATATGGGTTTGGGTCACCGATATGTTCATGATAGGTGCACGAGTGAAATCCCTTTTTGGGTGAAATCTCGAAGTCCAGTAATATTAGGTTTTATTTAGGGAAAAATCATGAGGAACAATTTTTATAATGACCTCTATTTACCTCCGAGCAATTATGGGTCGTGAAATATTTGCGAAAAACTGATATTCGTGACCTTTTGACGTTTGTAACTTTTTTAGCCGGCACGATATCGAAGTCGATTTTTCACATCTTCATAATAACACCGTAATAAAAGTGTATACAAAAATTCAGCTCAGTACGAATTTTTTTTCAGATTGTAGTTTAAAATGTCTAAAACTACTAGACTCGTGCGTTAGCATCACTGACATGCCTACAGCCAAAGATTTTATAATAGAGATATGTCACGCCTCAAAACTGAGGCAACAAAACAGCTAATTTGTAGGTGTTTCTCTTAAACAAAATAATATGACGAACCTTGTTGAAATACCTGCGTATTTTACGCAGCAAATAAGCTATATTGAGGAAACTATTAAAATTTCAAAAGGCGCCAACTCTAAATAATAATCAATGCAAATTTATGATTAACTTTAGGATTTTATGTTTTCCAAATTTGACGGCTTCCGTGGCGCAGTGGTATGCGCGGTGGATTTAAAAGACGGAGGTCCTGGATTCGATCTCCGGCCGGGCCGATTGAGGTATTCTTAATTGGTCCAGGTCTAGCTGGTGGGATCCTTCGGCCGTGGCTAATTAACACCGTACCGACAAAGACGTAACCCCAAGCGATTTAGCGTTCCGTTACGATATCGTGTAGAAACCGTAAGGGGTGTGGATATTCATCCTCCTCCAAATAAGTTAGTCTGCTTTCATTTCCGATTGCATTATCACTTACCATCACGTGAGATTGTAGTTAAGGTCTAACTTGTAATAATAGACATAATAACTTGTAAGAATAAAAAAAATAAAAAAAAGTTGGCTTAAATCTGTTCTGGTGGTACGCGTTGGAAGTAGCTAATTACCATTCTCCTGGAAAATCACATCAAGCCTTATTTAGCTTTTCGGTACGATGCCACGCAGAAACTGTCAGAGGTATGGGCAAAAATATCGTTGGGTATGGGTCATTGACCTCTTTTTTTAAAAGGAGATCGTTGAGTATAGGTAGAATAAACCTGTACTTCTACCAAGTAAGTCCGCTTCTATCTTATTATAATGAATCATCACTTACTATCAGGTGAGATTCCATCCAAGTCAAGGACTAACTTCTCAATGAATAAAATTTAAAAAAATAACACTTATTATGTGCTGGAGCCGCGATAGCCCAATTGATATGACCTCCGGCTCGGATTCCAGAGGGTGTAGGTTCGAATACGTTCCAGGGCATGCACGAAATTAAATATTACGTGTCTCAAACGGAGGAAAGACATCGTGAGGAAACCTGCATACCAGAGAATTTTATAAATTCTCTACGCCAATCCGCATTGGGCCAACGTGGTGGACTAAGTCCTAACCCCTCTCATTCTAAGAGGAGATTCGAGCTCAGTTGTGAGCAGAATATGGGTTGATACCGACGACGAACGACGACGAACTTATTTAACCGAATATATCATAAAAATCAATATATTCAAACCTAGTCATCATCCCCACCACCCCTAAAATTATTATTACCACAGAACTGAGATCGCTAAAAGCTAAATTATTACTATACCTACTCTCACGTGTATACTTTTATTTTTTATTTTTCCAAAAACCGTTATCCCTGGCCGAAAGGACCCCATGCTCTTTTCTGTGCAATTAAAAATATGTGTGCAAACGCAGAATGCCTATTTTGTCCTTGGTTACTATATAAGAAACAAAGTGGTATCTTCACTCACCCCATTTAAAGTAGGTTATTAAACTTTCCCTTGAACTTTGGTTTCGCTCGTGTCTCCCGTGTCATTGTATTCAAATCCGATAATTGTACGAGTGCAGCCAACAAGTACAGCGATGGAGTGTTCTGGTTCCATTAAATACTAATTAAAATATAATTACAAATTTCCTTAATTTTAGAAACAGTTTTTCATATCGATTTCTTCTTTGTAAGCTCTTAATTGACTTTTAAAAGTTTGGTTATTGAATCATCTCCTCTCTCCAAACAATTTTTAATCCCCGATGTAGAAAAGAGGGATTTTATTAAAGTTTGACGTGTCTGTATGTGTGTCTATGTATCTTTCTTTGGCGTTGTAGCATGGATCAATTATAATACATGATCGACTTTTCCTCATCATTAACAACCCAAATTTGGCTCATCGTTGGGCACGAGTCTCCTCTCAGAATGAGAGGGTTAGACCTTAGTCCACCACGCTAGGCAAATGCGGATTGGCAGACTTTATATACACGCAAAAAATTAAGAAAATTCTCAGTTATACAGGTTTCCTCCTTACAATGTTTTTCCTTTACCGTTTGAGACACGTGTAATTTAATTTCAAAAAAATGCACGTAACTGAAAAGTTGGTGGTGGTGCATGCCTCAGACTGGATTTGAAACTACGCTCTCCGAAGGTCATATTCCTAGCGATTATCTCACAAAAAAATACTGTAGAACTATAAATGCCCTAGGAACTTTTGCTTTATTATGGGAGATGTACGTAAAGTAAAGTGATTTTTAATGGCAAGTCAGTACATAGTCAGTGGCTTTCTATTTAACATCAGAAACGGGCCTTAGCTTGTTCCGTCTGTAAGTACCTACGATTAAAAAATCCATGACGTACGCGTCGATAATAAAAGTTATTACGAACAAAAAATGAGTTTGTTTTTGAACGTTCAAAACAACGCGGCAGGAAAATTTGCAATAACATGTCGCTATGCCATTAAAACATTCCGCCCAACCTTGAAACGACGTGTAACACCCGCCAACGGTAAACATGGGCCAGAAGTGGGTGCTTTCTAGTCCAAGGTCGATCCGCTTTGAACGCGGATACTTGGGCGACTGTTCATTGGCTGTTGGATATTTAGCTGTAATGTAAAAGAGAAAGAGATTTACTCTTCTACATTTTACATTACTGCTAATCTTTACTGCAATCTTTCTTTATGGTAAGTGATGATGCAGTCTAAGATGTTAGCGGGATAACTTTTTAGGAGGAGGTGAAAATCCACACTCCTTCCGGTTTCTTCACTACATCGTACCGGAACGCTAAATCGCTTGGCGTTACGTCTTTGCTGGTAGGGTGGTAACTAACCATGACTTAAGACTCGCACCAGACCTGGACCAATTAAGAAAATCTCAATTGGGGATCGAACCCAGGACCTCCGATTTGTAAATCCACTGCGCATACCACTCAAAATATGGATATTGAGATAGGATGAGAGAACGAGATAGTTGTTTGCTTGGTAGCCATAATTCAAAATTGATCAATTAGTTTCTTAGAATATTGCTATTTGAAAAAAAAATGCAAGAAGAGAATTTTAAATCAACTGTTTTGGGGTTTGTAGTATACGATCATACTACTTAATATAATTAGAACAGTTTTGGTTTCTTGACATTTTTATTTTAATTGTAAATAATGTAGGTATATCGTTGTTCAAAAAACCCGACTAATTGAAAAGCAAAAAGTCATTACCTAACTTTATAGAACGATCCTTTACAAGTACCAGAGAATATCTTTCAGAAAAATTAAACTAGGAAGCATCAAACCAACGACCATTACACGGCAGCCGTAGTATATCATAAAAGTCACAGACCAAGTTTACTTTCCCAGTGGTCACTGCACCGGGCGATGATCTCGGCTCTATTACAACATGCCGCACCGTAGGGTTGTCATCGATCCAAACCAAAAATAATTTTGGTTTATAAACCCAAAATTAATTAATCAAAACAGATTACTTGATTTTGGAAATATTTTAATTTTATTTATGACAAATACGACCTTGTTGCAATTGCAGTCAAACGGCCGGTTTCAATAACCTACCCAAGATTACGGATAGATAGCTATCCTCGATTATTATCAGTAACAGTCAAAACAATCTTTACATAGTCAATCAATTTGTCAGTAGGTTATTGAACAAGCAGATAAGAACAGAAAGATAGATTTTCCTAACTTTAGTAAGCGAAATGGCAGATAGATAAAACGGCCGTAAGATAATTAGCGGGCTAACTTGGAAGTACCCTTACAGTTCGCGGCATCATACTGGAATGCAAAACAACTTGACAGTGTATGTATTAACGCTGCAGGAAGCCCGTCTTAGATGGTTCGGTCACATTGCACGTCGTCCGCAGAACTGCGTGGGTAACAGATGCCTGAACATCGCAGTCCCTGGAGCTGAAGCCCGAGGTTGCCCCAAAAAGCGCTGACTCGACATCGTACACTTGGACTTGAGAGCCAACAAACTTATGAAGTCGGATGTCCAAGATCGGGCAAAGTGGGCGAGATTATGCCGGAAAGCGGACCCTACTTAGTGAGCCCACGCTAGGAAGAAAAAGTGTATGTAACGCTGCTGGACTGTCCGTCGGTTAGTTTAGCATGTACAGATGGTTGGGAGCCACCGTTGGAAATCACACGGGTCAATGTTTATTGTCTAGTGACGTAGCTAGCTTAGGCTAGCACTTGGATGTGTACACGCATGATGGTAAGCAATGCAACCTACGCAGGTAATAAATAAATAAATCCTTAACTAAAGGATTAGTCTTCACGCTTGTCTTGAAGACACCCACGGTGATAATTCACTAAAACGAGAAAAAGAAAGAAAGAAAAAAACATTTATTCCAAAAATTGTACCACACCTAAAACCTTAACTCTAGCAGAACACCACTATTTCATATTTGGCACGGCTCCAGCTCAGCATTGTGCTGCATATACCAAGCAAATGTTGGACACACAGCGCTGATTTTCTGATAACCTTGAACTATCTGATGACGATGATGATATACAATCTGGAAATCAAAATCCGGGTTGTTATAACTACTGTTTTCCATCAGCACACACAACCTGATACTATCACTGGTGGCAACCCTATCGTACGCGAAACCATGGGTTGCGCGATTGTTGGTGGAAATATATGCATTTCTTCAGATAGTGGCGTTAGTGAGTGACGAAACTTAGCTGACTTTTGGTAGGTACCGGTTCTGGTGTCGCTTGCTAGGCTGTGGAATATTTTACTCAAAATATCTATTGTCATGATTAGATATCAGAACAGAGTGTGAATCTAGACTCTAGTCATAATTTGCCCCTTTCATACGTTAACTCACATGACCCGGTTAGATCAAGTAAAAATTTGGGTTCCTTCCATAAACACCCTATGTTTTTGTGATTTAATTAGAAATGTATTATTATTTTTTAGATTTTTTCCTATAGGTACAAGTATAAGATATTAATTCTAGGTTAAAGAGAAATGTCCTATATATTTTGATTCTTCTGACAATTTCGAAATAATATACGTTTTTTTTTTGTGTCTTTATCTTTTTTAACTTAGAGGTTTGAAGTTTTTCACAGGTTCAAGGGACCGTGGACCTGAGTCTTATGTCTAATGGTTTTAATTTCAAATCGCGCTTCCGAGATAAGGAGGTGTTGACAGACAAACATAAGACCACTTGATCCTATAATCTATATGGTTCCGTTTCCTGTATTTTTTGTGGTACGGAACCCATAGGATAATAATTCATGTAAATTTCGTAAGCTCAGTGTATAATGACGTAAGACCTGACTTTTGTCGAAAAAAATAATTACCAATCCTTGTAAAATATTTAAATGTGCGTTATATATTTCTTTGTTTCATCTGTTAGGAATGATACCTACGAGTATTAAGTACATTATTTTTTCATAAAAAAGAAAAACATATCTTAACACTTGGACGGAATGTATATGGAAGACTTGTTTGTAACTATATGCTTCTAGGCTTTTCTGTGCTTAACTGCCTTTATTTTTGTGTAAATGTATGAAGGTGCCTACTGTTTTATTTAATTTTATTAATTTAAAATTGTTTTTATAGTCATCAACCTTTAAAATCGTAATCTTTGTATTAGGAATATTATTCATTAAACTTTTTATAGTACAGTACTTACCGTTTTGTGTAGGTAACTGCGTCGTGGGTTCTACGTAGCTTTGGATAACGAGGTCCAAGATTCGACTCCTGGGTCATGCCATGAAATAACTACTCTGAGCTTTTCTTCTAAGACATTTTCAGTAAAAATTCTCAACCCGGAGTAGCCGGAGTATTTTGATAAATTTCATCTACCTTCATGACCCTCAACAACTCAACTATAAAAGGGCAGGAGCGGTACTGAGAAGGATGATGTCAATTTTTTAAATTGTATATAAATTAGATATATGCTAATAGTAAATCAATTTCCAAAAAGTACCAGGATATCTGCGATCATTACCTCATCACCTTCCACCTATCACCTCTCGGAGCTACAGGGATCTATAGAGTCATATTTGCGGCGCTGCCACGGATCCCTGAAAAACGCCCCATAATGAATAAAACCCGACTGCATAAAGTAAAAAAACTGAATAGAAACAACTGAAAAGAACAAGCTCAGTTTTTTTTTTCACCTCGAGCCTATAGCGTCTCACAGTCGTCTTGTAATTTTTTTAAGTTTCACCTATCTAAGAACACTTGGGTTATTGAGATAAATCTAACGATATCCTAATTACGTAAATCCGTTCAGTGGTTTGGAAGATATGAGGTAATAAAGAATATTACATACATACATACAAGATACGCGCGAAAAACATAACCCTTCTTGCAGTCGGATAAAAAAAGGCCCGAACGTAATTTTTTTTTTCCAATGACGTTTAATGACGTCATTGAAAAAAAATTACGTTAAACTAAAATTACAAATGTCTTTGTTATTTGTGCTTTTATATTTATAGGTCGTGTATTGAAAAGCTAAAAATGTATGAATTTTAATTACGATAAAATATTTTTAGTAGATTTTGAAATTGTATTTATTTCAATCTTTGTTTTTTACATATTAATTGGTTAATATTGACCTTATTTACAGATAGGAGAGGATTTAAAAGATATGGCTACAGAATAATAAAAAGGTTCTTAGGTCAAAAATCGGTCCATATGGCATCCTGGCGTTGTTGTTGGATCACGTGTAGCCACATGTGGGCGACGCACGTGTGGCAACGTATTGCGAACCGCTATGTCAAAATATAGCGTTTCATGGCTAAGTCCATTCTATCGCAGAATCTCACTTGTATGAAATTTAAGACATTTTTGGTTACTCGTATGTAGCAATAGGACCAGTCTTACGCAGGTAAGCTATGCATATATTTGAATCTTGAGAAAGAATACAATAAGACATTAAGCTAACTTAATACTAATGGCTATACAAATCATGCCCATGTGGATTGGTGGTAAGAATACTGGCTGCATTTCCGCATAACTTCATTTTCACGCTGAGAATCAAGAACATTCTCAGGTGTGCAGGTTTCCTCTACGTTTTTCTTTCACCGTTAAAGACACGTGACGTATAATTTCTTAAAATGCACATAACTGTAAAGTTTATTACGGCTTCGAACCTTCGCCTCCGTATTAAAGGCAGAGGTTATATCCACTGCGTTATCACGACTCTTATACCAACTTCCTTCCTTAATGATCGTGGAAAAGCAACATGTGATAATTATTTACGTAGACTTATTAAATTAACAAAAAGTCAATGCCTTTTAATGAATGTACGTATGTTTACAGCAGCAAAGTTCTCCGTAATTATTAACTTTGGAAAGTAGGAAGTAGTTACTGTAGGCTGTAGGCCTCCGAAACGTAGTCCCGTGTGTTTACGGAAGCTGCCCTGCGGCTCGGGCGATGATATGGTTTCCAAACGTTTTGCTTTTATGATTCTTATCCGTACTGCCGTGTGGAATGCCCTTCTCATTCATCATCATTATTAGCAAATATCAACCCATATTCGGCTCACTGTTGAGCTGGGATGAGAGACGAGTCTCCTCTCAGAATTAGAGGTGTCAGGCTAATAGTCCACACCGCTGGTCCAAATGCGGATCGACAGACTTTACACACATCAGGAATAAAAAAATCTTAGGTATGCAGGTTTCCTTCACCGTTTAGAAATAAAGAAAGAAAACAGATTTATTCATTTCTAAAAGTTACAGACAGTACCCTATCCTTGTGACAGCATGTCTGTCTATAACCCTCAAAAAGAAACGTTTGAGAGACGAGATATTTATTTATTTTTAAATTATTCTGCCTACGTCTTCGAATTTGACTTTGTTTCCATGGCCTGTCATCTGCAATCTAAATACCTTCAAGGCAAGAGTCACTGTCAGGCTGCTACTGAGAACAAGTAAAAAAAACTCTATATTTTATAGCGCGACACAAGATTCGAATCCAGAACCTCATGACTGAAGCCGTTTAAGCCAGCCACTGGAGTGACTGGAATAACGAAGCACAATACATGTTTGTTGTTTACATTATATACATTACAAAAAGGAAACGGGTAAACTCTGAGGTCATTTTGTAACTACAACTAAAACCTTTCAGTTACCGTTTTAAGGGCTAAGTTACACAAGGAGAGTTTCTCAATGCAAGCAGCAAGAAATCGTAGCTATGCGATATTTCTCCATAAAATGATAAACTTCAATTAATTTACATTGTAAAATATAGTCTAGCGATGCTTGAATGCGAGTTTTGAAGATGGAACTAAACGGTTTACATTACCTTACCTTATCAGCCGATAGATATCTTATCCACTGCTGGACATAGGCCTCTTGTATGGACCTCCAAGCACAACGATTTCGAGCCGTCAGCATCCAGCGGCTCCCTGCAACCCGCTTGATATCCTCGATCCACCTAGTTAGGGGTCGACCAACACTGCGCTTTCCGGTGCGGGGTCGCCATTCCAGCACCTTGGGACCCCAACGCCCATCGGCTCTTCGAACTATGTGGCCTGCCCATTGCCACTTCAGCTTCGCGACTCTCTGAGCTATGCCAGTGACTTTGGTTCGTCTGCGGATCTCCTCATTCCTGATTCGATCACGCAGAGAAACTCCAAGCATAGCTCGTTCTATCGCCCGCTGAGTGACTTTGAGCCTTCTAATAGGGCCCATAGTCAGCGACCTATTTCTTGCTATGCAATAACTTTATTACTACAGGTAAGCTTTACATTCGATTTTTGTGTAAGTAGCCTTAATGGTAAAAAGCCATTAAGGCAACGACCTAGTATTATTCCTAAAGGACAAAACGTAAAAACAAATTCGCTTTAAGTTTTAACTTTGTTTACAAAAACTTTAAGCGTCGAGAAATATCTATACCTACAGGAAGGCCAAAAACACAGTTGCAAATTATAGGTACTTAGTTTTTTTTCCCGTAAATGGAATCGCTGAGTCCATTTGGGCTCAAGAATAATAGAAAATCAGTTAGTTTTGCGCATCGATATCCTCGAGCATGGAGCTGTCGTCAGTAATTTGCTTCCGGCCGAAAACTGGCGCAAACAGTCCTTGACAGTTTTGTTTTATTCAGCCTAAAAATAGTCGGCTTAATTTCTAATGGTGGGTTGAGAGGAGAGAGTTGAAAAATATTCATTTTCAATAATTTCCTCTTGAAGAAAATAACAAAGTCAGCTGAAGTATGTATTCGAATACACGTTAGCTGGTCACATGAAGATGTGAAAAATGAATCGTGTCAGATAATGAGAAAACTTTTATTGAGTGATATAAATATATACAAATAGGTACATCGTTTTTTATTTTCCTTATTTAGTTATTATATTTTTTATTGTAAATAGAGTATATTATATTGTTTATGGTAAATGGAATGTTAATGTAAAATAGTAATTGACTACATTATCATAAATGCCTGATGGTAATCAAGTCCAGAATAGGCACGCATGTCTAGAAAATGCCTATTCATTCTTGCCTTGCCTTGATTTGTACATCACAAATTGTTGGTAGCAACATAGACGCGGGAAGGAGGACAATGCGTATATCCAGTGATCTGACACCAACATAGTCCCTGATTATATTATGGGACTGTTAAGAGATCTCGGTGTCAGAGACAGTAAGTATACTTGGAGTATAATATCTTGGTTGGAGGAGCTAGTCATGAGGACATCCTTAAACCAAATCGCCACTTTCTCAATGCAAGCAGCAAGAATTCGTATCTATGCGGTATTTTTACAATGATTACCTTCGATTAATTTAGATTTCGGCACTAAATTGTGATAGTCAAGCAATGCTCGAATGCGAGTTTCGAAGATGAGACTCATCTATCCTATTCTAAATTGTTTTACCATGGTAGGTCAAAAAACACAAAGGATACAGATGGTACACATAATTGAAGAGCTTCCAAAGAAGCTCAACGACCTAATCGCCTGAACCCGTTTTATTCGTCCAGCATTAAATAGCAACTCTGCGTTATATAACATAGTGCTGGGCAACCCTTACTAGATGGACCGATCACCGATAGATGATCATGACTTACGACGATGAACCTAATGGTTCGCAAGGATTCACTGGATGCTAATAGCTCAGGAGTTAGAATCATTGTGTTTGAAAGGCAATGAGCACGTCACCACACAATAGGGCTGCCAACCGTTCTATATATAGTATTGTACTATATTTCGGGTCTGCGTTATATACTGTTGAAGTAATATATAAAAATACTATATTTTCAACAAAGATATCTAAAAAACAAAATTTTCATTTTAAATCTTTAAGAACCTTAGTTTTCGACAAATGCAATAGCGTGTAGCCTATCCGAACTGGTTTAAATTACTGAGTTCCAAACATTAAAAAAAAGAAATAGCATTGGTTTACAAAATTTTAAAAATCTAATGAGAGAATAAGCATGTGACACTCTTATTTCAGACAAATAAATCTTGAAAAATGCAACAAGAGTAGAAAATTCAACTGTCTAACTATCACGGTTTTTTTTTTCTAAATGAAGATTTAATTACAAGAGTAAATAAATATTGTTTTTCAAAAAATTTATGTTGAGTTTTTGCTTATTCCCTTAAATGCTATATTTTATTTAAGCGTAAGTTTAAGCGTAAGTAAACTATATTTTTCTGAAAAAATGTTGGCAGCCCTACCACTTAACGACGTAACCAAAAGCTTCATAATACATTGGCTGAACAGAAGTTTAGTCCGCGAATAGCTTCATAGAAGTTTCTACGCGGTGTAGTGACCGATAAAATTCCGCACTGGATCTGATAACTCGTCAATGACAAATTGACAATACAACACAGCTTCGACCTAATTTCTGAACGCATCGCATTCGCAACTCAAGTCAGAGTCAGTCAGTCAATCGCGATATCCACTGCCGGACGGTCGTTGTGACGCGCAATTATTTTAATTAAACTTTCCGGCGTTTTGTACGTTGAGAGTTCAGTGTTTCCTTATATATTTTTAGAGTAATCTAAAACGTAAGTTGGCAAACTTGTTATCTTAGAACGAGTTTTGAAGCTTTAATATCAATTTAATAAGTCTATTCTATTTTTTATAATAATTATGTTATTGCCAATCGATTTAGCTGGCTCATATAAATGTAAAGAATATATTTTAATTAATTATGTGGGTATGTAGATACCTGGTTCAAAATGTCGTCATCTTCAGCCCATAATATTTTTTATGCACATTTGCTCGTAAAGTATCTCTTAATTTAATAAATTTCAATATCGTAATGCATCTCATTACGCACATGTGTCGTAATGTAAAGAAAAATGCACATTGTGCCGTAATGAAATATTAAAATTTTATTATCTACCTATGATAAAATATTATAAGTAACGAACGGTACTTTTTAACCGACTTCAAAAAGGAGGAGGTTCTCAATTCGGTCGGTATTTTTTTTTTTTTTTTTTAAATCTTGCCAAAGAGTTTTTATGTCAGAAAAGTGCTCAACATTTTATGAATAAAATTAACTTTATGAGATAATGTAATAAAATAACATTTAATTCTTTAATTTCAATAATTTTTGACAATAAATATCAACCATTTATCTGTATCAGTAGATAACACAAAAATATTAATTTACTTTATTAGTAATACTGCCTGTTTTTGGTGAGTTTGTCTAAAAAAAAAACAAATGGTGGTTGGTGTGCACTTAGCTATCTGTGCAAAAATGACATCATAATATGGAAAACAGGCAAAGATGCAAATTCATTTTCAGAAAGTGTGTTCAAAGTGTGTTTCTTCGCAAATGTGTTATAACACGTCGTATGACATAGCGCTTTGATAATTACAGTCTCTGCTTCCTAACATTCAGCATGCAATGTCGCCTTGGCTGTAATTTTCAACTTGCCGCACTTATTTCATAAATGTATTATAATGGCCCATTACAGGGCCAGGCTTTTCTTCTTTTAGGAGAGAGAGTTTCTTGCTTAAGCCCAAAGATTTTAAATTATAGATGTGTTACAAGCGTGTCGAAACTGAGGTGGTCAAAAGTGGCCAATTGTCGTAATTTAATTTAGTCGCATTGTAAACAATGAAAGTTATTGGAGTTTATTGGAGTTTACTCCTTAAGAATCGATTTTTTATATATAAGGCGCCCGGTATGAGAAAAATCCGAGGGGTAAAACCAACTGAACTAACGAAAAAGTGTCACGTTTTTGGTGCGCACCTTTAGTGCGCAACTTTCTAATTTAGCTGTGAGTGTATTGAGACGTACATAGGGTATGCTGTATAGGCGACTATACCTATATACTATATGTTATTGGGCTTGTTTGTTTAATGATTATATCATTGTAAGAGTAAAATATATAATGTGAAGTATATTATAAAGTCTATTAGTTATTTTACAATTCTATACATTTAGTCTTCTTTAACATAAGTATTACTAAAGCCCTACTCGATGTGCACTGTTTACCAACAAAAAAAGTGTGTATGTTAAAAAAAACAAAAAGTTAGCTCGAAGCACGTCTCAATACTCGCGCCTTATAAGTGAAAGGTGCGCAACCGAGGTGCAGCAGGCCGCGGCGTGCGCACCCGCCTACAGCGTGCACATGGGTGCGATGTGCAAGTTGTTGGCGGCACAGCGCACGGTGAAAGGTGCGCAGAATAGGTTGCGCACAAAAAACGTAACGCATGTCATTTCATAACTTATTGGAGTTTACTCCTTAACAATCGATTTTTCATTTATACCCCTCGGTACGTTTTTTGTGCGCAACCTATTCTGCGCACCTTTCACCGTACGTAGCCGCCATAGCGTGCACATGCCTAGCGCGTCCGCACGCACGTGCACGCTGTTGGCGGGCGCGCACGCAGCGCTGCACCTCGGTTGCGCACCTTTCACTTTTCAGGCGTTGCTATTGAAAAGAGTAAACTCCATTCGTGCGACGGAGCTGACACACTTTTTAAAACAATTAATAATATCTAAATATAGTCTACATATGTCGAGTCGTATGTTCAAGAAGTGTAAAAACTATATATACATAAATATATAACTAAATAAACACAAAATTGTACACGTGTGCGCTCAATGGAGTAGCTAAATTCGGATCACTTTTTGCGGTGATTTTGTAGGCACGTAACATATCTAATAGTAGAAAATCTTTGAGGCTCTAATGCGATTTAAAATAATTATAATTAATATTTTTATATTAATTTCATATACTTTCGAGAATAATGACCACTTAGTGTTGTAAATAAGCACATTTTTTGTACAAAATGTCGGTAGGTAGGAAAATTATAATGAAGATCAGTTTATTCATGAGTTTATAATCGTCCTCTGACCTCTGAAACGGCTCGACTTATTTATTATTTTTTTCTTTGTATCTATGGTAGGTATCAGAAAAGGTCTTTACTTATAGGTTTTTCTATATTATAAGTTGTAATTGTTATTATTTGATAGTTTGTGTAAAATTATTAATATTTCGGCGTCCATCATAGATTTTTTTAAATTGGTAGCCCAGTATCCTAGGGTGGGCACTGGACTATACTAGGGTGGGCCCGGCCCACCCGGCCCACCCTCTATATAGGTACGCCTATGGAATTCACTTCTATCTTTCTCACTCTATACTGTCATGTTAAGCAGAGAGAGATAGAGGTGAATTCGAACCACGCACTTTCGAGTTATGCGAATCATCGTTACAGAATTACCCTGCAGTATTCGAATATGATCCGTGCGCTATATAATGTCGAATAAAGTACGTATAAATCTATACTTAATATTATAAAGCTGAAGAGTTTGTTTGTTTGAACGCGCTAACCTCAAGACTGGTCCGATTTGAAAAATTCTTTCAGTATTAAATTGCCCATTTATTAAGGAAGGCTATAGGCTATATATTATCCCCTTATTCCTACGGGAGCAAGAACCACGCGGGTAAAAACGCGCGCCATCAGCGAGTACTATAATATAAATGTATTTTTAACACTGAAGTCTGAAGTTGAACAAACAAACCTTTCATTTTAACATTTTATCATCAGTCAAAAGTTCACGATAAGGCTTATCATAAACTTCTAACTGATGCAATAGTGTGTAGCTTATCAGGCCTTATCTATATTATTGCGTTCCAAACTCCAAACTTTAAACAAACAAATTGTAAATGAGCTTTCTATTTTCGTTGTTTTAAAAATTTCATGTGCATGTGAACATTTTTTACCAACTTCAAAAAAAAAGAAGGTTCGTTCGACGCATATGTTTTTTTTAAATACCTCATAACTTCGTCATTGCTTAACCAATTTCCAAAAATTTTTTTTTTGGTGGAAAGAGTATACTTTTATAGCCTCAATAGCTTAACGGTAAGAGCGGTAGGACTCATTACCGAGGGGTGGTGGTTCGATCCCCGCCCAGTTGCATTGTCGTACCAACTCCTAGCACAGTCTTTCCCGACTAGTTGGAGGGTAATGGGAGTATTGCTCATATTATAAAAAAATATGGCAAATATTCTTTAAAAAAAAACTTTAACTAAATATACTCTTTTAAATCTGGATCAATACTTCCAGATTGAACCTATTTAATTTTCATGAAAATCAATTTAGTAATTTTGTTTTAAAATGAAAATAACGGAATTGCCCGTACTGAGGCGTTTTAGTTTACTATCCTATTACTAACTAAAAACAGAAAATTAAAATCTTTTTAACAAAAAAATTCAACCGATTGCAAAATGATTGGAAGGTAACACATACGGTGTATTTTTCGCTTTTGAGTTTATTTTTGTAATTTTTAAGTTTTGAATTTTTTTGTTAAATAGATTTTATTGTTTGCTCGACTGCGAAAAAGGTAAAAACCTTACCTACTTAATGATAAATACTATTATTTAAATATATTTGAATCGCAAATTATTCAATGAATTAAGTTGAATACAAATTAAAGTGAGTTGAAATAATTTATTGCAGTTTGAATACCTTTAGATAAGTAATAAAGATTGGTATAATTGCATACCTTGCCAAAGTTGCAAATAGTTTGCCAAATGCATTGAGGAACGTCCTTCTGAATTTGGTTTACTGGTTAAAAGTTACAATCGTTCAAGAAGAAACCGTAATTTTTCTTTATATTTTCTTGAGAAATCATCTTTACTCATGGCGATCCATCTAAAAATACAGTAAATAATCTCAGACAGGGTTACCACTAACCTAACTGGCATCCGAGTTTTCGGCTGACTTTTATTGAAAGAAAAGATTTAGGTTTCCTATACGATGTCGTGTAGAAACTGAAAGGGGTGTGAATTTTCGTCCTCCCCCTAACAAGTTAGCCCGCTTCCATCTGCGATTACATCATCACCATCATGTGAGATTGTAGTCAAGGGCTAATTTGTAAAAAAAAAGATTTTGATGGAATCACAGAATAGAGAATGTACAGAATCAAACTTTACAAGCCGCGCAGTGAAACCCTTATAAAGAAACAAACGTTAAAATATTTAAAACATACGACGCCATTTTTCTTGAATAATATTAAAAAGGAGATCATTCACGCTCCATACATTTTTGGGCTCTTTTTGAAAGTGCCGGCCAACAAAAAAAAAAATGGCACGACTCTTTAGAATTAGCTATTTAGAGCAATAGCTAATATGGCATAAAAGTTGTCAGGTGGCTCTGAACCAAGTTATACAGGTTCGACGATTCGTTATTTCCATACATTTTGTCAATTTTCAAAAGTGCCCGCTAAGAAAAAAACCTGATACGTATCGTTAGAACTGCCCATTTGGAACAATACTTAGTATCACACTAATGTTGTAAGGTTGCTCTGAATCAAGTTATACAGGTTCGATGACTCACTTCTCATCTCTCGTCACTTCTATACATATTTTTTTAGTCTTGTAAGTGCCCATCAACAATATAAATGATACGTATCGTTGTAACTAGCCTTTTGCAGCAATAGTTACTATGGCATAAACATTTTAGTATACTGATGCGACGCTTTGTGTCGTACTGACTCGCGAATGTATTCGTTTATGAATTTGGAATGGCTGCATCACTGGCGTATTCCGTGCGCTCTATCTGCATATTATTCTCTATTCTGTAGTTAGAATATACATACTATAATATATAGTATCTTTATCTATTTATCAAAAACTTTCATAATATTGCCTTGTGTATTTTTTCTTACTTGGCTTCAATGCACGGCTTATAAAGAACCATGCTGTATCATTCTCTATTCTGTGCTTCTATTGTTATTATATTTATTAATAACTCTCTTAAATATTATTTTCAGATTGTGATTACGAGATGGCGTCAGTTGAAACTCAAAAAAATGGCGACGCCAGAGACTTGTTAGCAAAAGCACCTTGGTAAGCGTTTATTTTTAAATTATCGAGACCTTTTTTAAGTATTTTTTATTATTATTTAACACGTTCGCTGCGGTACGAGGTCAATTGATCTCGTACGTCTAGTTTCTTCGAGAGTTACGAGGTCGATGGACCTCGTGCCGCAATAGAGAAAAGTACAGAAATATCAGTGCCGCTGCGAACGTGTTAAAAGAGAATAATGCCTATTTTACTAAGAAAGTTGGGAGGCTTTTGAAAAACGCTGTGCCCTGATGTTTAATGGGAGGTAATATAAAAAATATACTAAAATAATTTGGTTTTGCAGCTAGGCCCTGAGTATTTATGAATGAAAGGTATCTACAGGCCTGAGATTTCAAATGAACTGTATTTTTAACCGACTTCCAAAAAGGAGGAGGTTCTACGTTCGGCTGTATGTATGTTTTTTTTTATGTATGTCCAGCGATAATTCCGTCATTTGTGGACCGATTTTGAAAATTCTTTTTTTGTTTTGAAGGGTTTGATTGAAGGGTGGTCTCATTTTTTTTATGTCATTAAGTGACTATTTTTACGATACTAAAAATACTGACTTTCTGTTATTATTATTATATTGTCTGTCCGGGTTAATCTTTGTAACGGCTGAACCAATTTTAATGGCACTTTCATTGGAAGACAGAGGAGTTTATCGAGCAATGCTACTCAAAAAAATACATGATTTCCGCGGTTTCATTTGTTTAAAACAGAATTTCATGCGTTCGAATTCGCGGGCGTCTGCTAGTCGTAAATATGATACAAAAGACAGAAAACTAATAATAAATAAATAAAATGCAATTGATGTATAAGTTTGTAAATCAATATGCAATGGATAATGACTAAACGGTTTGAACATAAATGGAATGTTGCTCTGTATTAATTGTTGTTACTACATTGTTGTTATTTTCCTGGATTTATAAGACCACAGACGAAGTCGCAGGCGTCCGCTAGTTCAAATTCTATACAAAATTTAAATTAAGTTACACACAAAAAGTTAATGATATTTTTAACTTATACATAATGTCTATCTATAGTTATGAACGATCAAAAAATTAAAACTAAAAAATAAGCAATCATCTTTGTAATGCTCGTGCTGTAAACGGTATGGAAGCATTGTCTGACTGATAGTTATATTTAAAATTAACAAAAAAGCGAATAAAACCAAAACAAGTTATTTGTATAGCATGACTTTGGTTAGTTATTTATGTAAGCGCTAATTAACTAGGCAAATACACTATTCAAAGTCTAACACTATTTTAGGACCGCGACATCTAGCGATGCACAGCAATGATATGTTATACTATAGACATGTTACTTGCCTACAAAAGCACCGCAAAAAGTGATCAGGATTTAGCTACTCCACTGAGTGCATACATGCACATATAATTATGCTTCGACCAAAGTAAAATGAATTTTACTTTGGTCGAAGTATTTATGTATAAGAAAGTATATATTTTTACACTTTCAGTACACACAAGTCGACATTCAAGACTATTTAGGTATTCATTTTTTAAATGCGACTAAATGGAAAGTCACCATTGTGCGCTTCAATTTTTTACCGACTTCAAAAAAAGATTTCAATTCGACTGTATCTTTTTTTTTCCTATGTTACCTGATTACTCGAAGATGCCCGGACCGATTTGAATAATGCTTTTTTTTGTTTGAAAGGGTATACCGCCTTCAAACTGATCACCAGTTAGAACATAGAACTTAATAATATGATGTTATTTTCCGCTTTTTAGTTTAATCAGTACTTATGTTTTATGTTTTTGAAGTCGGTTGAATTTTTTTAAATTAATTTTTTTACGTTTTAGTAACATGTCTAATAGTATAAAATCCTTAATGCACAGCACTTTTATTAAAATTGTCAGACAACGTGACAAAGCAGTTGAGCGTCATTGAATTAAATAAATTAAGTTAAGGAAATGTATTTACCTACCTAGAACAAAAGTGTGATAATGTTGGCCGGAACTGTAGGCAATCTTTTCTGGTGTGTGAAATGTCAAGGTATATATACCAAAGTAGGTACATAAAATAATGTCAGTACTGTTAGTACTCAGTACAAGTTTTTTTTGTTCGATAAACTGTGTGATTCGTTTGTCCTAAGTAAATTCCTCAGTGGCTAACTAAGCTGTTTAATCTAATTATTTAAGCTCAGAATACAGAATCAGTGTTTATTAACGGTTGCATGTATACAGACATATGGGATTTTTTGTTTGAAGAATATTTGCCTTATGTTTTAAATATGACCAATATTTCCATTCCCCTCCAACTAGTCGGGAAAGACTGTATTAGAAGTGAGTACGACAATAGACCAACGGGTCGGGGATCGAACCACCACCCCTCGGTGATGAGTCCGACCTCTCCTACCGTTGAGCTATTGAGGCTTAAATTATGATTTATTGTCCACCAATGGAATGGCAGACTTCACACACGTAGAGAGTTTAGAAAATTCTCTGGTATGTAGGTTCCCTCACGATGTTTTTCCAGCACCGTTTGAAGCACATGATAAATTTCAGTACTGAGCTTTTCTATATTCCAAGAAATTTTTAGTAAAAATCAGCCCGGAATTGGGAAGTTTGTGTTACACCCCGTGCCTTGAAGAGCAAGTTAAGCCCTCGGTCGAAATTAGAGCAACGAAGTGGGCCTAAGCTCCATATACCCTTACTAATGAGGGAGGCTCTGTAGGAAGTCTAGGTAGAAAATGATGATTTATATTATCACCATCTCACATTGTTTTTTTTAATGCTAAGTCACGTTCATATAAGGTTAATAGCGGTCGTGGGATGGAAGGAGTTGCGTAACATTGCGTGTGTGCTCTCACTAATGTACGAATTGATACTGGGTTCATTGCTGGCCTTGAAATGATAAACCGGCCACGGACAGGCGTCAGTGACGTCATTGCAGTCAGCGAGAACTGTCAGTCATAATTTAAGGCTGAGTTCACACTGAGTTCACTTGTTAGCCCAGTGGATACAACCTCTGCCTCCGATTCCGGAGGGTGTGTTTTCGAATCCAGTCCGGAGCACCTCCAACTTTTCAGTTCACGTGTCTCAAACGGTTAAGGAAAAACATCGTGAGGGAACCTGCATACCAGAGAATTTTCTTAATTTTCTGCGTGTGTGAAGTCTACCAATCCGCATTGGGCCAGCGTGGGGGACTATTGGCCTAAACCCTCATTTTGAGAGGAGACTCGAGCTCAGCAGTATGCCGAATATGTTGTTCACACTTGTAATGCGTATCATTTATAAGAAGCGTATTGTATTACCACTACCACTTTGATATGATAATTTAAAGCGCTAGAAGATATCTTTCCGCACTTTTGCCTAGATGCAACAGTAAATCTTGTAACGCTAAACTTCAACCTTATCATTGTTTTCTATCATAATCCAGTCAATAAGTAAAGAAGTCAACCTCAAGATGAGATGTACACTCATAATACACCTTCCTTTTGGTGTATCTAAAAGTTGTCTCAAAAGTCTTGTAAACTCGCGTATTTGCGACAATATTATAAAAAAAAAACCAGTTTTTTGTGATTATATCCGTCTCCTTATCTCCAATGATGTTAACACTTATTTGATAATAATTGTAAAGCATAAAATTTGCAACAAATTACGTTAAAAGAATCAAACACCCATTCTTTATTGAGATAAAGGGCTGATGAGTATAGCTGCCATTGAAATTAATCTTTAAAATTATTTATGACTGCATGCCAGGAGCGTTGGTGTGAACTATAGTATCAGTAACATTCTGTTGAACTGGATATGTTAAGGTTAAAGCAGTTACTCGATCCGCATGGTTTAGTGTAACTGCGCGTGCGAGGTCCCAGTAATGGGCGAATTGACACTGCAACTGCCCTTGACTTCTCAAATGTACCGATATCAGGGTTTTTTTTTTTAATTTTTATTAGGAATAAGCTCTCGCTTGACCACAATCTCACCTGATGGTAAAGTGTAGAACCTAAGGTGTAACGCGCTTGCCTAGAAAATGCCTACTCACTTTAGACTTTAAGTATTTCCAGACTTTAAGGTTTTCCACCCGCTTTCATGAGTTCTGCTGTGATTCCGTCCTCACCTGGCGCCTTATTGTTCTTCAGGTGTTTGAGAGCCGCACTAATCTCGTATAGGCTGACGTCCGGGATATCTTCGGTATAGTATATATAGTATAGCAAGATGCCTAGGTGGTAAAAATTAGGAAATACTGACTTCGAGACTTCCATATCCTAGCCATGTGTATAAGAAACGAAGAAGCAAATCGTTTCGTACGAGTTCTAGTGATTAGCCTACCCTGTATTTTGCAGTGCGGTGGTGGTGGAAAGGTGACGGTGGTAGGTACAAGCTCAAATAGCTCCTGTGCACACTATAAATGTATTGTGTAGGATATATATTTATTATATTAAAGCTAGTTTCGATGTCAGTCTGAGATGACCAGAACTTCGAAATTGTTTACAAGCTGAAAGTAAGTCTTTCTCCCCAAAGCTCTTACCATAGGTAATAAGTACGGTAGGCTAGTACGAAGATTTTAGCTTGGCAATTTTGTTTGTAACACTTCCAAAGATCCGCGCGGGCCGGGGGGCGTGTGGCGATTGTGCATGTGTGTGGAGCAGCTGTTTTCGGATCCCTTTTTGCGGTGACTTTGTACGTACGTAACATAGTATGAAATCGTTGATCACAGACAAAGTTTCTATGTTGTTGCTGTCAAAATGTTCTTCAAACCTCTCCGACAATAGAGGATTCTTAATTAAATTCAATAATTAATTGAATTCAATTATTTTATACCTAGTTTATATTCTTTCACATTTCCACATTTTCTTTTTTTATTAAAAGGTGGAGGGCCTGGCCCTTTTACTAATCCAATTCAACTTTTTAACCGACTTCCAAAAAGGAGGAGGTTCTACGTTCGGCTGTATGTATGTTTTTTTAGATACCTAAGTAGGCAGTTAGAGTTTTTGCCGAGTAATTTAATAATGATTCTAGAATTGAGGTTCTACGTTTGGCTGTTTTTTAGATACCTACTTACGAGTAGGCAGATAGAGTTTTTGCCCACTAACTTAATAATGATTCTAGAAATACATTAGATTTTTTGTACAATATTTTTCTTACGTTGGATATTCACGAAACGAAGCCCATTTTTTTGCTCGAAAATATAATTAATCTACATTTGAAATGCTTAAATGAAATGAAATGATGAAATGCCTATTAGTTACCCAATCCTGCTTAACTCAAAAACCAGTTTACTGTCATGATGGTGCTAATTGTATTATAAAATAATAAAATGGTAATATATGAGAATTAAAGAAAAAAATCAGGAATAAATTTATTCTATTTAATGTCACAAGGCAGACTGTTTGGGCCATTTCTATTTTTAATATACATCAATGATTTTTCTCGTTGCACTAAACGTAACAGAAATGTTTATAAGAAGAATGTATAGGTATTTATAATGAAAATTTATAGTCGGTACGGGGCGGTGAAAATTTACACTACCTACAGAATGTAGCTTAAAATAGAATACGATCTACGTGGGTGAATTCTTAAACTTAAACTTATTTTGAAGTTAATTTTAAAGGTACAGATTATTTAAATTAAAAAAGTAAAACCAAGTTACAGATAAAAGAAGTATATAAAAAATTATGCAACTAACGATGAAATTGTCCTTCAGTCAAGGTATTAATTTTGAAAGGTAAAATAATATCTAAATTAATAGCAGTAGCATTTTCGAAAGTACTAATTATAAATATATTATTTTATAAATTAGCGTATTGCCTATTATGTTTTATACGGACACTCCATACAGAATTTGCACGTTGACCTTGTAGACTTACCTCTATATGAATAGTATTTTAATTTCTTACGTTTTAAGCTCTATAACCTTTGCAGTTTTGAGCTGCAATTTGGACCTTACCTTGACTATGTAGTTCAATCATTTACATAATTTACTTTTAAGAAACATTCTGGTCAATAAGTACTAAATTTAGGTCATGATTACTTCGATACAAGTCATCTACGAAAACAATATCATGTATTGTTTCTTTTTTTGTATATGTATTATGTTTTATTTCCTCAGTCTCATAGTACAATAGGGCGATACACTGACACGACCACAGAGACAAATCGGGAGCAGACTGTTTAACGGTCTCTCCGAGGCATTGCTGGGTACCAACATTTTCAGACTCCAAAATTTTGGATATTTTGGAGAAAACATTATAATCTTGAGAAAGCGACGCTTCTACGCTTGGAACTCGTATTCCAGAGCTAAACAAGTTAATGACTAGCAATTAAATGTTTATTTCTGTTTGATTTGTACCATTCTTGTTAAATTATTGTAGTGAAACTAAACAAATTCAAATTTGTTTATTTATTCAGTTGGCATTTGATCCTGTGGTTAAGCTATGTGGCTTCAGATTTTCTGGTTCCTGGTGAAGCTTTTCATCATTCCGACAAACTCTCTGTAATGTTTTAGCCCTGTGTGGGAAGTTGGTGGTTGTAAACCTGTGTTGGATACCTGTTTTGTCCACGACCAGATATTTGTATGTTCTGTTTGTTTATTTATTTTATTACTTGTGTGTGGACAAATAAAGATATTCTATTCTATTCTATTCTATTCTTAACCTCCTTAATATCGATCGTTATTTATCAAATTATAAACATCAAATACTAATTATCATAAAAATAAACATTATCACCCTTGGCCCAACAACCTACATTGAAGCAGTGTAGTGGGCTTAAGATCTATATCCCCTCTTCTATAAAGAAGGAAGCCTGGCCAAAGTGGGCCGTTAAAATAGACTGATAGTGATAAACGGTGTCCAAGTGCTTTAACATTTATTTATTCGGTAGTAAAATAGTTCTGTTCTAACGCATTACTATGAGTTGGTCATATATATAGCAATTTACTCGTACTGTTTATTATCAAAGATGTGATAATTAATTATACATGCAAGAAGTGTAATGAGTATATTTCCTATTACTCGTAGGTATCAGGTGTCGTCTAGATCTGTAACTATTGGAGCTATGAGCGTATCTATGAACTCTAATGAAGGCGCATATACAATAAACGAGCTACTTATGATATCGTTCTAGTCCCACTAATGAGATATTAGCTCCGGTGGATTTAAGCTCGGCTTTCGATTTGGAGGGCGTAAGTTCGAATCCGGTCCGGGGCATGCACCAACTTTTCATTTATGTGCATTTTAAGAAATTAAAACACGTGTCTCAAACGGTAAAGGAAAAACATCGTGAGGAAACCTGCATACCTGAGAATTTTCTTAAATCTTTACGTTTGCGAAGTCTGCCACAAGGTCTCAACCGCAAATGGAGCTGGAAGTATGTGACAGGGGCCCAAAATTGCCCAGCAACCCGGGCAAGAAGGTTAGTCTTGGATCTCAGACCAGTCCAGCGCGGGTTTAGATTGCTCGCCATCCCGCGCAGGAGCGTTGTCTATTGCTGTTAGTTGCCCCTGGTAAGTGACGTAAGTGTACTCCGAACAATTTTGAAAGTTACGCAGAATTCGAGTAACTAGTTTGAAGAGGTGGTGTTCAGAAAGAAAACTCCATTTCGTTGATAGGTTTGGAAAAATGAAAATACTTCTTTACAAATATAAGAAAACTAATGTCGAACTAAGGTTATGAATCACAACATTTGTCAGGACAACTTAATTAACAAAAAAGCAACCAAAAAGTGAGTGAAGTCACGCACTTGTGAACGTTGTGTGTAGGGTTAAAGGATCCTTTGACTGTTAACAAACACTCCCCTTTTCCACTCAAGTCACTCCCCCCGCCTATCCCAAGTAACCCATAAAGAATTACACAGCAAGAGATGTGGACGACTCGAACGCCACGAGCACACTGAAGCTGTACGTACCGCAAGTCGTTGCAACACGGCGATAACACTTCATTTGTTCTAATCCTATCCACGATAAGGAGAGGGGATTAAATGTTCCAGTCAATACAGTACAGGATTAGGATTCATGGCCAAAATGGTGGTGGGTTTTGCACAGCTACATCATTGATATAGCCAAATCTTACGCGTGGCGCTTGGATGTATATGAGAAGATGATGTCATGGACCAGATTTTAACTAAACAACCTTCATAACACCGAGTGATTACAACAAGATGATGTTGAAAACATGTTTCTGAAAAGCTTCTGAAAAAAATGTGTTGTTATATGCCATAGTATAAGTCACTGGGCAATTAAGGGCTTAAAAGCCTCTGCATAAAACTTGTTTTGCCAAATTACATCCATAAGTGGCCACTGTGCCAGTTTGGGTACACCTTTGTAATTCCTGAAAAATGTCCTTTCAATTTTTTTTTCTTATTTTTGTTTTTTTTGTATTCCAAACATTAAGTAAATAAAGAAATTTCTTTCATAAAATTGACCATTTTCATTTGGCTGTAAATGGGTTAATACTTATGCTACTTTTCATCCCGAAAAAATCGATGGTTCCCGCGGGATTTGTGAAAAACTGAATTGCACGCGGCGCAAGTCGCGGGCGTCCGGTAGTTCATAATAAACTTCCGCAAAGTAACGTGTGTAACTATCAATAACATAATTATCGTTAGAACTACTACTAGGCTGGCTAGTCAAAGGTACAGGTTAAACATATACTCGCTTATTAAACTAAACACACCGGTTTACTCGTTCATCATACAAACTCTAATGACCTGTTACGATACCCGGTTACGCCACACGGTGCGAGTATCGGCTGTGTATGTACATTGTACAATATATCCATTATACATACCAACTCCTGACAGTGCAACACATGGATTGGGAAACCACGCTTCATCTGTGTCGATAGATATAAATCATAATAGACGGAGAGCTCGTGTACCAGACCTTCGTTATTTTATAAAAGCTACAAGTTTGTCAGCTCTTGCTTCTACCATAAGTAATTACGGTAGCCAATTATGGAGTTTGGAGTTTTGGACCGTGGTGGCTTTGGGAGGTAGCAGGTTTTAAGGATCCTTAACCGTCTTCGTCTTTATGTTAAAACCCGTCAGAAAAACATAAACTTCAGCAGCCGGATAACTATGACAAGCAATTGTAGAGTTTGACCATGATGTCTTTGAGAGGTAGAAGGTTCCTTAAGACTAGACTCCAGATCCACAACTGTCCAAATATAAAGTGTGCAATCCGAACCTCTGACGCCAGTCTCTTAGCCCTGGAAATCAAGTCAAAATTATAATTAATCCGTTTTTCAAGCAGATCTGTTTTACAGCACTCAAGAGTGCTGTAAAACAGATCTGTGTGCTGGTTCAGCAGATCTGTGTTACAGCACTCAAGAGTGCTGTAAAACAGATCTGCTGAACGAAAAAAATATAAAATCCTGATCCTGATTAGCTCGAATCTAATCTTACATATTCTGTCAAATTCACGCACGCAAAAATACACAAATTAACGGGTGTAAAGACTGAATAAAGGGTGTAGCTAAATAAATCACATAAAATTGAAAATTTTAAAAACCTCCGAAGATCATGGCATTATAAATTACACTCTCGATCAAGTCATCAATGTTCTTTTTCAGTGCGTTTTGATTTGAGACCCCACTCGAGAATATTAGCAGACATTCGGTTATTCTTCCCCACTTTCAACCCTCAGAACTTTTAAACGGCTCAACCGATTTTCATCAAACATATCTAAGAACACTCGCCCATAAGTCTCCTTTCATATAAAAAATAAATTGAAATCACTTCATCAATCGGGAGCTATGGTACCACAGACAGACTGATAGACAGACACGTCAAACATATAGCACCCTTCTTTTTGCGTCAGAGGTTTCTTTCTAAAGCAGTTGCTGGTGCTCGTGCAACTGCATTGTTTTGTACCAGTGGAACTACAAACGCTAACAAGCGGAATCGGGGGAGGATACACGCAGGACGTCAGTGCGTTTTCGACACGCTTCCTGCAATTACGCAACCACCACCGCAACTGCATTAGTGAAAGTCTGGCGCGGCGGCCGCACGCTTCTTTGACTCTACAACGTAACTGTTGTAAATTTCAAACAGTGGGTTGATCGCGGTTGATTGCCGTTGACGAACTGCCGCTCGACGGTTGATCGGTTGATCGGTTGATCAGTTGGCGCAGTGATGTGGTTCAACGTGTCTATACAGTCCGGGAAAAGGAAGAACATTTTGTTTTTTGAGTGAGTTTTTTTTTGTTTTAAATAGCCGTATTTTAAACCTTCAACTTCTAAGTGAAAAACCTAGGTGTGGGTAACAGAACAGTTTTAACTACATTCGTGGTTACAACAGTAGTCTATGACGTCGAGTAAGAATCAAAATATGGTCCGATAGCTTGTCGATATTTTGGGTCTTGCACTTATTTGAGACAAGTTGGTACTTCTCCTATACTTCACTAATACATAACTGACGACTTGGCTAGGAAATAGTGGGTCCTTTTTTGCTCTTTAAATACCTATTAATATCTAAAGCTACCTAAAAATTTCTAAATTGCCTCCAGGCTATTTTTTGCTACTACACTTTTTCACCTTTTAGTCTATCTACCTCTGTTTCTTTTGCCGTCTCGCGGATACCATTTTGTTCATCAGTTCCATTTCTCCTTCTTCTCTGTTGTTATATGCCCTGTCCATCTATACTTAAGTTGGTTGTAAGTTGAGTATGAAAGCCATTTCCCTTAATACCTTTCTTTTAATACGTCTTCTCTCTATACCGTCCTGGCAGAATCGTATCATGATCAGCCATCAAAAAACAATTTGACCATGGCATAATCTCGGTGAATTTCTCCATTCAGGGACTGTTCGCGTGTACATAGCATCAATTACCTTCAGGTAACTTGAAAAAGGCGCAATTAACCGAATACATTGATTATCATGATAATTGTTTCATTCAATTACGAGTATTATTTTAGCTCTATAAAACATTAAATGCAAATTACTCTTAGTTCTAGTTTTCGGACGAAGGAAACTTTCTTAAATGGACCAATGGTGACCTATTTTTTTTTAACCTTACGTTCAGTGCCAAATTTTTATATCTTCATACAAATATATTTCTCTTATCTCGTAGATCGGACCACGCTTGCAGTGACTCATGATACAGTGCTTGTTAATTGGTCTAACAAAGGATAATAAAGCTTTGCTTACTATCGAGGTAACGTCGTCAGCGTGATGGGTGCATTGACTATGTAAACATTAATTCATCATCATAATTATCATTATTACCCTAAATTAACCACTACTTACAACAGGGTTATGGCTTAAAGTGAGTGATAAATATATAGCATGGGCATTTATTACTGCCAACTTTGCGAAAACTCAAAAATAAAAACAAAATGTTTTTGAAACAGCAACCGCTTTTTTTCAACCGACTTCAAAAAAAGAAGAAGGTTAGCGATGTTTCTTATCTCTTAATTCTAGATTGGTCCCATTTCATTTTCATGAAAATCGGTAATTTTGAATTAAAATCAAAATGACTGAAATACGTCTTTGAAGTCTGTTCCTTTTTTATGTTAAAAAGATTACCTAGAAGTATATGATTATTTATAGGTATCATATGAAACCCGTTTTCATTACAGCCAATAAGTTAGGTCAAGCCACCGATAACATAACTCAACTCATGACTAAGGGCCCCGTATGGGTTCGAAACTAGTCGGGCATACTCCGACGTAATATCACGTGAGTTTTAGCCGTGTTTCATAATCAATTAATATGAATAACACTCACGATAGTTTAAATTCTAAGATAACATAACTCACAGAATCCCTGCCTGTTGTACTATTATTACTCCTAACAGTCTTTAGGACTAATTCTAGGCACGGGGAATATTAGTCTTTTAGACTATTTGTTAGGGAATATTTGTTAGATTAACAGCTGAGTGGATTTGGATAGGACGGAGATAGATTAAAGTCTAATATTGCACATGGGCTTTTTATTCCAACATTCCCACAGACATGGAATCTACGCGGGTGATAATAATAACTATTACTCATACAGGGTACAAGGAGCGTGGGAAAAAAGCATCCTGGCTGAAAAATCTTCGTCACTGGTTTAATTAAGGCACTCGGATACAATTCAGGACTTCTGTATCCCGAATTCTCAAAATAATTTTCCCTTCGTTAGAAATGGCCCTTTAAGAAGAAAATCAATCAAGCCTAATTCTCCAACTAGGAGACGTCCTTAATGGCGCAGTGGTTTGCGCGGTAAATTTACAAGTTGGAGGTCCAGGGTTCGTGCCCCAGCTAGGCCGATTGAGGTTTCGTAATGGTCCAGGTCTAGCTGGTGAAGGGCTTCGTCTGTGGCTATTTAGCACCCTACCGACAAAGACGTACCGCCAAGCGACTTAGTGTTCCCGTACAATGTCTTATAGAAACCGAAAGGTGTGTAGATTTTCATAATCACTTACATACCGTAAGGTGAGATTGTAGTCAAGAGCTAACTTGAAAAGATTAAAAAGAACAGATGTATATAGGTACCTTTTTAATGGTCAAAGAGTTTTTAAAAGCAGTTGTTTAGTTGAAACGATACAAACAAGCAAACAAAAATCAAATCTTACCTCTTAGTAATATATGTTTAGATACACAGTGGCAGCCGGTGTACCCAACATAGATATAGATAGATATAGATACATACACGGAGTCTAGAAATAAACCAGTATCTCAGTTACGTGTTACATAACGCCGCGTCCTAAATCTGCGCAATTATGTAATCGGCCTCACGAACGGGCCAGGAAGTACTGCAATCTTGTACTCGCACAGGGCTTTATGAGTTTCTAATTAAGCCTAGGCATTTTCCACGACCTCTCCAGTTGAGGTTGTCTTGTAACTTGTAGTGTGTGTAGTGGTAAACGTAACGCGTTACGGTGCCACACTGTGTGACTTCCCTTTCACGCCTACGGCAGCAGGTTTGAGTTATCACTTTTATCCAGAGACGCACACGTTTATTTTTTTTTAAATCTGTTTTTGGCTTTGTAGTTTGTATGTAGTGGTAGGGCCCACTTTTCAGAACGATACAAACATGAAAAATGTACTAAATATCTTGTTTAATTTACTAGATTACTCCATTAGAATCTTACCCGAAATAATATACGCCAACTTGGAAAATAAGCTGATTTCATTATTTTGACACCGATCGTAGAGATTTATGTATCCTCTTTGATGCGTTTTTCACTGATTGACAGTTGTCTTTGTTAACGCGGGCAGTCAATGTCAAAGTCAATCAATTGAATGAGATACCATTGTAAAATAATATGTCAAATGTCCATATATCGAACTGACAGTTTTCCTAAATAATAATAAAACATTATTTATTGTCTTATTTTGATTAAATGTGTCGAGTTAGTATCAATTCAATTCAATTCAATTCTTCTTAATGGCTTTCATTTGTGCCAACTCGGCACGGTTTATCTCGCCAGTGTCGAATAGATGGAGAAGGCACGAAGGAGATTGTTCAGTGAGAGCTGACAAGTTCAATTTTGAGAATCTACTAGATAGTTACTATTAAGTACATAATATTTTTGTTAGTTCCTAACCTATAACAACACAAATAACATATATTAATATTAACAAAATATTTAAAATAATTTACATAGTATAAACATATATTACAATTTAATCTTATTACATTCTACATATTTACATAAAAATCTACAATATGGACTAAACACAAACATTAACAAACATTTAACACTTAAAGGACGAGGGACTTTTGGGGGAAGAATGTCATAGAGGAGTTAGTATCAACTCCTTATTAAAACTGCGGCCTGTCAGTTTGACACTGATAATGTAATGAATTTTATATCAAAGGGATACACGAATTATTGCCCACCTGTAAACAAGAAATTATAGATTTCTTTGAAAATTGGCCGCATGTGTTCTCCTTTTTTATTGTAATTTATGTGGCTCTGAATCACGAGGTTCCTGGAGCGGGCTATGAGATTAGTAGGTACTACTTGAATCGGAACACAATGACAGCTGACATTGTCAACTGTCATTGTCATCTTGTCATCATGGACAAAGGGAACTATCGCTCTCTCTTGCCCGACGGTTGCGCTGTGCACAGCGTTAAAAAGTATTATTAACCATTTAGTGTGATATTAATAAAATAGTAAAGGATTTTAGAAATAAAAGGATTTTATTATAACCAATAACAATACACTACTTACTAACTTTTTTTTTTTATTCTTTACAAGTTAGCCCTTGACTACAATCTCACCTGATGGTAAGTGATGATGCAGTCTAAGATGGAAGCGGGCTAACTTGTTAGGAGGAGGATGAAAATCCACACTCCTTCCGGTTTCTACACGGCATCGTACCGGAACGCTAAATCGATTGGCGGTACGTCTTTGCCGGTCGGGTGGTAACTAGCCACGGCCGAAGCCTCCTACCAGCCAGACCTGGACAAATTAAGAATATCTCAATCTGCCCAGCCGGGGATCGAACCCAGGACCTCCGTCTTGTAAATCCACCGCGCATACCACTGCGCCACGGAGGCCGTCAAAAACTAACTAACTACTATAAATTTTAAACTTTCCTCTAAGAAATTTTCAGTTAAAATCTCTGTCTGGCTTAACCGATCAAGATAAATTTTGGTATTCTGATAAATGGAATCTAGGAGCACAACATACATAGGTTATTTTTTGTCGCTAAAATAAGAAGAAAAGGGTTGAAATAGGGGTTGACATTTTGTATGGAAATTCCTTCATCTTAAGAGTTACAACTTACAGCTATAAAAAATTGTGCATAAATCATGAAGAAATACAAAATGTTATGTGATTCAAGAATTTTTATAATTCAACCCCTACGGGGTTGAAAGGGGTTGATGAAAGCTTACACAATTATTCGCAGTAGAAGTCGCGGGCGTCCGCTACTATTAAATCTATACTAATAAAATAAAGCTGAAGAGTTTGTTTGTTAATTTGTTTGTTTGATTGAACGCGCTAATCTCAGGAACTACTGGTCCGATTTAAAAAATTCTTTCTGTGTTAGATAGCCCATTTATTGAGAAAGGCTATAGGCTATATATTATCCCCATATTCCGGGAAAGGGAGCCACGCGGGTAAAACCGCGCGGCGTCAGCTAGTAGTATAAGATTCTTCATGCTATTTAAATGCTTGAAATTGCAGCCAAGCGGTAACCTAAGTACGTACATATTGCTGTATGATCAACAAAACACTTATAAGAATGGAATAATTTATTAATTAGCCTAGTTTTCCTAACAAGTTTTCCTTGTGGAAATATACAAAAAAACAGTAATATGTGTGTGTTAGATAATTGCACAAGTTAGACATTGCACCGTCCGGTGGCCGGTGTAAGGAGGTCAGTGTTAAGGTGAACGCAATACGGCAATAGTCAATACGTGGGGCAACCACCCCACCAGTTGTGTGGGCAACTTTGCTCACTCGATTCGCATCCATTTACGACGATTTTAAAATCATCATTATTATCATTATCAACATAATTATCGAGTATGATCTTTGGACCGACGTTACAAAGTTTTTCAACATCATCTTACTGTTAAGCACGACTCTGTTAGAATGAGAGAGGTTAGGCTAAAAGTCCACCTCGCTAACCAATGCAGATTGGCAGACTTCACACACGTAGAGAATTAAGATAATTCTCAGGTATCCTAATTATGATTAATAATATTATGATACCAAATGTTAGTTTGTTTGTTATGCTTTTACTCCTAAGCCACCTAACCAATTATAAATATTTTAACCCTTTTACTCCTAAGCCACTTATAAATATTCTAGCACTGTGTGAAAGCTACAGTATCAGCGAGTAACACAGGCTATATCGTCATTATCAACCCATATTCTGCTCACTGCTGAGCTCGATTCTCCTCTCAGAATGAGAGGGGTTAGGCTAATAGTCCACCACGCTAACCAATGCAGATTGGCAGACTTCACACACGCAAAGAATTAAGAAAATTCTCTGGTATGCAGGTTTCCTCAGATGTTTTTCCTTCGCCGTTTGATAAGCATATCTTCTATTGGATGAGGACTTTCCGTCAGAGCGTTTCTTCTCAGCAGAACTTGCCTTCCGAATCGTAAAGACTGTTCGTAGCTACAAATTGTCGAAGAGGGAACCTGCACGATTTTTTCATTTGGAAAGTTGCAGGGATGGCTTGGACAGTCATAATCAACAGGATACGTCAAATTATTTCTTGGAAAAAATGTACTTACGCTATTTTTCAATACTAGAGGACGCCCGCGACTTCGACCGCGTGGAAATCAATGTATACTTACTTCCAAACCCTATTTCATCACTTTAGGAGTTGAATTTTAAAAATTTTTGAATTAAGTTATATTTCGTATTTTTTTTATGACACACACAAACTTTGAACACCTATTTCACCCCCTTCTCATTTTATTTTCGCATTAAAAAGTATCCTATAACCTTCTCTGTATTATGGTCTTAAACCGTGCCAAGTTTCATTTGAGTTTCATTTGAATTCATTCAGTAGTTTCAGTGTGATGCCCAAATAACAAAAAAAAACACGGACAGACAGACAAAAATATTTTTAGATTCAGTATCGATTATTATATTTTTAGCCCCCCAACAAAAAATTTCAAAATATCTTAAATGCACAGAATGTGCAAAATGTACAGAATTCTTATTATAAGTATACTAGCGGACGCCCGCGACTTCGTCCGCGTAAAGGACAATGGTCTGGTGTTTGTTGATAGAATTCATAAGCGTCTACTAATGTAAACTATTACAGTTTGTAGAAAATAATTTATTTAATTTTTTGAAACGGAGAAAAAGGTCCAATTAAGTCCAAAAACTAAAATATATTCACATCAATTACATTTAAATAATTGAGTATGGCAACCATACTATTTATACGAATATTGCATATATCGGACAACTAGGGACGCGCACGATACCGAAAAGCCAGTATCGAATCGAATAAAATATCGTCATTGAACTACACGTATTCAATGACATCAGTTTAATTTCAGTAACAAATATATAAACTAATATTTATGACGAATTAATATAATTATTTTGAAATATATATAAAATATTTTGATTTTCAAACAAGTAATAGTAATTAATTTAAATGCAATAGGTACACCTATTTAATTTAAATTACTTATTTCTAATCATGACAAAATACTGCTAAAGTTCACTCTTACTTGGCGGCATTTTACATTTAAGTAATAAAATAAACAAAATATAATAGTCAAATATGTTAATAACAATTATTACCAACAGTAAGCCATATGATATATTTTAATAATCAAAGGAAAGGAACAAGTTTTTACAAACGTTTTTATTGTTTAAGTATGTTCGACATGATTTTAAATAAAGGTAAAACGTAAGTAAAAATAGTAAGTAATTTCCTGAAGATTACTTATTGATTACAAAAATAACAGTATCGAAAGGAGATCGACAATCATTAATCGATACTATAAAGTATCGATACTTTTACGTGTTCCTATGACAAGTCATGCACTAACAATTCAACTGTGAACTGTCAGTCAGTTGTCACATCGCGTCGTAATTACGTTGTTTGCGTACTTAAGCGTCTTGTAAATCTTGTTGCATTTTTCCGATACTTATCAAATGATTTTCTGTACCTACATTCTTTTTTAACGACCGCTTATGTTTATGGACACCGATTCTCCCGTTAAACTACTGACTTAAAACACTATTGTATTAAATTCCACGTTGGTTTTTAGATTTAATTAGGAAGGTTCATTTTTATAAAGTATGTATATTATCCATGTCTAAGAGAAAAATGGGGATCAAACCTACTTTTTATGTCCTTCGATCGAACCCAAATACCCGGCTTCATAATCATGGAATACTTAAGACTTCAATTTAAAAAGTAGGTCTCTATTCGTTGTTAACAAAACATAACCTCTAAAACTTCAAACATAAATATCTCGAATTCCAGACTTCACATAATATTAAACCATAAGAATAAATTATTAAGAAAATAATTATCTATCATTTTATATTTTTTTCATTCATAGACGCTTGAAAAAAAAGTCAGCAAAAATTTGTTTGGAAATAGACCATTGTCCTTTCAATGTCAACTTTACTACTACCCCTACCCTACCCAACCCCTACCCTACCCAACCCCTACCCTACCACTACCCCAACCCTACCCTACCCCAAACCTACCCCTACCTTACCTACACACTACCCCATCCTACCCCTACCTCCATCCTACCCCTACCCTCCCCGTACCCTATCCATTTCCTACCCCTATCACACCCGTACCCCTATCTTACGCCTATCCTACCCTCATCCTACCACTTCCCTATCCTACCCGTACCTCTACCCTACCACTACCCTACCTCTACCCCTACCCTACCACTACCCTAAACCCGGCCCTAAACCTACCCTACCCCTACACTACCCCTACGCTTTCCTACCCGTACCCTACCCTACCCTGTAACTTCTCTATCTTACTCCTACCCTTAGCAAAATCGGTCCAGTCCTTCGAGAGTGGTGGTATGACCAAGAGAAATAGAGACTTCTATGCTAATAATATAAAGAGGTAAAGTTCGTGTGGTTGTAGGAGGTAATCTCTGTATCTACTGGACCGATTTGGAAAATTGTTCTACCAATAGAAAGCTACGTTATTTGCGAGTGTCATAGGCTATGTTTGATCCCCATATTCACACGGGAACGGGAACTACGTAAATGAAAGCGCCGGGCGTCATATAGCGGAATTTCTGCGTCTTTTAGAAATTTTGTATTATCTCCGAAACTATTCAAGTAATAAACATACTGTAAAGGGCAAATCTTATCTCCATAATATCTTTGTGATTATTAAACAATTTATTTTGATAAGGATTAAATTTTAGTTGTATAAATAATGACGTAAACCTAAGTATATAAAATTATTAATTTTTAAAACACAAAAGGTACTATATCTGCTAATATATAGAAGATAGATATATGGTGTTGCGGACTTTTTTGTAGAACTTTTAAAGATACATAAAGTCTCCATACATTAATTTCAATTTTACACAATAGTTAAGGCAGCGCATGCGAATAAGTCTGTTTAAGAGGATTTTCAGTCCGACCTGTATGACAAAAACTGTGATAACTCGGCTAATATATATGATACCAATATAAAATATAGCCTATAGCACTCCCCGATAATGTAGCATTCTACTGGTGAAAGAATTTTTAAATTCGGATCAGTAGTTTCGAAGATTACCCCATTTAAAAAATGTGACAAACTTACAAACTTACAAACTTTACCTCTTTATAATATTAGTATAGATTCTAGATGGCGCTGTCGTCTGTTATGCCACGTTAACGTTTGTTGTTTGGTGTAAGTAAAATCTCAAATTGCGA
The DNA here is from genome assembly GCF_947172395.1 of Bicyclus anynana. Lineage (NCBI taxonomy): Eukaryota > Metazoa > Arthropoda > Insecta > Lepidoptera > Nymphalidae > Bicyclus > Bicyclus anynana. The sequence goes on from NC_069083.1 coordinate 17,588,987, forward strand.
AATGCGGATTATTGTATAGAATTTGACCACTTTTATTATAAGTATAGATATATATATATAGATAGATATATATTCAACTTACACCTCTGATGGTTCTTTTTACGTGGCGTCCATGCCGGTTACAAGCACTGTGCATCAATAAATACAAAATATGAAACTATGAACGTTTATTTACTTCGCAATGTTTGAAAAAACAAAACTTTACTAATCATGTCTTAACAGATTTTTTAAGTGCTCGTAAACTTTTATGTCCATTATTATTTTACGATTTCGCTAGAATTTGCGGAATCGAGCGTTTTGTTCAACAAGTTTTACGAGTTGAAAGGTTGAACTCTTTGGCTTAGTTGTGAAAACGTGATTTTATAATTTTAAGGTCCTAGGTTGGATTTAAAATTACTACCGGACGCCCGCGGTTTATCCCGCGTAGTTCCCGTTTCTACGGTAATAGGAGGATAAAATATGGCCTATATTACTCGCTGATAATGTAGCTTTCCAAAAGTGTTAAAATATTTATAATTGGTTTAGTGGCTTAGGAGTAAAAGCGTAACAAACTAACATTCGGTATCATAATATTAATCATAATTAGGATTATTTGAAGCTACTACGAAGTTTAGTCTTAATTTAGTTCTCACTTCATATATGCGTGTCGTTTCAGGTTTTAGCTTATTATTTTGTTAAATTGTAGCGAATGTGCTATAAAAAATCAATATAACTTAGCTAGCTCGCTAATCTCCAATCTAACAGGTTTAACTAGCTAATTGGTAATTAGAAAAGGAGTAGGTATTAATAAATGTTTGTAATGAGATGTTTGAGGTGTAAGTCCTGTGGCGATTAAGCCAAGATTACTTTACAATTATTCAATGCGTTCCTTAATAAAGATGCTTGGAGGCCATTAATTAAAAGAAATTGTTGATTAGTATTTTATTCCATTGTATTCTATGATAATGTATTATTTAAATCAACCGTTGAGTTTATTGCTGGTTCTTCGCATGCGATTGAACAGTTCGATGCTTATTAACCGACTTCAAAAGAAAGAGGTTCTCAATTCGAAACGTAGGTATGTTTTTTTTTAAATATTTTTTACTTCGTAACTTCGTCATTTACTTACTAACCAATCTTGAAAATTCTTTTTTGTGTGTAATAGTGTATTTGCAGATTGGTACTAGTATAGGACTCAAAGTGATTACAAATATAAGAAAACTAATGTCGAGCAAAGGTTATGATTCACAACACTTGTCAGAACAAATTAATTAACAAATCAAACTGTAACCAAAATAAGACCCTAGAATGGCAGAGAATGACCTTGAGTGAAGTCACGTACTAGTGAACGTTGTGTGTTGGGTTAAAGGCGCCTTTGACAGATATCTAACACTCCCCTTTTCCACTCAAGTCACTCTCCCCGCCTATCCCAAGTAACCCATAAAGAATTACATAACAAGAGATGTGGACGGCTCGAACGCCACGAACACACTGAAGCCATCCGTACCGCAAGTCGTTGTAACACGGAGATAACAGTACTATTTAATTTTCATGAAAATCGGTTTAGTAATTTTGTGTAAAAATCAATAACTGATATGAAGTCGGTTCCATTTTCATGTTAAAAGGATTAGTTTTGCTTAGAAGCTGACATGATCGAGATAGTATATGTCCATCTAAAAATATCGGGTTTTTTAATTAAAACAATTGTTTTCTGACATATAAGTTATTTATACATACATTTTATTTTTATTTTAACTTGTACCATCATATTTGGGATTCTTTAATCATCACAAACAACACGCAATTTCGATAAACGTGTGGGTATACAAATATATATCGAAATATCTACCGTTTGCTTCATTCTATTCAAATTAGGTGTAAAGTCGCGCGACCTTGATAGCTCGAGGCGCCAATGCGTTACCAGGAAACCGCAAACAGACAATCATTAATTTTAACCCTCGAAGCAAAAAGAGGAGTGTTATATGTTTGACGTGTCTGTCTGTCTGTCTGTGGCACCATAGTCCCGAACGGATGAAGAACTTTAAATTTAGTTTATTTTGAATGAAAGGTGACTTATGTGCGAGTGTTTTTAGATATGTTTGGTGGAAATCGGTCGAGCCGTTTAAAAGTTCTGGGGGGTGAAGTTGGGGAAGATTAACCGTCTGCAAATATACTCGAGTGAGGTCTAAAATGAAAGCGCACTGAAATAGAATATTGATGATTTGTGAGAGAGTGTAATTAATAATTTCATGACCTTCGGGGGTTTTCAAAAATATCAATTTTATGTTAATCATCATCAGCCGATGGACGTCCACTGCTGGACATAGGCCTCTTGCATGGACTTCCAAACAAAACGGTCTCGAGCCGCCAGCATCCAGGCTTGCGGCTCGAGACCGTTTTGCTCCCTGCAACCCGCTTGATGTCTTCGGTCCACCGAGTGGGGGGTCGACCAACACTGCGCTTTCCGCATATTTTATTTTATGTTAATATAAGCCTTTATTTCATTTTTGTGTTGTTCTTTATATGCCCTGTGAAGTGTTGCATTGTTTGTAGACAATTGTTGCCCACTTACCATTAGGTGAGCCATGCTCGATTCGTTAATTATTATTGCCGACTCTTCTCAGCAGAACCTGCTTTCCGAACCGGTGAGACTTTAAAAATAGTCAAATATGATTTTTTTTTTTGATGAACTTGAATTTTTAAAAATATCTTAAAAAACTAAGCCTACTTGAAATAAATGAATTTTGAAAGAAAACTTCTAACGATTTTAAAATATTTAGTAAGATTGTATACTATTCTATCCTATTCCACCAATAGAGGTAGGACTAGATTTACAATAAAAAATTAAAAATACCAACAAAGTAGTTAGATGAACAAATAGACAAAAATTTTTGACGGCCTCCGTGGCGCAGTGGTATGCGCGGTGGATATACAAGACGGAGGTCCTGGGTTCGATCCCCGGCTGGGCAGACTGAGATTTTCTTAATTTGTCCAGGTCTGGCTGGTGGCAGGCTTCGGCCTAGTTAGTTCGGTGGCTAGTTACCACCCTACCGACAAAGACGTACCGCCAAGCGATTTCGCGTTCCGGTAGGATGTCGTGTAGAAACCAAAAGGGGTGTGGATTTTCATCCTCCTCTTAACAAGTTAGCCCGCTTCCAACTTAGATTGCATCGTCACTTACCATCAGGTGAGATTGCAGTCAAGGGCTTACTTGTAAAGAATAAAATTAAAAAAAAAAAACATTTCGACTGTAAATTCGCGCTTCCCTGCTTTTTTCTATTCGCTTTTATTACTGTATTTTAGGCGTATTATGCAACATTTGAGCTTTGTTTCATCAAGGTCAAATGTAAGGACAAAAACTATTAAATATAATAATAACACCATCATTTGAGAACAGGTCTCGCTCACTAAACTGGTTAATTCACGGCAATTTTCTACACGTGTCAGGCCTCTGATTGACGGACAACATATTCTATTAATACGTGTAGGTATAAAGAAACCCGTATGCAAAATTTCAAGGTCATTGCCCAGGTAGTTTGGCCAGAATACCTAAAGAGTACCTAAAGGTCACGTCACAGGCCACGTTTGGGTGTGCTTGATAGTTACCTACATTCATGTAATCGATGCATAGTCTATGTAAAATAACCCGTATGAAAAAGGGAATGACCATTTTCTGCCCTGGCCTACCCTAACCACCCGGCAGTTTACTTATATCTAAAAAAAAATCTTGATAAATGCGTTAATAATAAAATCATTACCTACTTTATCAAAAATAGTTTGCTACAACGTTTTTTTTTTCAAGACACATACCTAGGTTCCCGGAGCCTCTCCCGGAGAAGTTCTCCGGGAAACCAGGTATACCCTCTGTAAAAAAGTACATGGAGATAATAATGAGTTTTTTTCTTCAAGAAACATACCTGGGTTCCCGGAGCCTCTCCCGGAGAAGTTTTCCGGGAACCCAGGTGTACATGGAGATGATAATATGATGTATAAATAAAGATCTGGTTAAATAATTGGCTTAATTAAAGACCAGTGGGCATTACCCTTTTCAAGGTCATATATCCTAAGTAGTTTGGTTGTGCTTGATATTTCCTTTCATATATTAGTGTATAGAGCCGTGATCCGGAGGGCGTAGATTCGAATACGGTCCGGGGCATGCACCAACTTTTCAGTTAAGTGCATTTTAAGAAATAAAACATCACACATCTGACTGTGATGGAAAAAAAATCGTGAAGAACCTGTATATCTGAGAATTTCCTTAATTCTCTACGTGTGTGAAGTCTGCTAATCCGCATTGAGCCAGGCTATGAGTTTGTCAATGTATCACCGTACTCGTATTATGACGGAAACGCGATTCGATTATCTACTTCGGAGAAATCGTGAGGTGTCTGCTATTATAAAATCTAAGTGTTTTGAGAATTTTCCCTTCCCGAAGCCTAGAGGGCACGAAATAAAAAACAATGGTGATTGTATAAATTTAAAGTAAATGTTGACTATACTTGTTCCAGGACCGACGAGCAAGGCATCGGCATGAAGATCTACCAGGGGGTCATGATGACGCTGGAGGTACTGGTGCTCATCGTGAAGATGTACGCCACCTGGTTCCACTGCATCTACAAATTCTTCGTGCCCCCCGAGCCGAAGAGTGTGAAGGGGGAAATTGTTCTTGTAAGATCATATTTTTATCTACAGTAGAAAATTCGAATTAGAAACGACCTTCACCCATCTATAGCTATAATTAATTAATGTAATTGAGGCTCAATAGATACGCGTTTTACGGGCCCGCGTCAGTACAGGTTCGATTCGATTCTCGTCGCGTTGGCCTATGGTCGTTACCTCTTCAAGTTATCTTTACGTCTAACTGCTTTTTTTTTCATTAAGGGCGCCTCCTCTGAGATTCGGACCTCGGCTTAAAGGGTAATTCTGGAAGGGTGTTGTTTCGGGTCAGTCCAAGCGCCCCCGAGATCGTGGGTTAAAAAGGTTACCTCAGATATCGGGGACCTCGTCTTCGACGGCGAAGACTCTGTGTAGCTTGTGTTTGTGTTGCCTAGGAAGCATTCTCGGACGTCTTGTCATCGTCAGAATCGTAAAGGAGGCGTTTTGGGCATCTAGATCTACAATCAAGTGTGTAGTTTCAAGCCTCAACCATTAGTTGGCCGGGGTGGGTGGCGGCTCTCTCAAACCAAGTTTATGAGAGCGGCTTATTGATGAGAATGGGGAATAAACGTCAAAGAACAATATTTTCGATGTATGAGTTTGCCTCGCCCCCTAAAAAGAACAATTATATTGAAGAGACAAACAATTATGTTGGTGAATTATAATGCGATGCATCTTTGTAGTTCTCTATGGTTGTTAATGATGACGATAAATTTTCCTTTTAATTTTATGTATTTTATTACTGTGTAAGATAAAGTTACATGTCAATAAAATAGCCAATGCTAATGCGAGATATCGTAAAATAACAGCATTAATTTTATGAAGTGAATCATTATGGCAACTTATATTTAATGACCAAGCGCAATGAGTTGCGATCCCGAGTCCTGACATCAGAAACCGAGGTCGTGGGTTCGATTCCCAACCACTATCAACAACAACATACACAATAACTGGAATATGTCAGTACCTACCCACAAGCTCGGCTGGGCAACATTCGGGAAACTCCGCGAAATCTTTTCGTCAAAAATTCCTCAGTGCCTGAAGACGAAGGCCTTATAAGAAGGCTAAAGTCACTCAGCGGGTGATGGAGCGAGCTATGCTCTGTTTCTCTGTGTGATCGAATCAGAAATGAGGAGATCCATAATCGAATCACTGAGTCAGTGTCGAAGCTCAGCGAGTCGCGAAGCTGAAAAGGCAATGGTAGTACGATGAGCCTATGGACGATGAGGTCCCAAGGTGCTGGAATGGCGACCCTGCACCGGAAAGTGCAATATTGGTCGACCCCCCACTAGGTCGACCGATGATATCAAGCGGGTTGGGAGACTGGATGCTAGCGACTCGAGACCGTTGTGCTTGGAAGTCCAAGCAAGAGGCCTATGTCCAGCAGTAGATCGTCCATCGGCTTATAATGATGACCTACCTACAATAATGTGGCCCTTATTATCGTAAAACTAGAGTTCTTATTGCTTAGTCTATCTATTCCTTTGGGAATAGTATTCATACTTTGGCGCCCATTGTCCTTTAAGAATAACTTAGTTCTTTTTAAGTATTTTTTTTATTATATGACAAGTTAGTCCTTGACTGCGATCTCACCTGATATTAAGTGACGAGAATAAGATGGAAGCGGGCTCATTTGAGGTAGAAGAGGTAAAGTTCATTCTACTCATATCTCTGACCGACCGTGAGCCGGATATGGGTTGTTAATGAAAACTACTGAACAACTTGAGAAATTCCTTGTCCTTCTAGAAGTCGGTTAAAAATGTGTTTATTTGAATGAATTGTTTGACTACTGTCTCCAGATCACGGGCGCGGGTCACGGCATGGGGCGGGAGATGGCGCTACGGTTCGCCAAGCTCGGCAGCGTCATCGTCTGCGTGGACATCAACCAGAGCGGCAACCAGGAGACTGTCGACATCATCAAGGAGGCCAAGGGGAAAGCGCATAGCTATTTGTAAGTTACGATCCCAAGCTTATTTACAGTTAGTTACCTACTGAGTGTTACAAGTTCCTCACTATTTTATTGTAGAGGGGAGGTATTGTTATAAATAAGAGGGTATTTGATGACTTGAGCTCAGTTGTTTGTTAGGCAGCGTAGACACCGTCACGCTGCCAGTCGCGTTAGTGATTTTGTGCAATAATTTTTTGTGTTTATAAGAAATGTCAATGTCACAAGTTCCTGTATTATGGAACTAATGATGACTATGACGATGATGATGATATAAACAAATCATTGTTGTCCACAGATGTGATGTGACCAGTCGCGACGCCATCAACGAGATGGCCGACAAGATCCGCAAGGAAGTGGGCGAGGTGAGCATCCTGGTGAACAACGCGGGGGTGATGCCCTGCAAGCCCTTGCTGCAGACAGGAGAGAAGGAGATACGCGTCGCCTTTGAAGTCAACTGCCTGGCACATCTCTGGGTAAGCAAAGATCATCATTATCAACCTATATTCGACTCACTGAGCGCGAGTCTCCTCTCAGAATGAGAGAGGTTGTCCCAATACACGCAGAGAATTAAGAAAATTCTCCGGTATGCAGGTTTCCTTACGATGTTTTTCCTTCGCCGTTTGAGACACGTGATATTTAATTTCTTAAAATGCACACAACTGAAAAGTTGGAGGTGCATGCCCCGGACCGGATTCAAACTCACACCCTCCGGAATCGGAGGCAGAGGTCCTATCCACAGGCTATCACGGCTCTAAGCGAAGATAATGAAATGAAATGAAAATACTCTTTAAGAGTGAAGAGAAATAGACAAATTGTCATCCAATGGCGGCGGAGCTGTTCCAGTCCCATCTCTTTCTTACTAACGCAATAAAAGAGGTAGCGGTATTCCTGGTTGCATCGCTATTGGTTGAACGTTTCCAAACCAGCCCCCCTAGCCAAGTGGCACGTCGATTCTCTTTCTACGATCGCTAACGCTAATAATAAATAACGCGATCGAAAACTAGAAAGATGTATGGAAATGACATTTGCTATCGACAGGTCACGTGATCAAAATCTTTCATTCCCATAGAATGATTTACGGCAGGGCCGTAGCTATCACCGTATAAGCCGTATCAATGATACGGGGTTCGACAAATCTTACTAAGTTACTGCGTACTACGCACTAGAGAAGTTGTTCTAGAGTCTAGAACTTCTCTAGAGTCTAGAGTCTAGAACTTCTCTAGTGTGTTCTCTAGTACGCAGTAACTCTTGTGACAATAAATGTTGTGACATGATTTTTGTCTAGAATCTAGACAAAAATCATATCACAACATAAATACCTTGAAATATTTGCTATTTCCTGAAATTAGACACGTATTTATAACTTCAAACTCTATTCACTCATGTGAGACGTATAGGTATACTAGTGATACTTTGTCTTTTCTGATAGATAGATAGTGACACAAAACGATTTGTGCCTCTATTTCGTGAAGCAAATACTTCAATCGGTCAGTCCTTGCTCCGACTCTTCTATGTTGTGATTTGATTTTTGTCTAGATTCTAGACATAATATGTTGTAATATGATTTTTGTCTAGATTCTAGACAAAAATCATGTCACAACATTTATTGTCACAAGAGTTACTGCGTACTAGAGAACACACTAGAGAAGTTGTACACAGTATCACTAGTATACCGTTACGTCTCACATGAGTGAAATAACGTTTGAAGTTATAAATACGTGTCTAATTGCAGGAAATAGCAAATATTTCAAGGTTAAGAAAAATGCCATAATCTTCCATAACGAGCTAGTAGGAATTTTGTGTTAACAATATCGTATACGATATAATTATAGGCATCGACCGGTTGATCATTTATACTCGTATCTCTAGCCTGTGGTTACATTACATGATACGACGAACGTGTACGACTGATTAGCAATCTCATTTCAATGCTATGCTAGCTAATGTATGTAACTGTGTAGGTATTTGTTATTTATATATTCTAACTGACCATTATGACTGACAGACGGTTTTTATCTATTAACAGCTATAATTTCTAGAATAATATCTGTAATACCTTTCATGTTAGGTTCTAGAATATTATTTAGTATATAATTTACCTATGCAATATAACATTTCATTTAATGAGCTTTACTGCGTTTGACTAACTCTTATTGTGCACAAGTTCTTACAGTGGAGTTCATAGACGCTGTGGGAGTGCCCCCAGAACATCGTTCACCCGCTAAGTGTCGAACTTAAATTTTATGCTTTTGAGAATTCGACACTCAGCGGGTGATGGTCCCCTGGGGATGCCCCAGCTACGTCTATGAATTCCACTGTTAGAGTTTTGTAATACTACCTTTGTGCCTTGGTAAAGTACACAACCGTCGGTCATGCGCCAGTTCTCTGCTAATAAAGTCGATGTATCGTCCCATATTACATCAAGAACGGAGCAATAGTGTTTGGAACTATAGCTTAATAAATATTTAGATAAAGGTATTTCTTACATAGCTAGGGGACAGTTGTGAAAAATTTGGTCTAAATTTAGCAATTAGTTGAAAACTTACGCATATGTATAATTTTGGTCTTATAAAATACTTATAAATATTCCAAGCATGGGTATTTCCATCGCCCGCTTAGTAAATCTGAGCTTTATTATGAGGCTCATTGTTAAGATCCCTGGCATAAAATAAACTCGTCGGTGACTATTTGACCTCACAATATAGTATTAACTAGCGAAAGCCCGCGACTTCGTAAATATGGATTTCATTTTTTAACAAAGTCCACGGGATCCATGAATTTTTCCGGGATAAAAAACCTATAGGTTGCTAAATAACCTCCTCCGAAGGAAAAGAATCCCATCAAAATCCGCTCAGACAGAAAGACATATAAAATTTTTGAAAAAGCTTGTTTGTTTGTGTTTTGGCATGTTGTAATCACTTGAGCAAAACACAGTTATCTTGAAATCACAGACCAACAGTTTTATTTATACCTATGTATTGATCTAGGTATTTATAATTTCATTTACACCAAAATATTGCACTTTCAGATGCTTCAAGCTTTCCTCCCCGCGATGATGGAGCGTAATCACGGGCATATCGTCGCCATGTCGTCTATGGCCGGGGTCATTGGCCTGCGGAACCTGGTCCCGTACTGCGGCACCAAGTTCGCCGTCAGAGGGATGATGGAGGCCGTGCACGAGGAGTTGAGGGAAGATCCACGAAACTTTAGCGGAGTAAGTCGAATTCGAAGTATATAATGTACATCGTTAGCTGAAATTCCTAGTCAAATACCCGCAAGCGGATACCATTCATCATCTTTCGATATTATAACTTGCGAATGAGCCTGACCTGCATGAGTTTATCTTTTAGATGATTTTAGGTCTTCAAAGTAGTCTGTGAGATTACTTCATTCACAGTTTATTTTAAATGTTAATTTGTCTTAATCAATTTGGTTTCGGTCTTTTTAATGCGTTACTTTTTCGGGTTTTTAATTTCTCCTATCAATGACATGGCAGTCGGTTTAAAACTAAAAATATTTTAACTGTTGAGCTTTTGATTGGTCGCGTACTTTTCCTAAAACAAACCAAGTAACCTTATTCAGCACATTATAAAGGATTCCTCTCCTCTACAAGTACAATATCTTCCAGATCAAGTTGACCTGCATCTGCCCATACATCGTGGACACAGGGCTGTGCAAGAACCCCAAGATAAAGTTCCCATCGCTGATGAAGATCCTGTCGCCGCAGGAGGCTGTGGAGCATATTGTCGACGCGGTGCGGCGGGAGTACCACGAGATCACCATACCCAGCTCTCTTTACTATATCAACCAGGTAAGCTTTTAATAATCTATTAAAGCGAGCGTTTCTTCATTATAATAATATGTAAAAGTTTTACATATTATAATGAAACGCTTGCTGAAATCAATAATCACTCATAATTCTGTTCCTTCAGTTATATTCCTTAAGCGTGATAACCTCCACTCCATCTCCACAATCATTACGGTGTGACGCCATCTTGCCCTATCTCCGGCTACAAAGAGCATCGTAGACCGTGGCTCTGCAAGCTTATCTTTGACGTATGTTACTTGATGTATACGAAATTCTGATTCTATGTAACAAATGTCATGCGGTGCATACTAACAACCCTTCGTAGATATCATACATAAGGTAAATGATATTTAGTTAGTACTGTTGATATGAAGTTTATTTGAATAGGTTGTTAATAATGATCAAATTAGTGAATAGACCAGCTGGTCAGACGTATCCTGCAGATCATAAGGTACACGTCTCAACCCTAAAAAGGAAAGGTAGAAGATATGCAAACAAAACCTTTGAGTTTAATCTTCGTCTAGCGAAACTAATAACATGCCATTCTTGACCGTTCCATTTCTCCTACGTACTTCTAGTTCACTGGAGCCGTTGTCTCGCTGAATCCAGAGGTAAACGAATTCTTGCACAATCTGTAGATTTAATGCACCAATGTTATACGCATTTGTACTTGTTCAATCTATGACCATAAATTTGGTCTTCTGTTGTTAATTAAATAGCCTTGAGTCAGGTCTAAAGTTATTCAATGATCAAGGTTTTGTTCAAAAATTCGTCGAACATTCGGACATTCTTGTGCACTATAATAATCTTTATCTATTTAGGATCCCGCAGTATTGGGGCTAGAATCAGTTGTACGATGAGATTATTATTAACATTATAAACTATTCACATTTTCAGATGTTCCGGGTGTTCCCACGGTCAGTTCCTCTTCACATCAAAGACTTCCTTGACTCCGGGCTGGAGGCGCAGTGATGTAGTATCACTTCGAGAGAACTACATCACATTACCGTATGAAATGCCTTAGTTATGGATACTCCGAGGACCAACTGCGCTGAGAGATATACTGGGTTTACATATCAATATTATTCACAATATTTACTGTACAACAATTACTTTAGATTGTAAAAATTCGCTATTAACAATGAATAATGGGTTTATTTTGCTGTTCTACGCGAAAAATTAACTAATGCAAACAGCAAAATCGCCCAGACCCCAGCAAACGTTTGTCTTATACTTTCTACAGTAAATGTTTACTTCGAAACTTCGTGAACTTTTTAATGTTTACTTGCAGGTTTTTAGCCTCGTATGCGTTGTGTTATCCACCATCATCCATAACCACTGGATGTGTGCTTCGACATTTCCACATAGCTCCCATCATTTCAATTATCTTCGTAATTATTGTAAAAAAGCATATGGCGTAGTAATTATGTTTTGTTGTTCATGTTTATCTGCTGATGTCCGTTCAAAATCAAACAAAATTTATTCCATATTCATTGGTGATGGTGATAATTTTGTTTTGCTATTTTTGGGGAAAACTGCAGTAATACCTACCAAATACCTTGTAACTATGCGTAGTGTCGGATTCAGAATAATATCCTTTTATTCATTATTAACCTGAATAAATGTATATCAAGTATAATTGTACAATAATATTGGATGTGTAAGCACAGTCATACATACAATGTAACAAAACACAATCAACAATGGGCACTCACTTATAACACTAAAGAACAGTCCTTGTTATAAGTGTGTTTCTGCCTTTACGGTCGTGCACCTGTACTGTATATTTGCTAAACTGTGATGGTACAATGTGCATCATTAAAACGGAAAATTATAGTACAATTTCTAGTAACTTTTTTCTTGTATAATTTTATTTTGTTTTATTATGTCGACTGTTTTGTAGTAGTAGGCAATAATGTAGAATTCATTCGGACCCAAGTCAGAAATAAAATATTATTTTAACAAAATAAAATTCACAAAACACATTTTTTATAGAATACCTAAATTACCTACATAAAAAGGTTTATTCAATGACCTAACCCCCCCGGTGACGCCGTAGTGGTTCCGCAGGGAGCTATCGGCACCTACTCAGACAGAAAAAAAAATCAATGAAATAAATTAGTAGGTAAATTATGAGTCTAATTCACAAATTTCCGTTTTTTTTTCTGTGAATAATTACTCATTTACCTACCTACTTAAATTTTTTAACGAAATGATGGAATACAGTCTGCAATTTTTTTTTAAATGAGGAATGTTAGGATCTCGGAAACTGTAAATAAACGAATTTTATAAGTATGTATTAGTAACTAGATATAGATATAAGTAGGTAGAATAAATAATTATAATGCTATTAATAATGGTGATAGAGAAAAATAGCATTGTTGATATTGCCATTTAAACCTGTTGGCATAAATATTAAAATTTAACTTAATATACATACAATTGATCAATAATAATTTAATAATCAATTAACATGCGTCTTGGAATTTTAAATGTCAGTTATAATTTTTTACTGAAAACTAGAAATAAAGTGGAAAATATGTTTTTTTTTGAATTTCTAAGCTATTTAATTGTTAAAAAAAACAATAGTGCAATATCAACAATAGTTATTAATTTTGATTATTTTTTTACGTATACATTTATCTTGTGCCTGTATTTTTATACTGACTGTAATATAGATATTATGTATACATTTTGACTATAAATGTTTATTTTCAGATAAAAGTGCCATTTTTTCAAGCGTCAATGTCAATATTTCGATATTTTTTCATTTCAGAAAAATTAGATACTGAAATTTTATATTAAAAAAATAATAGAATATAATTTGCTGAATATTTTTGAAACTGACACTCTATAGCTGATTATAGCCATCTGGCAGCCAATCTGCTCCGCCTCGCCTCGTGTGCTTAAGTTCTTTATTTCGACCTTTGCGGACGTACGCTCAACATAATTAACTCCGTAGCGTCACTTGGTTAGTTCGCCTGCAAGCTGTCACAAGGCAAAGCGGTGCAGGTTAGGTGCCGGATCGCTCTAATGAGCTTTGACCGTTAGACAGAAAACAGTAGGATTTTAATGGTATCGTCTGTACTCAAAACTAACTAATTAAGTACTTCGATGTGATTTTAATATATAAATCTTGTAAAATTTTATATATATTTTTAATGAACCAAGAATAAGTGATATTATTTATATAAGGGTTGTGAAGTGAGAGAAAGTATACAATAAATACCTAATAATTTAATAATGATGGTTTTAATTTAATTAATATTTCATTAATACACTATAGCTTGGCAACTTCGTTCGTAACACTCCCGATGGCCCGCGCGGGCCGGGGGGCGTGTAGCAATGAATGAAAAACTCATGACTGATGCACCTCACTTCCCCGCACGCACGATTTCACACCCGCGCAGTCTTTTCCCCGTCACCCGCGTATCATGGCAGTGTCATCAACTAGTATAAAATCGTGTGAAAATTCGGATGAAAAACAATAAAACACTTTAATTATTTGGCGTCCTATTTATTTAGGATATACATTTCAAGTGATAATTTTTACTATTACAATTATATTCACAAGCCCTATGGACAACTTTCCTTCTACATTTGTTCAATTAAACATCTAATTATGTCACATTCATTTCTAATAATTAGAACTTCGATCCAATTCTTTGATATTCCTAGCGAAGTTTCAAAGCGCGATTAAAATCTTCACACACCCGTCTGATCTCTAACAATAAAATTCTGCGAATTGAGATTTTGTTTTTTTTTTTAAATATCTATTATTCGTCCAAATAGCAGTTGGGAAGCACACATAGCTGGCCTATGATAACCTAGTACAGCATGCACAATTGCAGTGTTTTCATTGCTATTGTCACAACCGTTTACTTCTTGTAAGATAAAGCGTCAAGATTTAAATCAGGCTTTGAACGCTATCTCTTTTGACAATGCAAAAATACCTATATACAAAGTACCTACTCTTAAGGCGAGAATTCACTGGAGGTAGCCAACAAGCGTTGTATTATCGACTATACTCCATTCTTGTCGGGAACAAGATAGTAGGTATCAATCAAGTATGTAATTACTAAATAAAATATGTATAATATTCCTAGAACATAACTATAGTCGTAGGGCCATGAAGAGAAATGAAAAATTGGCGTTAGCTGCAAGGGTACTTGGTACTTAATTTTTTAACTTACACTTAATTGAATACTAATAATAAGTCCACTCAATGAGAGCGTCATGCGAGCGTACTATGGGGCGACAGAGGAGGGAACTAACCTTACTGCGTACCGGTCAAGGATGTTGTCTATGATATTACAGTTCCACATGACGATAATCTGGTTAAAGCCGAAAAGGAAAAAGTATCAAAATACTTGTACCTTGCTCACGAGATTACCGCCATGTGGAATGTTGAGTTAACTATTATAGTTCCGATAGTTGTTTCAGTCAATGGTCTTAGAGCGAAAAGCTTCGACCAACACCTTAAGAAGCTTTCGCTTAACTGTTGGATCAAGAGTCGGATACAAAAGACAGTGATTCTTGAGACGGCGCGTATTGTGAGGAGGTTCCTCACTCTGGAGCCCTGACCACCGGTTGCTTGGGCACTCAAATGTCCCGCAGCGGGAGGGTGAAATTTTTTTTATAATTTTTTAATAATGTTTTGTATTTTATACTTATATTGTTAAAAATTAAAAAAAAAAGAAGTAATAAATAAATGAGAGACATATAGTATCTACTTTACTGAGTAGATACTGTATTCAATTAAGTGAAAGTTAATTGCTATCGCTGCAATACTAGAATGAGCCCCACCGTCACGAGAGGCTTGTATTTATACACTCATTACTTCAACGGTTGGTATATTGACATCGTGTTCGACACTGGCATGACCACGTGATACAGACTGCATCCGGCTGTCAGAATATTGATAACATCCGGTAATAAAACTTAACTTTGTCATGTCAACAGTCTACACGCTGTTGACATGCAGTCCCATATACTACAGAATCAATTCTCATTTTTTAAAAATAGTCATCATAATCATAATTATGTGCATTAAGCATCCATGCTCAAAATGAAAAAAATATGCTGTGCCTACCATCTCCAGTGAGTGCTGGCCTTTAGATTAACAGCTAACATTGGCTATATTTGTGACTAAATTATGGTAAAATTAGCTAATTTAATAATTTAGTTAACAGAATGATAAAAATTCATTAATAAATATAGAACAAAAATTGTTGGAAGAACATGAGATAGCTCAGTGAGTTATGGAGAAAATCTGACAAAATAATCTGCGTTGGCAATTCGTCAACCTTTTGAATTGTCCCCCAAAAATAAAAAAAGATTTTTCCAATTCGACTTAAAAAGTGGCAGATCCGTCTGCGATAATCTACAGATTTTTTTCTTGAAAATATCACAATAATATGAAGACTAAGCCTTTATTAAATTACTTTGTGTATAATCTTTATATTTTGTCTAAAACGTGCTTTATTGAATGTGTATAAAAAATCTAGCTGGAAGTTTAAAATGCTACAGTACTTTATACAGATATATTTTGAATCTACCCACCAAAATCACCATTTTTATTATTAAACATTTTTTCACAAAAGATGCCTTTGTATATCTGGACATGAAAATAACATAAAAATGTAGGTATTTTTCCTCCAGTGTAGGAATTGTTTTAACAATTATTATTTACTTCTTAAAACATCAAAATGATGTCATAAGAAATAATAGAATAATGTTTTGATTCACAAAAAAAAAGTACCTAAGCAATAAATGTTTACACAAGTCTAATTTTATTGAATGTTACTTAGTAGTTACAAAGTTACAAAAAAAAAAAAAAAAACCGAGCAATATAAGTGACAATGTCATCCAAATCCGATGGAAAATTCTCTTTTTCTCTGTAAAACCAAAGCATTCCACAAGAAGTTAGGAAATGCTGGCTATACAACGTGTGAACGCA
This sequence comes from Bicyclus anynana, assembly GCF_947172395.1. Classification (NCBI taxonomy): domain Eukaryota; kingdom Metazoa; phylum Arthropoda; class Insecta; order Lepidoptera; family Nymphalidae; genus Bicyclus; species Bicyclus anynana. The sequence continues at coordinate 17,605,337 of NC_069083.1, forward strand.
CAGTAGGTAGGTATCTACAGAAGTTGTCACTCGGATTTGTCGGTTTTTCGTGAAGAATAGTTAAATAAATCAATTATTCCACAAGTTCAATTTCTTATTGTATCTACTATTACATAAATATTCATTAGCCAATCAATTGTACCTACTCATTGACCTTTGCATTCCTCAAATAGTGTATTAATTAAATCGCTACATTCCTTTTACGTGATTTATAAAAACGGTGCACATTTCTGGGTTTTGAGAAATACCTACATACAGATTGATAATAAAATATTGAATATTAAAAATTTTAATAAAAAAAATTCAACCGACTTCCAACTCAAAAATTAACCTAAACTAAAAAGCAAAAAATAACATCTTACCTATGTGCTACCTTCTGATCAGTTTGAAGGCGGTGCCAATCCAGTGTCATGTTTTAATTAAAGCTGTTTCTGAAAGAACCACAGAAATTGTGTAATTTAAACGGCTTGAATTAAAACATCACTGGCCTGGCACCGCCTTCAAACTGATCAGAAGGTAGCACATAGGTAAGATGTTATTTTTTGCTTTTTAGTTTAGGTTAATTTTTGAGTTGGAAGTCGGTTGAATTTTTTTTATTAAAATTTTTATTTTTTAATTTTTAGTGTAAGCACACCTACTGAGTGTGAACTGACTGTCCTCCGTCTTCATCACCAGACCCCCTATGCAGTCACAATCCATATGGGTGGAAAGTTCTCATCAATATAAAATTTATCAAGTCCAAACACAAGGTAGCTACTGTGAACCGTCGAGGAGTTCCCTTAACTCTCCTTCATCTTCATCACCAGACCTCTAATACAGTCATAACCTATCCAGGTGGAAAGATCTCATCAATACAAAATTATCAAGTCAAAACACAAGGTAGCTACTGTGAACCGTCGAGGAGTTCCCTTAACTATCCTTCGTTTTCCTCACCAGACCTCTAATACAGTCATAACCTATCCAGGTGGAAAGATCTCATCAATACAAAATTATCAAGTCAAAACACAAGGTAGCTACTGTGAACCGTCGAGGAGTTCCCTTAACTATCCATCGTTTTCCTCACCAGACCCCTAATACAGTCACAACCCATCTAGGTGGAAAGTTCTCATCAATACAAATTTATCAAGTCCAAACACAAGGTAGCTACTGTGAACCGTCGAGGAGTTCTCTTCACTGTCCTTCGTCTTCATCATCAGACCCTTAATACAGTCACAACCCATCTAGGTGGAAAGTTCTCATCAATACAAATTTATCAAGTCCAAACACAAGGTAGCTACTGTGAACCGTCGAGAAGTTCTCTTCACTGTCCTTCGTCTTCATCATCAGACCCTTAATACAGTCACAACCCATCTAGGTGGAAAGTTCTCATCAATACAAATAAATTAAGCCCAAACAAAAGGTACCTGCTGTAAATCGTTGACGAGTTCCATAGTCTGTGTATCGGCTCCATCATCAGACCAACTCCAGACCTTCATAAAATTGTAGTGGTTTAAAATACCTTATGGAAACACTAACAAACGCACTAGCCGTCTCTACGATTTTCAAAAGTTCCCCTCGATTTCTCCAAGATGGCATCATCAGATCCTGACATGAAAAAAATGGGACCACCCTGGAATCAAACCCTTCACGACAAAAAAAGAATTTTCAAAATCGGTCCACAAATGACGGAATTATCGCTGGACATACATAAAAAAAAAAAAAAAAAAAAAACATACATACAGCCGAACGTAGAACCTCCTCCTTTTTGGAAGTCGGTTAAAAATTCAGGTAGATTTTAACTAATCAAACTATATGTAGTGCGTCCAGCAAATAAAAAAAAAATTGGAGGGCATTGCCATAGACATAGTGCAAAAAAGGGAATACTTCGGTTTGATACTTGCAATTTAATTTGTTTTTATAGGTAGTAATGTTTTTATACAATAATGCGATTTTTTTAGTTTTTTTTTAATTTGCCGGGCGTTTTCAGTCTACTTTCAGTAGCCAAGCTCTAGTAGGTAAGCATATTTGTTTTGTAGAAATTTTGTGCTTTTATCTATTAGATAAGTAACAAAAAAATATTGTCCTACTCCTAAATATTGTAATAAAATAAATAATATGACTTACATTTAATTTAATTAAAAATAACTAGAAACAATAATATCATCATCGTATAAAAATCGTATAGATCTTACAGGTATTGTATAAGTATTTGTAATGATTTAATAAAAAAATAAAATTCTAATAACGGTTTAACCGTATATTGCTGGGCAATTAAAAATAAATTAACACAATATTTGGCATTTTGGCTACGTAAGCGGCTTTTTAAAAATTAATTTCATAATCGTACGATATCTTTCTAAATAAAAAAGACAATACTTTCATAGACATTTTACATTATATGACTAAAGGATAACATAACTATGTACTTACAATAAATAGTAAAAATATGCTGGTTACTTATTATTTGTAATCAGTTGAAATAGGAATTATTTCAATAAAGCAAACTCCGATTAAGTATCACATGTAAATATTCTTTTATATAAACCTATTTCATAAATTTCATTTTATTTAATTGGTTAAACAATCACTCACAAACCCTGAACGAAACTACTCAAAATGGCTACCATATTAGGCTGTATAGTTAAAGATCTTTGCCTGTTCCGTTGCAGAGAAATGCGAATAAACGTAATACCATCCTTTTCATGCAGAGCAAGTTGAAAAAGGATGGAACTATTTTTAGACCTGTCAACACTTAATAGCTTAGAATTTGTGTACAATCTAACACCATGGGGCTAATTATATTAAAAAAATAACTTTTCTAACACAATAGAATAGAATTACACACAGTTTGTAGCATGGAAGCGTTAAAATATATCGATGTCTTTCAAATGTTGGTAGTTGCGGTCCCAGTAGCCCCCGTTGTAGAGCCAGTCTTCTTGCTTTGTGTACGGATTCGTGCCTTGACTGAACCATCTGAAACATTCAATAAAATGTTTACTTCAACTCTACAATACCAGACCTAAGCTTCCCTTGGAAAATCGTATTATCTATTCGTAAAAGATAAGGTATTCTTGTCTATTCGTTAGAGGTGGCCAAATAGCAAAATATCAGATCTTTTAAAACTTATTACTATTACGAAATATCATAAACATTTTTTGTTTTAAGAGACAAAAAAAGGTATTTTTTGAGAACAACAAGAGGTATATAGGAGAATGTTTTAAGCCTACGAGCGTAGTCACAGGTCTACTATAGCAAGTTCGTTGATGACACTCCCATGATATGCGGGCGACGGGGGAAAGACTGCGCGGGTGTGAAATCTTGCGTGCGGGGAAGTGAGGTGCATCATTTTCTCTGCCGTATTTGGACCCGGCATCCGCGCTGAATCTATAGAATGCTAAGATTAAAATAGCCTCAATTGCTAAACGGTAAAGAAGCCAGGTTCAACATCGAGCCCTAGCACAGTCTTTTCCACCAACTCGAAGGGATATTGGTTATATCTAAAAGATTTGCAAAAAAATTTATTTAATACTATCTGACGCCGCGCGGTTTCACCCCCGTGGTTCCCGTTTCCGTAGGAATACGAGGATATAGATAATATCTTAGTAAATATAGCCTTTTTCGATAAATGGGCTATCTAACACTGAAAGAATTTTTCAAATCGGACCAGTTTCTGAGCGTGTTCAACCAAACAATCAAACTTTTTAGCTTTATAATATTAGCATAGATGGCAAATTACCGTGGTTGGAAGCCATCCACACTCTTCTTAAACACCTTCCTCGCGCTCCGCTGCTTCTCCTCGAGCCGTGTCTTCTCTGCAGCGGCACCATCAATGTCTCCCTGCTCCAGCAGCCGGATGTCGGGGCGCAGGCGGCTGTCCGTCGGACAGAGCTGCCCTTTCATGTCCCTCTCCATCTCGTTGAGGGACATCGCAAACTCCGTGAACTGGTAATACTGGAAATAATTTTTAATTTGATTGTTGATAAACATTCCACATCGAACTTGGCTTTATTATAGGTAGGTTTAACTTAAAGTCTAAGTCGATTACTTGTGCACTATTGCTGGGTCTCGCGCGTGCTTCCCAAAGTGTGATTGAGTCCGGAATGTCGATGTTGTAGGATTCGTCAGGCTTTGGCACATCTTCGGAGTTTTCGGGTTCGTCGTTCTGAATAGAAAAATATAAAGTTCAAAATTAATTCACGAAAATTTCCTCACGCAAAATAACAGTATTAAGATTTGAAATACAAAAATCATTTTCGTTAATTTATTTAAGTTTTAGCGAAGAAGTGTTTTGGTGTATAAATTAATCTCTGTAAAGCTATTATCCGTTAAAGTAAAGCGATTATCCGTCTACATTTTCCCTTTCTAATAATCTCTGCTACTGTAGTTTCTTGCTTTGAACCTTTTGCGTTACGAGACGAAATCTGCCAGTTCCGTCTACTGTAAGCGATGTATCACATAGAACTTCGTTCCAAAAAGCAAATACCTAATTGTAGGTATATGATTTTGATCGCTTACACCCTGTATAAACATTGAACCTGTCTGACCTTGAGCTTAGCGACTTTCTTGGGAGTGTCAGAATATAACAGCTGTTCTCATATTGGCAAGTAAACTTCAAGTTTTAGATGACTCAACCATCAGGATCATTCTCAACCATAGTAAACTGATATAAGTAACCTATGCCTAGTTATAATAATCATTATTTTCAGTTTCCACTTACATCCTGTATAGACATCGACCGCAAGGCCCCGACCTTGAAACTGTTGAGCTTAGCGAGCACTTTCTTGGGGGTGTGCGAGGGAGTCTGTTGGGGCCCGGCCTCTTCCCCGCGCTCCTTGGCCCACTGGTCGTGAGCGGCCGCGCTGCAGCATTTGATGTACTCCGTCCACTTGCCGTACAGGAAACGAAGCCGTTTCTTGCTGAAATTGTTAGCATAGGCGTATATAGCGGGTTGGCCGGATGGGCCGTGCCTACCCTAGGATTCTGGGCTACCAATATATCAACTAAAATCACGCGAGTCCCTTCGTCAAAAGTTTAAAGAAATAGGCATATTAACAGTAGCCTGTCAGTATATATTTAGCAGTATAGTCTATGTAAGACAAAATATTAATTTGTACAAACGAAAAGGAGATTTAAACCCACGTCTTACTAGACACGGGCATAAATTAGTTATTTCTGCGTATCGTCTCCAAAGAGTTAAAAAATCTTTTGTAAGTTTGGGTGTACTCTTCTATAACAAGATCCCTAAGACTGTGATGGACTTGCGCATGCACAACTTTAAGCAATATGTTAAAAAACATTTACTTGTCGAGGTTACTACACATTGGATCAGCTTCCACCTTCATACAGGAAGTAAAACTATAAGAAATTGTAATTGTTATCAATTGTAAATTATAATACTGTATGACTTTTTCATTTCATAAGAGCAACTGTTGAGTTTCTTGCCGGTATTTTCTCAGCATAACCTGCCTTCCGAACCGGTGGTAGAATCTTTACAAATAGTCAACTGACGTGTCAAAAGTGCTTGTAAATTGAGCCTACTTGAAATAAATGAATTTTGATTTTGATTTTGGAATTCTACTAAGATACTAATAATAGACTTGATGTCTGGGGCCAGGCCCACCCTAGGAAATAATCCTAGATACGCCAATGATTATTAGAACAATTTACGTGTTATTTAGATAGCTGAAGTCTGTCAAATAGAGATTGTTTTTAAAATAAAACTAAGGCGTTTTTTGTTGAAATTTCGGGTACAAAAGAGACGAGAGTGAGAATATTCCAAACCGGTTATTTAGGCACTAAGTCCAGTCAGCGGGGGATTGGATTTTTATAAGAATTTTTAATAGTGTTTTCTATAATTTCATATTCGGCTCACTGTTAAGCACGAGTCTAATCTCAGAATGAGAGGGATTAGGCTAATAGTCCACCATGCTGGCCTAATGTGTATCGGCAGACTTCACACACTTGAGAAATAAGAATTCTCAGGTAAGTATGCACGATTAGATTAGATTAGACGAGATGCTCCTTCTTTATAATTTGAGACACTTGATATTTAATTTCTTAAAATGCACATAACTAAAAAGTTGAAGGTGCATCCCTCGGACCGCGATTAGATCCTACGCCTGTGGCGAACGAACTCTTTCGTTCGCCCACTTTAGGTTGGGCCATCTACATTCACATTCCAGATTCATTTCATATTTAGAATTCCCTCGACCACGCATGCGTGGATATATTGTTTCGCCCATCCATTTACATCTTTACCGTTTCTCCATTTTCACACCGTATCATCACTTTGATAGTCCTTTTATTTTATATCCATGTACAATTGTTATAATAAGTAAAGTGAATAAATATACCAATCAACATCGTCGTCCTTCATAACTATATACTAATATAAAACTTCCATGGCGATACGCCCTCTGAGTCGAAGGTAGAGATCATGACGTTTAAAAAAATTATATAAATTCCAAAAGGTGACTCACTGTTGGTCTACAATAAAACCGTCGACCCTGTGCAAGTCCCTGTTGTTGAAGCCCGCGGGCTTGAAGGCGAGGTTGGCCTTGAGCCCCGCGCCGCCGTGGCAGGTCACCTCCATGGCGCCGTACTGCTCGATCCACAGCTTGCCCACGATCACGTTGTGCACGCAGCAGTTCACGTTGGTCCAGGTGTAAGCTTCCCCCCACCTGAGAACCATAGAACCGAAGAAACATGTTCAGGTGACAACAACCCAGAACGCATTACTCAACTCATAAAAACATCTTCAGATGATGTTAGATTTTTTCCCAACCCAGTCCCTCATGACAACAAATGAATGCTGATGAACTGCAAAACTGAGCAAAAAAGGCTCTCAATATTTTCAAACAAACAAACAAAACTTAATATATGTACCCTAAGAAACAAACAAAACTTAATTTATAACCTTATATTTATTTTAAAGAACAATCTTAATAAAAACAACCTTTCAACGAAAGGAAATCTAATTGGTAAATTTCATCAACAATAAATGAAGATTAGATTTAATCTTGTACTGTTATTTAATCTGGTTTAATTAAGAAGCGAGCGCCAGTAATTATATAAAATTTAATCAACAGAATGTAGACGTTTAATTCTACCTTGGCAATTCCACCGTGACGTGTCCTTTGGGCTGAATCTCGACACTTTTGCCGCAGAACTTCAGCTTGGGATGTACAGACCCGTGGAAGACGAAGTGAGGACTGTCGGCGTGGAAAGCAGAAACTGGCGGATGATGTGAAACCTGAGCAATCAATCACAAAATTAACTTTAGAAAATGTAGATAAGGAAAAGATTATTGTAACGATAATATTGAATATGTGTATCAGTCCCAACGCATGACTGGTGTTTACTTCTCAATTACATAATAAAATACACACACTATTGTTAATACGGAACGCATTTTGGTAACGCTTAGATAGGATTTTACTCTTCTTAACAAATAATTTTCATATAAGGTATCAAAATTGTTTGTTAAACTAAGGTAAACTCCATCAAAAATGTAAGAATATAATAAAAGACCAAGTAAACGTAAATTGCGAGGGTTCACAAAGAAAAGGCAAAAGCTTTGACGCAGAGTTTTGTAATCATCTTGTGTTACTTTTGTGACAACTCGAGCGGTATAATTTATAACGAGGGTTAAAATTGGAAAGTATCATGGAAAAATTAAAAGGTCACCAGGAAAGTTTTCTTTTACATCTTTTAATTTTCTACATATATAATTATCCTAGTCTGATGAAACCTTTTTGAACTCTATTAGATTATAGATACCTACTTTAACAGTTCTTAGCTCTTTTATTAATTCTTTCGTAGGTTCTAATAGCTAAAATACTCGTAGATCATCCTTTAAAGGGTTGACCGCAATTCTAGAGACAACCACTGTTCATTCTACTAAAGTGTTGCTCTAACTTCGTACCTGTTCACAAACAGCTCGAAATTCTGGCCTTTCAAGCTCATAGGTTTCTCCGAGAAGAGGGTTGAATGGCTTCCCCAAACGCTCCCAATTCGAAGCAAGAGCGCTCACTGCGAAGGCTGAAATAAATAAGAAAATAACGGTTTCTGTATCATAGCTAGGTATATTAGTAGAAGAAGGTTTGTTCTGTGGTGACCTGGTACCTAAAACTACAGGAATTACTTGTGTTTCAATAACCTAAAGAAGTTTGATACTTGTTGGTAACAACAGTCGCTGACCTTTTTTAGCTTTATATTATTATGTACCTAGATTTTTGAAATATAGTTAATAATAAACTAATTCATGAATTAGTTAATCCTTGTTTTTATTTTCTTTGAAGATTTACTTAAATGTAGTAATGTAGGCTATTCTGTAACGATATTTTTATAACTTGCAAGTCCGAGTTTCGATTTCACCTCTTACTCTCTACTATAGAATGAGAAAGATAGCGGTAAATTCGAAACTCGCCCTTGCGAGTTAAATCGTTAAAGAATAGCCGTGCTGGTACCTAAAACTAGGTACAGGAATTACTTGTGTTTCAATAACCTAAAGAAGCAATTTTGATACTAGTAGGTAACAACAGCCGCTGACCTTATTTACCTTTATATTATTATGTACCTAGATTTTCGAAATATAGTTAATAATAAACTAATTGATGAATTAGTAAATCCTTGTTTTTATTTTCGTTGAAGATTTACTTAAATGTATAAGTAATGACACGAACCCAACAGTGTCATTGTTATTCAGTAATTACATTCTTATAAAAGTAAAAATCTATCATTATAATAATTATGTATGTAACTTGTAAAGTAAGTAATAATAGCTGTTTTACTACAAAAAATACGGTTTACTGTCACCGGTTTCTTTTGTATTTTATAGATTGTAGGTTTATCATGTACCTACGTGGAGGAAGTCGTAAATAATTGCAATTAAAAATAGTTACATCAGAAAAACAATTCCAGATATTTAAGACATTATTCGGGAGTTAGTCTCTGAAAAAGAAATAAACCAGAAGAAGCTGCAAGTAAAGCTACTCTCGTAGAACAATAAAATTCATTACGACGTTAAAGACAGACTTAAACTCAGCTCTAGGGCACTGTCTTCACTGTCTTCACTGTCTTCACTCTAGGGCACTGTCACAAGTATTTAGTTATCTATAAATTAGTAAAAAGAGTTCTTAACAAAAAAAAAAAAAAGTATACATAATTATATTGCAGGTAATTTTTATTTGTATCATTAATTTTGTTTTTCATCGTTATGTTTAAGTTTTCTGTTTTTTTTTTTTTCTAAATCAATGTGTCTACCTAGTTAGTTTTAATTAGTTCTTAATAATTGTATTTAATAGTTATTTAATAGTTTAATAACGTTAAGTGTTGAACTGTGTGCGTGGCGGCACCTGAACTGGGTCCTAACTGAAAATCAGTGCTGCATACTTTTTTTATTGAAAGTATGCGGCAAAATGCTGAGTTGGGGCCTTTTTCTAGGTTGTGCCACATATTACAGGGCATTCTTTAGTGCTCCACTGTTTGAGTGGACAGTTAAGCCATAATATGTTATAATTTAGATTTTATGTGATATGTGGCATTACTTAAAAATAAAGATCTTTTCTTTCTTCTGTCAAAGTATTAGAGCTATTGTATTTTATCTTCGCAGCTACTTACCCCGGAAGCGTAACTAGTTCACAAAGAGATATTTGCTTGAATATAGCTAAGAGAAAATATATTTCTAAAGTAAGTATTAAGAGATGTCTGAAATAATGAAATTGTTCCACGGAACATTATAGTAGATTTCGTCATAATTAATCCGAATTTGGATAAGTCTGATTTTGAATTAAACAAAATTTAACAAAACCTATAAACATAAAACTGATTTCTTTACGATATAATCCATGATCAGAAAATCAAAACTGAAAAGATTTAAATCGGAAACGGAAGGTAAAAAAAACGAAATATTAGCACAGAAAACATATTAATCGATTGTTCTAATAAAATACAAATAAAAACAATTAGTTATCTTTAATTATAATAAATCTGTAGAGAGGTAAATTCTGACATGAAATATATTTCCAAAATAACTATCAGGGATTTTTAGGCATCAATTAACATCTGATGCTAAAAATGAAATCAGTAAAATTTTCGTCTGTCTGTCAGTATGTTCGTTATAGAAACTAAAACTACTCGGCGGATTTTAACGAAACTTCGTACAATTATTCTTCATACTCCTGGGCAGGTTATAGTATACTTTTCATAACGCTCTGATCAATAGGACCGCAGTGAAGGGAAATGTTGAGAAAACGGGAGAAGTTACTCCATTTCTACTGTAAGGGATGGATTAAAGATGTCTAAGGGCGGACGAAGTCGCAGGCGTCCGCTAGTCTATCTAAAATTTATAGGACGCACGAATACGTCAATTAACCAAAAAATTTTAACTACTGGGTATTACTTTTAACACCATTTTTTCAATGATCGTAATTAATATTTGTGCATAAATGTATTATATAGCCATAAATATGTAAACAGAACGGAACAATGTCTCCGTAAGCCCTAAACCATGTTGTTACATTGTTTTGCGTCTAAGTAACAACGAGCAAAGATGAAAAGAAAATAGCTAAGGGGCGAACTAGAAACGATTGTTCTGGAAGAATGAATTGCATTCCGAGGAGGAAGCTACTTGTTGAAACCGCGCTGTGGCTTCGTTTCTCTAATAATGATCATGTTCACTATTGTACTGTGCTTCTACATACATTAGTAGTTTCTAGTTTAGAAAATAAAATAGGTATGTTATGTTTATACTTAGCTTGTAAATATGTATTCTGTGTTTTAGGTTGCCGAATATCTACAATTACCTATTATTTCACAACACCTAATTAGGTAGGTTTTAATTTAATCTTAGGTCTACAAGTGTACATGTTAGGTAATGAATGAAACTACGCTAGGTACACTGAAGTAATCAGTACTTCAGTGTACAAGTAAATACAGTGCATGGTAAGCTGCTTTGGAACATTAAGGGAGAATGAGACAGCGTGGTTATGAATACAAATACATTTTACAAGTTGTATATAGACGAGTTTCTCAATGTAGTGAAACTGAGCTGGAACTTGGAAGCAAGTAACGTGGTACGACAGTGAGTATAGGCACTTTGAACGACTGTTATGGATCAAAGAACAATAGTGCCATATAAGCAACGCAAGAAGTTACAGAAGGTCTTTGCAAAGAGAGTATTGAGGTCACAGAATATATGACACATTTTAAGTAAGTGCGAAACATTTTGTCCTTTGTTACAGGGCTCGTTCAAGGAAATATTACCGTCGTCCTTTTCTGCCTCTAAGCAGTACCTAGGTATGCTGATAATTACATGCATAGTGGGTAAAACACTTATGCTTCATGTCAGTGCATTGTAGATCACAGCACATTAAAGCGCTTAATTTGTTAAGTTTCCATATGTGACAGTTATACATTTGAGATTAGGTGAGCCATCCACTTTATTCATTTCGGTATAACATTCGCTTCCGACGTTCTGTAATTCGCTTCGTTCATTTTAGTTTAACAAATAATGAACCGAGTCTCGATTAAGAATCCGATTTTATCAATCAATCACGAGTTATTAAAAATATTATACAAATAGGAGGTAACAATAACTTCATGATAAAGAGAATGTTATTATAAATCTAGAAGATATATAATACACAATACAATTAGTACATGAAGGAATGAAAGAAGGCGAAGTATCCGAAGAAAATTAAAGGTAAATTTAAAAAATCCAATACCAAATGAATCCATTAGAAAGAGCTTAATCAGATAGCCTAATGAACCACTTTAAAACAAGGACTTGTTTAATAGTTCAATGTCAAACGAAAATATGCAACACGTTCCGGTGGCTTTGAACAAAACTGTAATTAATTATATAACCCATGTTCAGAGGAAAATGTCACGAAGAGCTTTTCACACGAAATTTCCAAGTCATTCATTATTCCGTTGAACGCTTACAATTGCGTGATCCGTAACTTTAACCTTGTTAATGGCTTTTTGACGCTTTTCCATTAATTTATTTATTTAAATGCCCGCAATTTTACCCAAATAGTTCCTGTTCCCGTAAAAATACGATGATAAAATATAGACTATGCTACCCGCTGAAAGAATAATTAAAATAGTTATACATATAAGCAAAACAAAAAAAAACAGCTTTTAAGAAACCTTCATTATTCCAAGGAATCTAAAAAGTTTACAATGAATCTGTCTTCTACAATGAAGCTAAAGCTTTTTCGTAATTTCTTGTGATTCCTTAAGCAATCTGGATTTTTATCCTAATTTAAAATTTAAATAGGAGGGTAGAAATAAAAATGGCTTAAACATGCGGATCTTAATGAGAGATTTACATTTATGTGACAGTTACTGGGAGGGACTTAGAGGACCCAAGCCATTTGAGAATTCCTTTATATAAATAGGTACCTAACGCCTGTTTGTTGTAGACTCAGGATTCTTGAAAAAGTTATACTCTCGATAAATTGAAAAGCCTTTGTGTTGGGAATTGTATTTACCTGGTATTTATCGATCGCGGTACGCTTTTCGGGTGTAGCATAATATAGGTACGTAATCTTAACTCGGTTAAATTCGGATGATTATATGAAATAGCTTCGTGCTATACTTAAAGTCAAAGAATACACGATATTTATACTTTACGTTGATTGTCTTCATAGTTTTATTTGCTCTTTTTAAATTCAATTAATGCAATGGGATGAATATAAGCCTGTTTATTTGTCCTTAAAATAAGTTTTAAGTTTAATTTTATCAGCAATGCTATTTTTCAGACGATTATGGATCTTTAAATCGTCGAAGACTGCTGACATTTGCTACGACAGTCCATTGGTCAACCTATTTGGATTCTAAATAGATCGATCTGCTTTCGAGTCCTGAAGTACTTGGTTTTACTTTCTTTTAAGATTTTTTTTCAGTATATTCTTATTCTCACTCCGGTGGTGGAATATATCCCTGGTATGGGTCTTATACCCCTGTGCGTCGGAAATCACGATAAGTAGTCGATCCCGGTAATCCTCGTCTTCAAAAAGTCTTATAGGTCGTATTCTATATTTGCTATGTGGTCTAATTTATCTTTTCAGCAGAATTCATTAAAATTTGTTCAGCTGTTAAACGGTGCCAAATTTGCCACTTACTATCTCATAGGCAATGGAAAAAGTGACTGTCTCGCAGACAGTTTTACTTTTCGCCAATATAATATTAGTGTGGATTATTCAATAAACTTACCAGCAATATATTCCATCCGAGCAACTGGGTCCGTTTGCTCCGACGCCATCCTGAGCAGATGAGCGTACTCCAAGTACTCCAGCATCCGCTGCAGGAACGACAGTGGTTCGTTGAACACCACCGGCATGGTGATCTTCGAGAGCTCCTTGCCCACGCAGTTCTTCAGAACCGACCAGAGGGAGAAGTCGCCTCGACTGAACTGGGCCACTGGGAGAGAGGTCCTGGAAAACAAACAGTTATATTAACATGTTTAAAGAATAATGCCTCGTTGTTCCCGTTTATGTGACTTCGGATCCGAGTATCTTTCCGTTACCGAGGGTCTAGCGTTGAAAAATTGAGCTTGTCTTTCTTACAAGCTTTCAGTGCAAATTCCCGGAGCTAGGAAGTTGGTGGTTTTACACCCTGTGCCTCGGAGATTACGGTAGTTGTCAGTCCCGGTCATTAGCATATACATCAGCTGACAAATAGGTCAGCCGCTGGTCACTAATTTGGTCTTTATTAACAACCTATCAAAATAAACATCAAATCAACTGAATAATGTCATGTAAGTACCTATTGTATGATATCCACGAAGGATTGTCAGTAGGTACCGGATGACATTGGTTACAGAGAATCTCAATTTATTCTAAGTCAAGTAACATACGTCAAAGTTAGTGGGTTAGCTTGTCGATCGTTAAATACTAATTGTAACCCTAAACTCGCCGACCCATATTGGAGCATCGTAGTGGGTATAACTTCCCATAATATAGCCTTTAATATAAAGAGAGAGGCTATTTAGTTCCTGAATTACTCATTAAAAACTTTAAAGATCCCCCTTAAACATTTAATGGCTTCAGACCCAATTACTTTCTATACTATAACGCTAACAAAAGTAAATAATCCAAAATTTAATTAATAACTTTAAGAGTTCTCAAGATTTCCAATAATTTTACCTGCTCACTGACCTTTAAAAGCGATTCAAATTATCTTCAATTGTTTTCACTGTTATGTTACAAGTTCTGTGAAGTTTTCTTTCAAGAGAAGTGTAAACATCGTTCGGTGGGAGGGGAGCTGGCCTCAAGGTCGCGTCTCCGATCAATAGTCACCCGCTACAGTACATCTCCCGGGAGATACGGTTTTTCTAGAGTAGTATTTATTGGCTTACGAGATTATTGATGAACTTGCAGGAAATAAAGTGATTGCCTCTTGTAAATTCGTATTGAATCTGAAGGTTTAGCTGGAGAGCTGCTTGACGATGACACTTTTTATTGCTGTTTTGTTTTGATGCTGTGTAAGTTGTCTTGCAGGTATGATTAAATATCAAATCCTAGAGGTAACATTTACATTCGATTCACACATCTTTAAAAAAATATTGTATTCGTAAGCCGTAAACTAGAGTAGCCAATTCTTGGCAAGAAGCGACTAATTTAGAAATTATGGATTCCCAAACGATGAGTGTTACGTTTTTACGGTATATCATAAACTTTTGCCCAGTACTGACCACGCTGGGCATGCGGGTTGGTCAGCGCAGAGCTAGATTACTCGCAACGTGCTGGAATGGTGATCTCGCACTAGAAAGCGCAGTGTAGTCGACTCCCCACCAAGTGGACTGACGACATCAAGCGAGTCGCAGAGATTCGCTGGAAGCAGGCGGCTCAGGATCGTGATGTTTGGAAGTCTTGCAGTGGACTTCCATCGGCTGGTATGATTCTCAGAACTCTAAGACAGTTGTCATACAACTAAATGCGCGCCAGGAGATAACGAGCTTTTGTATACAGCTCTCTCTTTCCTCCTATAATATCGAAAAAGTAGACGAAGTTGTCTCATTATCTCTTGGAAGCATCTTGAGACTACTTGTGTTTCCAACTTTAGAACAATTCTCTGTGGGTTGGTGGAGGGTGATGATCCTTAGCAGATGATAGTTACTTAATTGTTCATGATAATTATCAGGAACGACAGCTTAAAGCGTTCTCTAAAGCAGTAAGGGTGTAAAACCAGCAACATGTGATGTTGCTGGTTGGTTTGCAATAAATTCTTAGCCCGGATACTCATATCCAGCCTTTGGCCTAGAATTTTATTGCAAAGCAGTCAAAGTGTAAAAAAAAGACTTAAATAAGTAAGAACCCAACTACATTATGCTCTGCTACAGTTTTAAACTTGAAGTCACACTTTTGTTAGATAAACCATACATTAAGGCATGATGCTACACAAAAAGTGATGTTAAAAGATCCATTTGTGTTTGTAAAGCTTACATATATAACTTGTCTTTTACAAGTTAGATGTTTTCATGATATTGTATTCTGAAAGAATCTTAGTGTTAAGCTTGTTTGACGAATGATACACGTCACAGCTGTTCGTATTTTCGTAGGAGCCTCCATTAGGTGGCACAAGGTCGCGCGACGGATCAATAGCAGTTTCCGCTCCAAACGGTTCTGATTTATGAACGTCCCCGGGGATGTTTAATGTTTTTCCTAATGCTACCTTTCTACACGTCGTAATTTTTCTAATAAGTAGTCATTTTGTTCTCTTCATCATTATCAACATATTTTAAAAGCCCACTACAAGCCTCCCTCTTTTGAACTCTACTAGCTGACGCCGCGCGGTTTTACCCGCGTGGTTTCCGTTCCCGTAGGAATACGTGGATAATATATAGCTTATAACCTTCCTCGATAAATGGGCTATCTAACACTGACAGAATTTTTCAAATTGGATCAGTAGTTTCTGAGATTAGCACGTTCAACCAAACGAACAAATAAACACACTCTTCAGCTTTATAATATTAGTATACTACAAACGACATGGAATCTAAAGACACGCTTTTCTGCTTAATATTTTTTTATTTAGTCTATCGTATTATGGCTCCATAGCGAGAAACCTTCTCACAATACGCGCCGTTTCAAAAATTCCGGTTTCGCCCTTCCGTAGCTAAATCCTTAAGCTAACAGCCAAACGCAGACTTGAACATTTGGATACTTTATCTAAGACATGGACTGAAACGACTAATTTATCATTATTGAAATCGTATAATAATTCAGTCTTTTGGGTGTACCTAAGACTAGTCGTCATCTGCAGGCTAATTTTGACGTATGCAGGTTGACATATTCTACGAAATTGATATTCTATGAAACAAATGTCATCCGGTGTCTACGCGTGGATATCATACAGTAGGTAGATGTCATTTCTCAATTAATTGATGTTTATAGGTTGATAATAAATTCTAAAATAGTGAATAGGCCAGCTGGTCCTAGTATAGGTCAACAAAAAAACCCACTGATCAAGTACCCCTACTAATTTGGGATTTTTGATCAACATGGACAAAAATCCCAAATTAGATACACTACTTTGTACTGTAACTTTCTAAAAATCAATCTTCGGGTATGTATTAAATATGAGGTACCAACTGGCTCAAGGTCGCGATGTAATGGGATGCCGAAACCGTGCTCACCCCAGGCAGTGTGCCCCAGGGTTGCCAACTTTCCCCAACGCCGTAACCGATCAATAATCTGGTCATAAGTGGTCAAATTAAAAAAAAAATACGAGACTGCCGCGGTAAAGCTATTGTATAGCATTTTTATCAACCTATGCAATTATAATTATTTATTTATTTTATTTATTCAGTATTTTTTTATCTTTGATATTAATTCTAGTTACACTTTTTGAGCGTGGTTACCGATAAGAAAACAAATTTTACTAGACCAAAAACCACGCTGTCTCACCTAGTGTTGTGTCTAAAAGAGATAGAATCAGTTATGAGCAGTTAGCAGCTAGTCTAGTCGCACACACACAAATACCGTGCCCAAGTCTGCCGAACTAAAACGACGTGTCGCCGCGCTAAAAGCCCGCTATAAAAGCTATGCAATAGCTTAACACGTTAAGTGTCAATGGAAGGAGTTTAATTAAGAAAAATACAGAATTATAGACTTAACAGATAGGTATTAAAAACAAAATATAGGTGTGGGAAAACTATTTTTACTTAAAATTGTAGGTAGGTAGGTAGGTGCTCTCGTGTTTAACATTTTTGACTAGTAATTTTCCTGCATTTCTTAGTAAGTAATTCTTCAAACCTTGAACAAGTTAACTTTTAGTTGAACATCACCATCAATTTCGCTTTCACTGTTTCAACTTTCAGACGATTTCTTTCGTCCTGCCAAATATGTTTATGACTATGACGACGCAGTCGTAACGTCGCGTTTACAATTTTAGCGGACAAATCTGGTCAAAAGATAGCGACCCTGATCATCTGACCCCAACAAATCCTTCTAACAGACCGGTCGAAAACCGGACGGTTGGGAACCCTGGCTCACCTCAGTCTGTCTGTCTACTCGCTAAATAAAATATGAATCGCGGGGGAAATGGAAGCTTTTAAAAGTAGACAGGATAAGATAAAGCGGGTACCTACAAGATTAGATTTAACCGCAGATGAGACCTCAATTGCTCAATGGTCAAGCAGATAACCACCAGTAAGTCGTAGATTCAAAAACAGAGTTCAGAAGTTTGTTAAAGTGGTTTCAATAAATTCTGTTTTTGTATACTTAGCAAGTTCTTAAGTTAAGCCCAGGAGCGTAACTACCGCCGTATCAGCCGTATCAATGTTACTATCCTTACCTGTAAAAGTAAAAATTTGTAAAATGTAATCTACAATCTCACTTAATCTGGTGCTCCCCGGGAAAGATCATAAAAAAACTATAGTTTCAAAAGTAAAAAAAAAACAGTTTGTTCCCGGATTAAGCGTAAACCCAAAAGGTGGAAACATCAAACAATAAGTCACTGTCATATTTATTTCAAGCGAGCATGTTTTTTTTGAGACGTCTTTATCCTTTATTTGGGGCCCCCGCAACTAATTTGATAGGGGGCCCCTCCAAGGCACGCTACGCCACTGGTTAAGCCACAGAAATATAGGAACAAGGTGTACCTTCCTAATTAGATTTGAACACAAAAAAAAACACTTGGTGAATAAAGAATTTATAAAGAGCTACCCAATAAGATTTTCATATATTTCTTATCAGATTAAGGTTCGTTTGCTTGCAACAATATAGGAAAAGTCATCAGATGACGACGATCTAAATAAACAACACCATGGTAGATGAAGGGAGTTATTCAGCTATTTTATACTCGTCGACGTATTCGCATAAAACAAGTTTTATTAGTGACGTGACATTTAATTTTAAAAATAAAATGTCACTTACAACGAAGTCGCCAAGGAAATGGGCGATGTCACATCGCTGTAACTTAACAGAATGCAGGGGTAAACATCAGAAAAATAGCGTAATATTGCAATACAATACCAGCGTCGAATATGATAATATGATAGAATATGATAGATATGTTGATAGAATAGGTACAATAGAAGATAAATGATCATCAATCAACATAATAGTGGTATAGGTACTCGTAGTTAGCCCCACCGTATTTTCACGCTCTAATTAGTCTCGTTGTACCTAATGCTGCCACGTAAATATTTAAGTGCTGTAAAACCTAAAGGGATTATTTACGCACGTGAACCTAGGTGGAAATATATTTTTGGTTAGATCGTGATCGTACCGCAGAATACATAATAAACAAGTACCGTACCTACTAGATTTGGCGTACTTTATGGCTTCGACTTAGTGGCAGGTTTATGTTATGATTAATATTTAACGAGTAGTACGTGTTCTAAATATGTCATCACTTAGATTACCGCACTGACTAGTTTAGAGCTTCAACTTGTTTAAATCATTACAGCCTATTGTTCTTAAGAAAGCTCTGCTATATTTATTTACACAGCCCGAGGAGCAACGAGGTTGTATGTAAAGAGTTCAACATTATCATCCTAATAAGACCGCCGATATAGCATGATGCATGGTCAGGTAAAAATTGTATCTATAAGAAGAAAGCCTGGCCTTCTAAAAACCGTTCAAAAAGGCTTATTATCGTATTGATGATTGATTGATGATGGTTCGGAGTTAGAAGATTTATCGTAATTTTAAATTTTAATAAACGCTCATCAGCTTCTCAAGGTTGAAGCATTTCATTTTTAATAAAATATTTATAATAAAGTACAAAATATACCTAAGTACTATTCAAAATTAATAATATAAATCCAGCCTTACCGTTGCGGGGCATTTGGAGTGCCCAAAAAACCAGCGGTCAGGGCTCCAAAGTGATGAATCTCCTCAATAAATATCCTCACAATAATCGACGTCTGAAGAACTCACTGCCTTCTGTATCCCATGAACAAGCGTAAGACAGAAGGTTTTCGCTATGAGACCTTTGACTGAAACGACTATCGGAACTATAACAGTTGAGTCTACATTTCACTTGGCGGTACCTTAATTCGCGAGCAAGATCCAAGGTTATTATTATAATTCAACATAAACAGGTAGAGTAGCTTCCAGCCACCCGCGCTAGGATCAATACTCGGCGGGTCCCGAAGCGATCATTATCGACATCCTTTGTAGACATAATCCTGGCTCGGCCTACCAAGGACATTCGCCCGGCGGCTAGGGACTTGCCTTCATTACAATTTGACAACCAACCTTTATTATTTCTTGTAAGCCAAAGGATGAAAATACATAAATTCATATGTACCTACTATTAAATTAAACTGATAATTTTCTTTTAGTCTTTATAACATAGCTCGTACAGAAAAATACTGCCATGCTTATGTCTGCTGCCACGCAACATTTCTGTTCCGACTAGTAGGAATGGAAACACATTTAGGGGGCTTACCAGTAGCGTAGCGTGCATTGGGCCCTGTATGAAAATTATTTAATGGCCCTTGAAGGGCCCCAATTATTTTTCGCAAAATAAACAAAAATGCTTGCATAAAATAGCTAAATATGACAGTGAATATGTATGGTGTTTTCAACTTTTGGAAGTTTGTTTTTTTTTTATATTTGTCATTTCTTAAATGAAACTCTAAGGCACTTTTTTTAGATTTCTTTTCCGGGAAGCACCGGATTAAGTGAGATTGTGGATTACACTTTACTAATTTTTGCTTTCACACGCAAGGGGTCCGGGGGCCTCGTATCAGTGATACGGCTGATATGGCGGTAGCTACGCCCCTGGGGCTTACAACAACCACAGAAAACATATGTACAAGCACAACCTCTTATTTCCGTAGCGATGCCATAATGTTTCGACATTTTGTACCCTGAGGGCCAGTAACCTTATCGCAGGATTGTTTCATACAGTGATTTTGTACGTCATCGACCATTTCATTCACTCAAGTCGTACCACTTATTAAGGTAACATTTCCAAAGCCTTTAAATACGAGTAGAATGGACAGATTATTTTAACCACGCAATTAAAAAAAATACTTAGCAATCGCTACGTTCTGTGTTAATAACGAACCCCCCATTATACATAACTAGCTGACGGTACGCGGTTTCACCCGCTCCCGTTCCCGTTCCCGTAAGAATAAGGGGATAAAATATAGCCATATAACCTTTATAAAATATAGCCATTAGCCTTCCTCGATAAATGGGCTATCTAACACTCAAAGATTTTTTTCAAATCGGACCAGTAGTTCCTGAGATTAGCGGTTTCAACTAAGGTAGCAAACATACAAACTCTTCAGCTTTATAATATTAGCATAGATTCAGTTTTTGTTTAGTGCATTGAGATTAATATATATAGATTAATCCCAAAATGGTTATAGTTGCGATTACCTCTACGATATAAATCTAAAGCGCTCAGATTATTGCCCGACTGACCTTTAGGTATCAATCTATGCTCTATTATTATTTTATGACACGAACGTTGTACACAATAGTTGAGCAGTAACAATTTTATCGAAGTGTAATAAAAGATTCGTACGCCATACTTTATGATGTATATTATAAAAAAAAGTAAAAAGCTAAAACACTTTCCTATAGATATAAAAAAAATCATTTCATTTTACTATCTATGATTTATGACGACAAAAACAGTGTACATAAATAAATAAGTGTACTTACATATTCCATAACTTATAAAATTAACGATTTTTCACGATAAACCCTTATTTCACCCCTTATATTTTGATTTTCGCAGCATAAAGTATGTTCTGCCCCAAGGTCTTACTTATGACTATATGAAAATTGAAAATTCATCTAAATCAGTTCAGTAGTTTTGCCGTGAAATACTAACCGACAGGCAGACTTACTTTCGCTACTTTCGCTTTTATACAGATAGGTAATATTACAGTTTATATATTAAAGTATAGATAATATAAAGTAACAATCTATGACTCCGTTCTGCTATGCCAATGTTTTTAATCTCAATAGCTCAACCAATGATAATTTTATATACTTAACAGTATTTAATATCATTGAGCTCAACGGTAAAAACGACGGACTATTCGCTGCACTATTGTCGTATCTACTCCCTGTCGACGACGTGCCTCCAATGTTCTAGTATGACCAATATTTCCATTCATCTCAGAGTGGAAATATTGGTCATACTAGAAAAATAATAAAAAGGCTATGGCAAATATTGTTAAAAAAAAATTGAACTTGGCATAAACTTTTTTCATATCTTATGTACAAAAGTAAAGTATTAACTGGGCCACTGCAGAATTACACAACCAAGTTCATAGATTAAAAGTTTGTAACTTGGAGTTCTGCTGATCATTTTAATAGAGTAGTATTTTTTGATATACTTATGTTTATGATTTTAGAGATTGCCCTGCTACCCTATTCACTAACTTTGACGTATCATGCCAGTTGAGTTATACGAAATTGTGATACTATGTTACAAATGTCATCCGGTGCCTACTGGTGGGTATCATACAGTAGTTAGATGACATTTGGTTGTTTATTTTAGATGACATTGATGTTTATTTTTAACCGATTTCAAAAAAAGGAGGCGGTTTGTTACCTCATAACTTCGTCATTTATTAACTAATTTTAAAGATTAATAATTGAAAATTAATATTTTGTTTGAAACAGTATACTTCCAGATTGGTCGCATTCCATTTTCATGAAAATCGGTTTAACGGTGTGTTAAATACATAATAACTGAAATACGTCTTTGAAGTCGGTTTAATTTTTATGTTAAAAAGATTACTTGTAATAGGTTGATACTAAAGACTAACAACCGACTTCCAACTCAAAAATTAACCTAAACTAAAAAGCAAAAAATAACATCTTACCTATGTGCTACCTTCTGATCAGTTTGAAGGCGGTGCCAAGCCAGTGATGTTATAATTCAAGCCGTTTAAATTACAAAATTACTGTGGTTCTTTCAAAAACGGCTTTAATTAAAACATGACACTGGATTGGCACCGCCTTCAAACTGATCAGAAGGTAGCACATAGGTAAGATCGCCTGAACGTTAGGCGTGGCTTTGAATGTGGTAACATCACACATCCTATACATATACAGTCGACACCACTCAATATTGCACCCACTCCATCCTCCATCTCATCCCCCCAGGAAGTGGGGGGGGGGCGGCAACAGATGACTTAAGTAACACATCGCCCTTCTGAGACGACGTAATTAAATCTGCAAGTTGGGGCGTTTACTTAACATACCCACTTTGGGGTAATTCAGTCGTGAACTCTTGAGATATGGGACTGTTTACCTAACCTAGATTAGTTAAATGTTTATGTTAACAGTTATTAAGACTCCAACATGATGAGGTGTAGTTAAGTCCCCCACACACACATTAATATTGCCAAATTTCTTACATACTACCTATTGCCAGGTAAGCTTAGATAAGTAGACGCCGATAAAGTTGCCTCAAATGGTTCGTGTAAAGATACCTTGTCGCTTTGTCAGCCGTTCTATCGAATTTGGCTGAAGCCCTTCAATGCGTCTCAATATTATCTACCTAGGTACATATTATTTACTACTTAAACGCCATGGTACAACTTTAGACAACCTTCCGCTATAAAGGCCTAATAATATCGACTGTATTAAGCTGTGGCGAAGCCTGAAAGGGGCCCTGTTACAAAATTTGTTGGGGGGCCCAAGTAAAGGGTAAATTCACACGTATAACACACAAAAATAAAACAAAAATGCTTGCTTAAAATAAATATGACAGTGACTTTTTAACCTACGTAGGATGTTGCCAACTTTGGGGTGCTCGCTTATCCCGGGAAAAAAAGAGATTGCTTTTTTTACTTTTGTCATTTCTGGAGTGAAAATCTAAAGGCATCTTTGACGGCCTCCATGGCGCAGTGGTATGCGCGGTGGATTTACAAGACGGAGGTCCTGGGTTCGATCCCCGGCTGGGCAGATTGGGATTTTCTTAATTTGTTCAGGTCTGGCTGGTGGGAGGCTTCGGCCGTGGCTAGTTACCACCCTACCGGCAAAGACGTACCGCAAAACGATTTAGCGTTCCGATACGATGCCGTGTAGAAACCGAAAGGGGTGTGGATTTTCATCCTCCTCCAAACAAGTTAGCTCGCTTCCATCTTAGACTGCATCATCACTTACCATCAGGTGAGATTGGCTAACTTGAAAAGAATAAAAAAAAGGCAGTTTTTTTCAGAAAGCTCCAGATTAAGTGTGATTGTAGATTACATTATACTAATTTCTGGGGGCCCCATATCATTGATACGGCTGATACGGCTACACCCACTATTAAGGCACCTTAGAGTCGTCTCTTTGCGAGTGGCAAACTGACAAAGAATATTTTCCATGAAAATCCGGACTAGTGTAATCTACATACGATACAAAAGATTAACAAACTGAAGTGACAGTGGGCGGCAATACTTGTCGTTTAGCAATAGTAGTAAATAGCTGGATGAGGAAGGCAGAAGATCGTGAGTCTTAGGCCTAGTTCGGACTACTTTAGCATTTTAGTCGAGTAGCATACTAAACTACTTGCTACCGCCTAAAAATCGTTCGTACTCGGCTGAAATACTAAAGGCATAAGGCGCTCTTGGAAAAGTCTTATATCAAACACTAATAAAACCGCTCGGTTACCCTTACGTAGTTCCTGTTTTCTTTAATATACAGGGATAAAATATAGCTTGTGTTGCTCGCTGATAATGTAGCTTCCCATTGGTGAAACAATTTTCAAAACAAATTTAGTGGTTTAGGCGCGAAAGCCTAACAAACTCACATTCAAATTTATAATATTAGAATGTCTTTGTACTCACCGATATTTGTAGAGTTGTTGGTCATTGTCCATTTTACTCCCCGCCGCAGCCACCGCCGTCGCCCGCGCGACACTGTTCTGTGTGTCTGTCTGTGTTCCCTCACACACACGCACAACACAAGTCACAACACAGTTCTATTGTCTCTGTTCTGTGTACTAAGCTGTTCTGTAAGCACTGATCAGTGTTCAGTTCCCATGTTTAAAAAAAACTGTAAGCGATGGGTGAAAATGTGCTGTTATTGTTAACTGTTTAAGTAAGTAGGTGTATGCCTACATATTTTAAATACCTATTAGGTAGGTCTATCATAGGCGACATAAGATTTATTATGAATATTATTTAAACGGGTACATACCACGATAATATGAAATAAAATGAAACACTGGATTTTCATACGGGTTTCACCAATGGACTGATGGATTTATGAGAAAGTTTCAGTTCTTTCACTAAAAAAAGCATGTAAGCTGGATGTGTGTAAGGTTTTCTACAAAAAGATTTCTGTAAGCGTTTATTCTCAACTACTAGACACTAGAGCATAAGCGGGAGATATTTTTATTATAAAAACTATTTTTTTTGCCATTAAAGGCATATTCCCATATTTCATAGCATAGTCGGTAGTCCAGCTGGCCTATTCATTAATTAAAAACCAAAAAATTAAATATAAAATCAACTGAGAAATGTCATCTACCTACTGTTATCTGTAATATACTGTTGGACAGAGATATAGAAACGAAACTCGAAACTCGATCGATCGATCGATGATCGATCGAACCACAGAATACACAGTAATCGAACTGAAATTAGAAAATTTCGAAAACGAAAATGAGCTGATGTTAAAGTGTTTTTATATATTTGTATATATTTAATATTTTTACTTACTTGATAAAACCTAACCAGTTTAGATAGTATTGGGGCCCCATTTTTTCATTTGCAGCAGGGCGACAGGGCCCTTGGTTACCTAGCTACGCCTCTGTTAATAAACTTTTAAGGAAAGAAAATTCAGTTAGTTTATTAATGACGTAAGACCTAATTGTGTTTGGGTTTGTGTGTTTGTGTAATATGTTTGCAGCCTAATGACGGTCTTCCTAATGAAGGACCGCAATGTTTAAATAACTAATTGACCCTAAGTGTCTGCTCAAGGAATAAAATAAATGAGCTAAGTGAATCTTGGAAACATGTGCGGAATAAACGTATCTAAAATCCGACCGCTTGGAGATGGACACCGTTTCTGACACCTGTCAATATAACCTTTTTATATTTATTAATTAACTAATTGTGAACAATTTTAGCCCAACATTAAAAGGTTTATTGTAAATTGGCATATTTATTCAATTTTTAATGTTATTACTAGTTACTATGGTTAATAAAACACATTTAAAATTTTGCCGCCAGTTCGAAGTTAGTCTTTTTCCCGGGGCTAAGACCTGAACTAAAATTGACAGCGCCTTACACAAATGACAATAAGACCGCCATCACCAAACGACAATGAGCGCAGTATTGTTTAAGATTGTATTCGCTTTTGCAATCGCTTTTGGGTGTATTTGCTTTGACGGCCTCACTCGCGTGTTCTGTACGCTCTATTTGCCTTTTGGTTGAATAGTCTGAGCTAATAGATATATTTACTTGCATAAAATGTAAAATATTTCGTAAGTAGATCTTTTACAGATTATGTAAGATGTTTTACCGACTAAACTTTTATAAAACTCTCAAACATTCAACATATCGATCGTCGCTTCCAGGTATCTGCATTGAGTGAATTGAAGTCAGTCAGCAATATATTTGCCCACTACAAAGTGCAACCGCTTTGAGACTCAAAGAGTGAATTCACCGTACACTTCCTTTGAAATACAACCCTTGCACGTGCCAATAACTTTAAAATATACAATTGAGTTAAACATTTCGATCAATTTGTAACTTGAAACATAAGTACCTACCTATTTCTGATTAAAATGTAAGGATATACGTCCGTATATATAAGCGATATAACTATAATACACAATAAGAATTTCTGTTTAAATACGAGTAGGTGCCTAAATTATAGTATTTTTAGATTTTTTGGGGGTATTATTGAAATAAATTAAATTCTAACTACCTAAATAAATTATAAGTTATATCTACATATAGTTTCAACGACGTTTGGAATTGGACATAATATTGATCCCTTGCAGACGCGAGTAGAGTATGCTGCAGTAAATAAATTGCATAAAGTAAATGCATTAGGTACTCGTACCTAATGCAATGCACCCTTTGAAATACCTACTTGAAGGGATGAATCATATGGAATACAAAAGTAGATACGACTGTCTGTCTATGTATTGCTCGCTGCAGTGGAAATGCAGTCATGGGGGTTTGTAGTGACTCACTTCAAACAACGTGGTTTTTATTAGTAGGTATAGACAAGCGGACGACCTCGACTTCGTCAGTCTCCTTTGAATACATAAGTATCTAGTTTCGTGATGCGCGGTCGATAGGCAGCCAGGCAGACTTCAGAGAACTCATCGTCAAACAAACATAATTTCATGTCCGGGCACTCAGGATGTGAAATTTTGTAATCTGTTTAAACCCTGCGTATAAAAAAAAATATTAATTTTGCTATCATCCGCGAAAAGCCGACGAACCCATGCGACGTCACCCAAAATTCTCTCTAAATACGTTTCACCCCGACGTGCAGATGTTGTCGCATGGGTTCGTCAGCTTTTCGCGGATGATAGCAAAATTAATATTTTTTGATCTATTCATGATGAACTTCCGCAAAGTAACGCCTGCTTCTATCCAAAATTTAAACCCTGAGGTTAATGTTTGGCTAGGTCGTTTTAGCCATTTCATTGAATGTTTGCGTTTATTGAATAACTACTGAATAGCCTAGGCGTGCTATTAGCTGGCCTATTCAACATTGGCTGCGATATAATCTAAGCTACAAAACACTCTCTCAAAATGGGAAATATCATTCCAGCCCCCCTAGCCAAGTGGCACGTCGATTCTCTTTCTACGGTCGCTAACGCTTCGAAAACTAGAAAGATGTATGGGAATGACATTTGCTATCGACAGGTCAACAGGTTACGTGATCAAATACATTTTTCTAGTTTTCGAAGCGTTAGCGATCTGAAAGAAAAACAGGCCAAGTGCGTGTCGGGCCACGCGCAGTGTATGGTTCCTTATGGAATACAGAACCCTAAAAATGCGTCTACTTTTATTCGCAATTTGTTAAGTGTATTCAGTTAAGTATAAATAATTTCCTACTTAGCGCGTATAATCGGCTTAAAGTTTAACGGACACGGTTCTCGTTTTTCCGTTACAAACTCAATTTCTATTCTCTATTTTCCTGTGACACGTTATAATAAAAGTAGTAAAGTATTTTGCAAGCTGTAAAAAGAAAAGAAAAAAGTTTATAATATTTATAAATATTAATGAGAAGTAGGCATAGCTGAAGTTTCAAAAGAATATGAAAAATGTATGACTAATTGATTAACTTTAGTACTTATTATGAGCAAAACAGTGGCGTAGCGTGCCTTGGAGGGGCCCTGTATCAGAATTACTTGGAGGGCCCAATTAAGGGTAAACATTTCTCACAAAATAAACAAAAATGCTTTCTTAAAATAAATAATTGTGACTTGACCTATGTGTATTTTTTTTACCTTTTTGGTGCACTTAACCCAGGGAAAAGAGATTGCCTTTGTACCTACGCCACTGTTTTAGTATACCTAGCTACGCCACTGGTTCAGTTTAGTCACTTCGAATAAATTTCGCATCTGATTTTAAGTAGGTCTGCTGTGTGGGTTTTGGGTATTAATCAAATACCTAACTAGCACCGCCCACGCTTTTAGAATTCCGATAAAGTTTCGGCTTGAATCAATAAAGGCAGACCTTTTGAAGCAACACCAACGGTGCGGTAATGTTAATGAAGCCTTTTCATCGAGGTATTCAACGAAATATAAAATACCCTGTGGGTATAAACTTCGCAAATTTAAATTAGGGTTCTGCGGGTAGTTGGTTTTTCAGTGAAAAATCAAACATAATATAACTCTTAGATCAGCTACCAAACTTATCAGTTTTGAACTCTCGGCGATTGACCTTAAATCAAAATTGGCAAAAAGTGACTAACTTATTTCTAATACCTACTCATCAGCCAATTTTACCAGCTCTAGAGAGTCAACCGCTTATAAATAGATAGGTAAGAATATTATTTTAAAACACGTCTGTAGGTAGATTATATAGAAAAAAAATCCCAAATTAATTTTGCATTTCGTACTGTGGTGCTCCCACAGGTACGAAATGCGATAACAATTTTCCAATCTCCAAGTTAAGTTCGTTCCTCGATCCAGTTAATCTACCAATGCTTTTTACTTTCAAAATATGTTGCCAACCATTCGCAGCTGTACAACGGAATGAAATGGAAGAAAAACCTATTTTCGAGGGCGAACTCTCTCCGGACCGCTTTCCCCTTCGGTTAAACGTGCCACGTTTACAAATCGTTGTACCTACCTATGTACGGATGTTGTAACTAAGGGACGAGTTCATTAAATAGGTTAAAGGTTTGGACTGTAACTAAGTTCCTTAGCTGTCATAAAAGTTTACAACGGTCGACATTATGTAGCACAAGGGGACAAATGAAACTTCGTCCGCGTGAAAATCAGTTATTCACAAATCCCGCGGGAACCACGGAAATTTTCGGGATAAAAATATGTGTTGAACCAGGGTTTGACACTAAACTTTTTTTTTATTCCAAGAATTTTCTAGAAAGTTAAAAAAAATAAAGACCGGAGTTTAGAAGTTAGATAAGAAGTAGATAGAGCACGTTGCGCTAAGGGTCCCGGTCGTTATAAATCTGATATTGATAATAATTTAAGAGCTAACATGGTCACTCTAAGACCAGATAGGAGCAGCCTGATTGATGGTACCTGATTTCATATACGAGTAGGTACCATCTATACTAAAATTAAAGAGGAAAGATTTGATTGTTTGTATGTTTTGTATAGCGTCTGCTAGTCGTCTATAAGGAGGGAGCCCTGGCCCTAGGCTGGTAAAA
Source organism: Bicyclus anynana (assembly GCF_947172395.1). Taxonomy (NCBI): domain Eukaryota; kingdom Metazoa; phylum Arthropoda; class Insecta; order Lepidoptera; family Nymphalidae; genus Bicyclus; species Bicyclus anynana. The sequence goes on from NC_069083.1 coordinate 17,634,607, forward strand.
TAGTGACCATAAACATAATAAGAGGGAGGGATGAAAGTCTGTATGTAGACTTTCATCGTCCCTCTTTATATTTGGAATAAAATAACCAAAAATTCAATAAAAAATCAAAAAGGCACATAATGCAAAGAAAGCATTTGTTTAAATTATTTTCGTTGTCTATTGGCGCAAATCTCCAAAAGTCCCCGTCGGATTTTCATGCGGTTTACACAGATAAATTAAAAAACAATACCTATACTATACCTCCATGTAAAATATAATCGACTCTATGACTACACAATCACGACCAAAACCTGCTTGCTGATTGCAAGTAGGTAATATGTAAACATTTATTTCTTTCAAATTAACTTAAACTACCCCCATTTACTTGTATAACAGGGGTTACTAAAAGCTCTGTTTCAAGACGTCTTGTGTAATTAGGCCAAGGGAGAAAACATCTCACTCCTGAGCGTTTAGGCAAGGCGGTGTACCTACTTAAGAGCTAAGTACAAAAATAAACACAGACATTATGTAAAAGTCTAAAAAATTAAACAAAACATTATATAAAAAAATATTTTAGTTCTCATTTATCAAGATCGTTTTTTGTGCTTTAAAATTCGTGTGAAAATCTCGTCGAAGTCAATCAAACAGATTTGCAAGCAAATCAAAAACGTGTTTATGCTGCAACATAAATACCTAGGTACATGGAATATTTATTTTATTTTGATTATCATAGACTTTTTTGTTCGAAAAATATAGTTTTAAACTTTATTGCAATAATAGGGACAACCCAGAATTTCTGGATGCTCTTTCATTCTACTATAACGTAGATATATAAACATTTTAAGAGAATATCAAAGAATAAAAGCATATCGATAAATAAACCGCAGTCAATTCAACTAAAACAATACTAAATATGAAAACACATGAGCGTAAATAGGTACGTAAATATCAATATTTGCAAGCTAATGGTCAATAATATTAATAGGCCAATTACGTAACCAGATGGACACTCACGATCCGGCTGGCATGTGTGGAATGTGCTCAGTGTTCGCGAGCGCCGCAAAGACGTGTGCTCGCGGCGAGTGCTGCGGCGCAACTGGCAGTGGACGGGAGAGACTCGTAGTCGCCACACCCCCTCCCACCTCATCCCCCCGCTTTCATAAGTAATGGCGCCCGATGTGGGGCCGGTGTAAGACCGATCGCACATTTCATACTTTCAATTTCTTTTTTATTTCATCGCGATGTGTATTAAGGTATGTTCTAGTTGTTGACAAAATTTGAACCAGTAGTTGACCAACATGTAAATATGATTTTCACCCACTTTCGAACATTGGATTAGTTTGAAATATCGGAGTTCGGACACATGCGTAAGACTAGCTGCGATATGTAATGTGCTTCCAACATTTTGGAAATTATATCCTTCAGAAAGTTCAAAATCAAAATTTCCAACTTTAATGTTTACAATTAAAGTTAGAAATGGTCAAGGACCAGGACAATCATCCTACAAAGTAGACTTGCCATCAGTAGCACTGTTCGTAATGCAATCAGCAATGTGCGGCGGTCCTAATAAGCCCCCTCACCCACTGACACGCTGACAGTGCGACGTAGCCACAATAATAACGAATAGCGGTGAAAATCTTACAAAACATTGCAGCTACGCGCATATAACACCTCCGCACTAGAGCACGCCGCGCTTTTTGAAGAGGTTCCATCGAGCGTCTCTCACATAACCGTAAAAAACTTAACAATATTATAATATGGCGAAGCTACTCAGGGGCTAGATGCAAAAAAATTGCAGTCCAACTGAATTTCCAAAAATTTCTCCCATTGTCAAAATAAATGGATAAAAATACTGTATAAAACCTAAACAGTGTAGAAGTAGATGGTACCTAGTGGGGCCCTATTTTATTTGCACCAGGGCCCTTGATTTCCTAGCTACGCCACTGGTCAAACATCATTTTATGAAGGCAGAAAGTTTGTGGCAGTGTAAATTGCAGGGAGCCGCTGGATGCTCGCGGCTCGAGACCGTTTTGTTTGGAAGTCCATGCAAGAGGCCTATGTCCAGCAGTGGACGTCCATCGGCTGACAATGATGATGATGAGAAGGCTCCAGAGTCTCAATCGTTCAAGAACAAAGATTACCTATTTGTTTAAATATTTTCTTATGGATAATATCAAAAATTGGAAAGCACACGGCTTTAGTTGTAACTTTTAATACGATCGGCTTAAGTTACCCAGTCCAAAAATTCACCCAGAAATACGAGACCAATCCATACTGCTAACACTTGATTCAATATTGATTAACCAGCGCAATTGGTTACTATCGCAATTTGCAGCCAGAAGCGAACAAATAAAATGGAGGTGGTGAATAAAAAAAATAAAATAAAAGCAAACAAAATAAAACATATAAATTTTTATTAATCACAAATCAACATAAAATCACAAACAATATTATGCAGAACATAATTAATTCTTAACATTAATTATATGTCAAAATCAACTTAGGTAAATTATTTTTTGTACGTCCAGTAAATGTCAATTTAAGCATAATAAAGGTCCTAACTCATTGAACCCACCCGGCACCTGATCCACCTCTCACCGCCTAGTTGCTCGGTGTCCACTCGTTATCGACATGTGGTCCACGGTTAAATAGAGCGTGTTCAGTTGCGTCAGGTATTTCACGGGTGGATACCGCGTTGATATCTAGTAAACTATGGCTATGGTTGTCGCGTGTGAACCACTCGCGGACAGCGCGCGGTTAAATACGAGTAGTCAACGCTACGCCAGCCACACACGGACAAATCCGTATGCAGCACGCTTAGGGATACGGGCGATAAAAAAATATCGAAACTCTATCTCTAACGATATTTCGGTATACTTGACGGTGCGTGGCTGGCGTAAGGCATGCGTGCGTGTAACAGGTTGTCACAGAGTGGTCCACACGCCGGTCGCACGTGGTCAGTCTATGAGCACCTTGCTCATAGACTGCCCCGGAGTTGATGTAGAGAGCATATGTAGGTATATAATACTCCATACAAATAATACTACCCACTCGATGCGAGGCGGTGAGGATCATGCGGCGGGTGGGTCCAATGAGCAATGATCTTTATGAGTCTCCATGAAATATTTGGAAGACTTTAAAAAAAAAAAAAGTCAGTGCGGATTATGTAGAAATATATAACGAAATCTATAGTTTCAAGAAAAAAAAGGCCAACCCCTAAAAAGAACTCCAAGTCCCTAATTGCGTTACCAAAAAATGTGTGCAATGCATAACTTTGATATCGTAACCTACGCAATGTTTTTTTCAAAATAAATGCATTTTAACTAATCAATTGATTTGTATTAACTGTAAAAAATACATTATACATTTATTACATTAATTTTAATATTATTTTATATATCACAGATTATTCATAAGAATGAAATTGTTATTACTTTGCCCTACAATATTATATATTTTTTTAAATGTGGCATGATTAACGTTCCATTTTTCTCTCTAAGTACGTAGAAATAAAATATTTAAGCTATATTCGTTATGGTTACTTTGAAAAAGCATAACTAATCATATTATATTCGCTCGTTCTATTTTTACTATCTTTATATCATAGCAGATAATGACTTGATAGAAATTCGATACATCTGAACATCATGGACTTTTAAGATCGTTGGATAAAGGACGGAACTTTTCAATGGATAAATGAATGTTATCCTTAAATATATAACAATAGAGTGTACTTTTAAACTGCAAGTACAATGTCACAAACGTTGTTTCATACATAATAATATATTTGTTGTTATAATAATGTTGTGTTAATAATAAACTTAAAGTGACCATTCCAAACTGAAACAAAAGATATAAACCACAATTTAAAAAATAAGAAAAAAAGAACACAAGTATAAATGAAGCGTGAAAATTATGACTCATTTATTTATTTTGGCTTTGGTTTTATGTGCACAGCTTTATAGGATACTAGCGGATGCCCGCGACTTCGTTCGCGTGGTTTTCAGCTTTTCACAAATCCCGCGGGAACCATGGATTTTATTATAGTAGAGGAGCCGAAGAGGGGATTTTTGCAGTTACTCGAGAGCGCAGATAAACATAAGGGACTATACCTTACACTTTGTCGAGTACCTCCACCGAGTATGAGCCCTTAATATTGGTGGGTACGTTTAGGGCAACCAAAAAAAACTAACTTCATAAATACTCAACCAGCACGTCAGATTAAGATAAGGTAGGTGAGTTGATAGCTAAAAACTGCACATTTCGAAAATCTGACGATTTGAGCGTAACGTAATGGAATGGGAGGGTTTCAAAGTTACAAAATTAAACCCTTATATTTTAGTGCTCGAGGTACGAGTGCGATTATTTTTTACTTATTTTTAAGGAAATAATCTCCTAATTAATCTCTAAAATTTTCATACAATTTCAGTAAGCCAAAGTAATAAAAATTGTTTTTAAAGTCTGTAGTTTTCTTTTCCACCGCTAAAAGCGGAAAAAGTAAATAACCATTTATTCTTCCTATAATTTAATCTACCAAATGTAATCGGTCTCAATGACGCTCGAGTAACTGCAAATTTAGCATCCCGGGCTCCCCTACTATTATTAAATAAACAACATCAAAGTCCGATGTCAGGCGAGGCGATGACAATAACCTATAAAAAGTACGAGGGGTCACCGGCCTCACCTCGGCTTGACGTTCTTCTTGTAGGGGCGCGCGTTCCGGTACACGTGGCCGCCCTGCGACACCAGCGTGCCGCGCGACGAGGCCGGGCTCAGCGCCGTGTGCAGCGACACCGGCGACCCTGATGACAGCGACGCTCCCGACTGCTGCCGGGCCAACGCCTCGCGGTCCTCGTTCGTTGGTGTCCTCTCACCTAGTATACCATCATGATCATCATCAACCTCAGACTAATTAGATAAAGACCTGCCTCGCCAGACATTATTTTTCTGTCAAAGTATATGATCAACGATCTTATGCGATTATAAACACTGTCTCTATAGAATCGATGTTTCATAGTTTACAATAGTGTGTATCGGTTAAAAACCTCCGTAAAAATACCTTTTTGTGTAGTTAAATGGTGTAAAAAACGAACAAAAACTGCTAGTTTAGTATAAGATATGTATGAAATCTAAGCGCATTTTCCTTAGAAAATGGCAGAAAATTTTGTTCGTGAATTTGGGTGCGATACTAGTCCTTATGTATTTAGTCTGAGTCATTAACAGCCGATGGACGCTGACATAGTCTCTTGCATAGACTTCCAAACAAAACGGTCTGGAACCGCCAGTTTCCAGCGGCTCCCTGCAACCCGCTTGATGTCCTTTGTTCACCTAGTGGGGGGTCCACTGCGCTATGCGGTGCGGTGTTGCCATTACAGCACCTTGAGATCCAAAAGTCCACCGGCTCTTTGAACTATGTGAACTGCCCATTGCCACTTCAACTTCGTGATTCGCTGAGCTATATGTGACTATGGTTCTTCTACGGATTTAGTCATTTCAGGATCGATCACGCATAGAAACTCCTAGCATAGCTCGCTCTATCACCCGCTGAGTGATCTATACTACAGCCGATCTTGATGAATACTGTTTACCAACAAATAAATTATTAGAAATGAAGGTAGAAAACGCATGTCATTTCATAACTTATTTATTTTAAATCGTGTAACGTTTGTTTATAAAATGTTATAATAAATATGTTAACCACATCTAACAGTTCTAAGCTTATTAATCAAATTTATTTTCATTAATTGAAGAACAAGTTAATTATAATTATTATTAGGTGTGAAATGACTAGTGATTTATACCCTCATTTTTAATTTGTTTGTTGGTAAAGTACTCATTAAGAAAGGTTGTAGTATAGTATATCATTGAATTTAATTTTATTCATATTTTAATCATTCATCATATCATTAAATTCAAGAATGTTTCTTTCAAGTACGCTCCTACACAACTATGTTCAAAAATGAAGTTTGCTGTCGTTAATTATAAAAGGATCAAGTTAACTATAAAACGATCGAGAAAAGACAAGAAATTCAGCTGTTGCCTCAAATCTTTCAATTGACCAGTGTAACGTCATCACGCACCGTCGCCGTCCACGCTGCCGATGGGCGTCCTCCTGGTGAGGTCGGGGCTGCTGCCCCACGGGCTCAGCGCCCCCAAGGGACTGGACAACCCCGCTGTTACCAGCGTGTCGTCATCGGAATCTGGTTAAATGGTGTTTTTTTAGGTACAGGTCTTTTCTTTAACATCTAAATAAAATATATTTGGCGCAGTCAGTAGGAGAGGCGAATCAATAGTATGTCGAGAAATTGCTTGTCTTTGTCTTAAAACTCCCAAATGTGACGTAAGATTGCGCCAAACATATAGATTATTGTTTTTATAATACTTGAAGTAATATAATAAAATACAAAAAATATATTTTCATGTGTCTTGTCATTCAACCGCTAAACTAATAATGAGGTAAATAAATGGCTGTATTTATGTGAAATTTTAATAATATTTATTTGAGGGATGATTTATTGTCGTCGTTAACCATTCCTTACCATCGTACACGTCGTAGAAATTTTCCTTCGAGTCGTTGTTCGATTGAGAGCTTTTCTTTTTTCTCTTGCTCTGCAAACAGTTAATCAATCTGAACATTAACTCAATTACAATTATGCAAAAAACATGCTTCAGCCATTAATGATTATGAATCAAGAACGCGGACGAAGTCGCGGGAGTCCGCTTGTACTTTAAACATTTAAACTAGGACTTTGTCTTCATTTATCCTTTTATTTATTTACCTTAGTAAGTTCTTCCGCTACAGACATCTCCAGCGCATGATGCGTTCTCGCGAGCGCGGCTAAGGCCTCCTCCAATACTCTGTTTCGCTCTATCTGTATACATAAAGACAAAGCTAGCAGTATAATATATGATCAAACGAACTTCCAAGTGAAGTTCGATCATTATTATATGAGTTGCATCCTTGGAATATATGATAATTAAACAAAGGTAGTGTCCTTATTTGGTTGGTAACTATGCGCACTATTTTTAAAGAAAATTAAAATAGGAAGTCAAAAAAGTACTTCTTATTACTCGTAATGCCACCTCAGACCTCCATCTTGGATATCTCTCATTATTTAAGAGAAGGTATTGTAACTTGTACAAACTTTCCTGTATTATTTGGGAGAGCTTCTGGGAGGGTGGGTGATCATATATTCCAAGGATGCAACTCATATAATAATGATCGAACTTCACTTGGAAGTTCGTTTGATCATATATTATATTTCCTTGCATCCTTGTTCATATATGATAATTAAACAAAGGTAGATGTTAAGAGCGAAAGGGAGAAAGTTTGGAAATATATCATAAGTTAGTTATAATTATGATTTTTATCATTCATTTCTATTCGAGTTACAATCAAGAACTAAATTTCTTATTCTACTATCAATCTACCATATAACAATATATGGATCTAGCGGATTCCGCTTTGTCCAAGAAGTGTTTTAGTAAGATCGGGCAAAATAGAGGGATGATCTTGTCCAGTTTGCATTCTTTCACTTGATGGGATCACTTGTATGTTATTAATAGTCTAATCTGTGCCCGAAGGTCTTAAATATCTTTTTTAACAGATATTATCCGACGTTTGGTGTGATATATCAAAAATAGAACATACTGATCGGTCCCTGGAGCAGCAGCAAATTTTATGATATTTGTTGATATTATTTTGACACTGTTATTATATAACAATTTAAGATTTAACTTTATTAAAGATAGTGTGTGAACCCTGTCTACAGGTGCTAATAAAATTACCAGATTCTTTGGATTCTTCCCAGGAATAATCGGTAACTTGAGGTTCCCAAGTGTTACAATATTTAGGGGTTTTGGTTTATAAGCCCTTCTGAGAATGAGCATTCAACCATTCGACAGTACTTATAATGTCACCTTTAAAGGCTGACAAGTCTGACCGGTAGGGATTGAGATTGCTGTAGTCACACAACTACAACCACTGATAAATTGTCTAATTAAGAAGGTAAGCATGCTTAAAGGATAAACAAGCTTAAAGGGTTCAAAAACGTGGGTGTTATGTATTGATATAGCAATATGCCATAGCTTCAGCGATGTGATAGACTGTTTTATTGTTCTGTCAGCATGCCCAGTATCAGGACAGACACAGAACAGATAGATTCTGGAGGAACCAGCCAGTAAAAACTCTTACATAAGAGAAGATGATCTTCGAAATATGTTAGTAGAAAATTTTCATGCTGGATTTGAGTAATAAATATCTGAAACTATTAAGGTGGAGTGGAAACCAGAGTTGTGTAGGCCACTATGGAAACCCTAGTATTTCGGTGTAGAATGTATTTCAATGATTCTTCTAGAGTCTTTTAATATCAAACATTACAGTTTAGGTATGGGATTTCGCATCACATTATGATGCTAATTAGTGAATATCCCGTTGACCGGGAAAGTGTTTTGTGACTTCACAAACAGCTTATTGAATAGGGACCATTCGATATCCGAATTAACTATTGCAGATGAGCGTCGAGGTTTGTATTTGGTATTCGCATATAATGCGAACGCACACTGTCACACAAACCATTTACAAAACAATCAGGATTGAGGTGAGGATATTGTTTGCCCACAAACACTTATTATTGCATTTGTGCAATCTATGCGTAATACTATTGCGCAATTAGTTAATTATTAGTGAATGAACACAAAAAGAAAAAACCCCAAGTAATTTCTATTTACTTTTCTACTTATTATGATAGATCATCACCAGTACCTACTTAGCTACGAGTACTGCACTGGAAGTTGAGCAAATTCGCGAATAGAACATGTTGGTAGCTTAGTGAACTTTTTAACGAATTCTGCAGTTTAAGATAGATAAGTGCATGGATTTTAGAAGCATATTTTATAAATCTTGAAAAATTACAGGACAGGATAGTTTGTTGTTTTCCAGTGTCTGGATGTATATTATGTACATTATAAAGTATTTATACGTATTATATAAATGTACTCGTATATTATGATATATCAGCTAGTACCCATAACACGAGGTATGCTTTTCGCTTATCTTCTCTTTTTTTTTTTTTTTTGACGGCGAAGCTTAAGTTTCGTTAACTTCTTAGCACAATTTTAAACTGCAGTTAAATTAATAAGGTACTGTTCATCATGTGTATTGCGAAAACATAGGATGTCGTTTAAGTAACCTTATGACTAAAAAAATATTTATTTATTTAAATGCATTTTTTTTTTTATTGAACCATTTCTTAGTGGAACTTAACGGTGCGAGTTAGTGCGAGTACCTTTATATACCATAGCTTATCCTATGTAAATACGGATAAACTTCACATAGGGCTATTATGCGGTTCTTATGATATATATTCGCTCAGATACCCGTCCATCACGTGGTATTATCCAAGTTGTTCTTTAATCTTTCATTTTGAAAATAAAGTAAAAATTTTCATTATTATGGTAAAATTATTTTTAATTTACATATTTATTTGGAAGTGCATTGTCACTTTAATATGGGCTATGTGGCAATTATTTACAAATTATTTCAAGCATTTTTTTTTTTTTTTGCTTTCAGTTAGTAAAAAGTATTTTGAAGACTGAATAATTTTACTACGTAATGGCGCAAAGTAGCCATGTTTGATCGAATACAGTAGTACGTTTTTGTTAGTTGTTTTAACCAACTACTGTAAAAAAAATTGGAACCAACTCGTAACCGTACGAGGTAATGTCTGCTAATAGTGAGTCTGCGCCGGGGCACAGATCTTATGCAAGGCGATAGTTCGTTATGGCGATAGCACTGATGCTGAAAAAAGGGCAGCGAAGTATATAGTCTGTCTCCTGTATCCTCCTTGCGCCCTGCTCACCTAACAACAAGGTGGCCGCATGCCAGTTTCCCTGCTAGAAAGTCGTAGGTAGGTCGGCCCTCGAGGTCAGGGTCTGATGACCCTGACCTCGAGTTTGAGGGCCAATTGAGTTATTTCTAAAGAAAACCTTTTTCTCAATAGCCTTGTTGGCCTTAATCATCACCAATAAGCAAAAAATGTCCCATTTCTGGCACACTAATATTAATTGAAAAAAAAAATATATAAAGTAGGACTTAGCAGTTGCATTCTATTTTGAAATTATTTATGGTGAGAGTCACAAAGCAAGCGGCAAGCGTTGCAAACATTGCTTTTGAGGCCTTAACGTTGTCGTGACCTTTTTACCCGACTACGGCGAAGCCAAAAGGAAGGGTAATGATTTTAGGTTTACATGCCTTTTTTGATGGCATTGATGACTATGCACAGTTGTGCTGAAATATACTTTATTTTATTAGGCTTTAATAATTACGTCCAGTACAGAAGCAGAAATTTCTGCATTCAGCTTTGAGAATTGCGGACTTAACAATTTGTATAAATTTTCACCTTAATATCCGTGCATCGAATGTGCATCGAACGTGGATGGAGACGTGTATCCGTCTTTATGAAATTGTTTTATTTCTGGGTCATAATCAGATGATTTAATTGAGGCGGGAGCCTTTGAAAGTTTAGGCTCAGTTAAGTCCTTATTTTATTCAGGGTTGTCGGCCAATATAGGCCTCAGTTTTATATTGTCTGGTACAACTACAAACGATTTCGAGGTTGAATCACGGCAGTATACGTTTACTACGGTATCTTATCTAAATAAGCTATTTTATTTCGAAAAAAAAAATTTTGCGGGTATAAAAATTATTTGTGATTGCAGATGAACGTTACATCTAATTTAGACTGTACGTATTTTCTGCTTAGGTTATGGTTGAAAACTAGATACCTGGTTAAATTTTATAAATAAAATGTCAACCCCTATCTCTTTATAGTTTGGAGTAGGTATTATGGCTAACTTATTAACTCGCAGTTAATCCGAAGGCCCACCATTATCCTTGAAGACTCTCGGTCATTATATTTTAGCATATTATAACCAAACTCCTAGTCAATTGAAATGAATTGCAATAACTTTAAATACCGACAGTTTTGCCCAATGCCTCTTTGTAAATTGGAGTAGGTATTATGGCAAACTTAGAAACTCGCAGTTAATCCGAATGCCCACCACTATCCTTGAAAATTCGCGGTCAGCCCGGATATCTCCTTATATTTTAGAATATTATACCCAAACTCACAGTCAATTGTAATTAATTGCAATAACATTAAATACTGGCAGATTTTCCAATATCTCTTTATGATTTGGAGTAGGTATTATGGCAAACTTAGAAACTCGCAGTTAATCCGTATGCCCACCATTATCCTTGAAGACTCGCAGTCAACCCGGATACCTCCTTAATATCAGTTAACAAATATTCCATCAGTTATCCTTGAAAACTCGCAGTCAACCCGGATACATCGGATATTTTGGAATATTATGAAAAAAGTGAAATATTATGATTAATTCGTTAATCTACAATTATTTCCTGCAATGGAACACTTCACTATATTTTTATTCACTGGGACTGAAATATCATCGACAAACACTTCACTAACTTTCTTTGTCGGATTATAAAAAATCTAACGAAGATATTTTCTCTTCCGATATTTTTCGAATCTTCACTGATCACTGATTTTACACTTTACCTTTGAAGGCATATGAAATATGAAATAAACTATATTAACGAAAAAAACTTCTTTCTTTTATTTTTGTAAGAGACGCGTGCGATAGTTACCGCGCACAAAAAAGGAATGAGAGATATCCAAGATGGAGGTCTGAGGTGGCATTACGAGTAATAAGAAGTACTTTTTTGACTTCCTATTTTAATTTTCTTTAAAAATAGTGCGCATAGTTACCAACCAAATAAGGACACTACCTTTGTTTAATTATCATATATGAACAAGGATGCAAGGAAATATAATTAGTGTTTATCAGGCACAATTATTGGTGCTTAAATAAAAAATCACAAAATCGTAACCGAGGAGCTCCTACATTTGGCGCAGTCAGTAGGAGAGGCAAATCAATAATATGTCGAGAAATTGCTTGTCTTTGTCTTAAAACTCCCAAATGTGACATAAGATCTTTATAGTACTTGAAGTAATATAATAAAATACAAAAAATGCATTTTCCACTACAGTATTACAAATTAAATAGTGTAGTTTTTTAATATATGCTTAATTTTTGTAATTTTAAGTGCGTTCATAATGTTCAATGTTTGGCGCAGTCAGTAGGAGATCACGTGGATCATGTGGATAGCGTGTTTGTCTCCACCGCGAGTCTGTGTGACAAAAGACTGCACTAAAAACAGAATCTCCTTTTTCTTGAAGTCCTGTGTGGCGCAGTCAGTAGGAGAGGGAAGATCACCTGTGTAGCGAGCGCGTGTTTGTCTCTGTCGCGAGTCTGCGCCACCAGCGCGGCGCAGTGCCGCAGCGCCACTAGCGCCGCCTGCCCAGAGCCGCACGCGTGTTGGAACCTCTACAGGACAATGGAATTAATGTATAGTGGACTTTCAGATTCCAAAAAAAGGGGAAAAAATATACTTTTGTTTATCGATAGTTTAACAGATGTCTGCGTCTTTATTTATTTATTTTATTATTCTACAAAAAACATATTTAAATTAAGCCTAACCATAATGCAACACAAACACACAAACACAGTTGGTTTTACTATGCACTGGTTATTATTACATAATACAATATTTAAGAAAAAATTAAGTAACAAACAAAAAGAGAAGAAAAACAAAGAACAATCCGGACAATCGTTAAAAATTGTTGGAACAATACTTATATTCCAGCCTTCGCTAACCCATCTTACGATGCAGTTTATTTACAACTTAAAGACAGGCTGCGTCTCATCTGACGTTAGGTTACGAAGCAGTTTATTACTAACTAAAAGATTGACGATGACTCATCTGACAGTAATCTACGATGCAGACTAATTTACTTACTATTTACTTGCACTACTCTAGAGACAACGTACCATGTAAGCGGAGTGGTGCAGCGAGTTGCCGACATTGACACTCTTGTCTAGAGCGGCGACTATCGCAGCGCACTCGCGCAGCTGAGTGTCGAGGAGAGCCAGACTATTCGTGGCCGTGGTTAGCGCGTCTTGCATCGAGCCTACGGACAAACGAGCGATTCTAGTGCTACTCTAGCATACTGCAGCTACATTTCATTGATTGTACGCAGCATAGCGTGCATCTTGTATATTTGTAAAAGTGCTGCCTAACCTCAACGTTTTTGTTACAACTTTACAGCGTAATTTGTGAAAGCCGCATGTAAATAAATAAGTAATATTATCTATATATATATAAACGACGAAGTCGGGTTTGTTACATTTGCTGTCGAGATTTGCTGGACCAATTTGGTTCATAATTGGTGAGAGGTAGCGGAGAACCAGGAGAACGACATAGCATATTTAAGGTAGGGGTAGGGTAGGGGGTAGGGTTGAGTAAGGTTATGGTAGGGTAGGTGTAAGGTAAGAGTATGGTATGGTAGGGGTAGGATAGGGGTAGGGTAGTGGTAGGATAGGAGTAAAATAGGGGTAGGGAATGAAGCAAAGCTTGACCGGGTAGTTTGAGATAAATATTTTTTTTTTGTTTCGATCCATTCACAGTTACTCGAATTCCATTAATATTGTATGTGCTTAGTCTGAGCCTGTTTATTAAAAATTATACAGATTTTTTAACTTATTAGCTGTTTTCTTACTAGTTTTTGTCTATGACTATATTTATCACCCTATCTTAAAGAGGGCTTTTTTATAAGAGAGGGGATAACTATAATGAAATGATATTTTCGATCACTCGATTTCAATATAGCTATGCATATAGTATAGCTTTTGTTTAGCTCTAAATTTTGTTGAAAGTACACATTTTTTTACTTACTAGCTCTATGTATTAATGACCATAATAAAAATATTAAACATACAAGCTCTGTATTCTCTATGATGAAATAATGACTTACCAAGCGGTTTGCACTCGTCCTCTAGATCCTCAGTGGCCTCCTTGGCGGAGTCGGGCGGAGCGCCCGCCCACAGGTAGTGGCCGGAGTACGCTATGTGCTCTTTCAATGCGGTGATCCACGACTGTTGCCAAACAGATTCTTTTTTAAAGGAAATTTCTGGTAGTTTTTGATATTTCTTAATCTCACAAAACTTGTAACTCCACAGTAATAAATAAAATAAAAATAAAATAAATAAATAAATATACTTAAACAATACACATCACTATCTAGCCCCAAAGTAAGCATACAGAGTAGCTTGTGTTATGGGTGCTAAGATAGCTGATATTATAATATTAATATACAATTATATACTACATATAAATACTTATATAATGTATAAATACACACAGACACTGGAAAACACCCATGCTCATCACACAAATATTTTCCAGTTGTGGGAATCGAACAAACGGCCGTGGATGCAGAAAGCAGGGTCACTACTCACTGCGCCACGCGGCCGTCAAAGTAATGCATGCATTATATTTCTGCTGTAATATGATGTCTGTAATTCTGTGATATATATATATTTTTTTATTTTATTGATTATTGATATACCAGCAATTACAACAAGAAACATTAATAATAATCTATACATAGGTATACTTAAAAAGTTCTAGTACAAATCGAAGCCATCTTTTAAAGGTTTAAACAGCATTGTTGTTTGTAGTCTGGTTAAACTTAAAAATTAAACAACGCTTAAAACTACAAATTACATTTATGTCAAGTGTCAATTGATTAAATTGTTAAATATATGAGATTTGTATATTATTTTTATAGCGTAGGGAGACTAGGGACTCAAAATATTAGTAATTTTTTTTTTCACAAAATACCTGACCTTACAAATGTTGTATGGAACATCTGATCACACAAATTGTGATCCTTATGAATGCAGTATGTCTTAAAAGATTTGTATGGTCTGGTCCTTTAAGAAACATATGACCATTCAAAGATGTATGGTACTGGCCTGACCACAAAAATTATGGCTGGTATTAATGGTGTGTCTCATGAAAGTTTTGTGTGATCTGTTTTCTTATGAAACATTTGATCATACAAATATTGTATGGAATGGCTATTAATACAAATGGTGTTTAAAGAGAGCCGTTTATCGAAACGTCGTATAGAGCGTCTGATGATAAAAATATTGTATGGAACGACTGACCATACAAAAGTCCCAGAAGGGGGAGAGTGAGTATCAAGGGACAATAACTTGTAGGGAGTCAAGAAGGCGTCCCGGGAACACGCAAAGAGCAAGTACCGGGTTCACCCTCCCTCGATTCGGCCCAAATTACCGAGAGGTTGAAAGGGCCATGGGAGGTGGTGGGTTGACCATACAAATACTGTATAAAGCCTCACCTGCCTGCACGCGTGCACGCTGTCCCCTGTCGACGTCGCTGAAGTTGACGACTGTAGAACACCCTGTATGTGAACATCTCACCTGCCTGCACGCGTGCACGCTGTCCCCCTGCGGCACGGCGAGGCGGTGGCTCTCGCCGTCGCTGAAGTTGACGACTGTAGAGCACCCTGTATGTGAACATCTCACCTGCCTGCACGCGTGCACGCTGTCCCCCTGCGGCACGGCGAGGCGGTGGCTGTCGCCGTCGCTGAAGTTGACGACTGTAGAACACCCTGTATGTGAACATCTCACCTGCCTGCACGCGTGCACGCTGTCCCCCTGCGGCACGGCGAGGCGGTGGCTGTCGCCGTCGCTGAAGTTGACGACTGTAGAACACCCTGTATGTGAACATCTCACCTGCCTGCACGCGTGCACGCTGTCCCCCTGCGGCACGGCGAGGCGGTGGCTGTCGCCGTCGCTGAAGTTGACGACGAGCAGCGCGGGCTCCGTGTCGGGCGCACTCAACGCCGCGCCGTCCAGGTACTTGCGGTCGCGCCACCGCCCGCCCTCCCGCGCCGCCTCCGCGCGCGACCCGTAGTACAGCAACACGCCTCGTTGGAGGACACCCTGTATACATAAGAATATTGTTATGAAACGATCTGTTGAAAATATTTGAAAACTTATCATTGAATTAGAATGCCTAATAAAATTGTAATAATCCTTTTTTTGTTGTTTCTAAGTCTCCGTCGAAACGGCACGGCCGATCTATATTGTCTATTATTCGGCCAGGCAGAAAGGCATATGCAACTATTCCTCGAGTAATAAAATATATAGAGTATTTGATGATTTGTGTCAAGTTCTTTGTTAGTGATTCGCGTTAGTGATTTTGTGCAATAATGTTTAGTTGTGTAATTATTGATCATAAATTGTTTAGTATAGGCATGCAGAACATGTCGGGAAGGGGAGGTGAGTGTTAATGCATTCTAAAGGGATCCCTTAAACCTACACCCAGTCACGAGTCCTGTGACCTGCTCGAGGCGTTTCCTCTACCACAAAATGATAGTACATCACTGTCGCTGCTACCTGTCACATTTTAATTGGAGACAGATATTTTCTTAGTCAACAATGTTGTTCTCTCTTCTCGAGACATGTTGGCACGGCTAGTAATCTACATTCTTCTTCATTCACGGCTCTGCCAAGTCTTCTCGAGGTCCTTGTATCACGTGAATCACTTCCGATCTATTGTGATCGCCACTGACCAGGTTTCCCCTACAATACTGGTTGCCGCCGTGTACAGCAGCAGTTTCTTGACTGGGATGTATTTTACCTCCTCCGGGTTACTATTAAATGCCCTAGGTGGAGGTTGCGTTTATTAGTAATCTACATAACCCATATAGGACTCCATCCAAGGAAGCCAAAACTCATTGCTGCCAGGTACAGCAGCAGTTTCTTGACTAGGATGTGTTTTACTACCTCTGGATAACTAAGCAATGACCTAGGTGGAGGTTGCGTTTATTAGTAATCTACATTACCCATATAGGTCTCCATCCAAGGAAGCCAATACTGGTTGCGGCAGTTACAGCAGCAGTTTCTTGACTGGGATGTATTTTACCTCCTCCGGGTATACTATGAAATGCCCTACGTGGAGGTTATGTTTATTAGTAATCTACATTACCCATATAGGTCTCCATCCCAGGAAGCGCGACCGCTTCAAGAGCGGCCCCTCAAACCGGGCCGCGGTGCGCTGCAGCCGCTGCACGGGTCGCACGCTCAACACGTCGCGCATCTCGTTGTCCTTCGCCAGGTCTATCGCTAGCTGTCCTGTCCACACAACACGTACATTCATTTCACCATAATACACCTTTTTACGCCTTTACTATTAAAGGCGTACTTTTCACTCACCTGTCTCTATTTAAAAAAAATGTTTGTTCCTAAAAAAAAGGTGTCTATTTTAGAAAAAGATTGTTCAAGGGTGACTTGTTTTGTGGGATAAGAGTTAAGGCCGAAAATAACTATAAAAACTAAAATTGACTTGAGATTAGCTATTTAGTTATTCAACTGAGGTGAGTATCTGACTTAATTTTTCTTGTGGGATCTGGTTTTTGACGACTTCCGTGGCGCAGTTGTATGCGCGGTGGATTTACAAGACGGAGGTCCTGGGTTCGATCCCCGGCTGGGCAGACTGAGATTTTCTTAATTTGTCCAGGTCTGGCCTGGGAGGCTTTGGCCGTGGCTAGTTGCCACCCTACCGGCAAAGAGTACCGCCAAGCGATTTAGCGTTCCGGTACGATGCTGTGTAGAAACCGAAAGGGGTGTGGATTTTTATCCTCCTTCTAACAAGTTAACCCGCTTCCATCTTAGACTGCATCATCACTTACCATTAGGTGGGATTGTAGTCAAGGGCTAACTTGTAAAAAATAAAAAAAAAAAACTGGTGTAATGTGAACATCAGTGTCCAGTTTCCGGCAAATCTTCTGGGGTAGTGGGATCCCAGCCTAATAAAAATCTTACAAACTTACCACTATTATTTCTGAGAGTGGTGTCAATGCCATTCTGCAGCAGCAACACTGCGACTCGCGCATGGCCGCGGTACGCCGCGCAGTGCAGGCACGTATTGCCTTGCGCGTCCACACAGTTTATGCTGGTAGGGTTCGAGCTGCTTAACTACAAAAACCAATTGAGCGTGATATATTTATTTTCTGACTGTATAAGTGCTGTAGGCTCCTTAATGGGACCTCAGCAGCGTCACTGGGGATTTTGGGCGAGCGCAGAAGCATCGCCTGGAGGGGTCCGAAAGAAATGGGTGGAAGGTTTCTCTAAGGGTGTCTCCTTTTGGACCTCAACTTGGTGGGTTATACTGGAAGGATGTTTTGGCCTGAGTGTATTTATTCCTGACGTCCTCTGAATGTGTATGGAGCCTATGTCTGAATGAAGTTCAAAATCGGGGAAACAGTGTAAAATGGCGGGATAAGGGAGATGAAAGGGAGCTCTCTCCCTTTCATCTCCCTTATCCATATCTTGTTTACTCTCTGATATCCCTCTGGATATCAGAGAGTAAACAAGATATACCTAGGAAATAAGAGTAAGAGAGGTATTTTATTTTTATTCTCTTACGAAGACAGGAAAACGGCAGAGAGGAGCATTGGAGAGGGGAAGACACAGAAGGAGGGATAGAAAGTGATAGAGAGAAAAAAGGAGCTGTCTATCTCCTAGTAAGTAAGAGGGAGAGTTTGGCATAGGAGATTAGAGAACTGAGGAGGGGAAGATAGTAGTTGCATATACTAATAATCAATATATTGTAAGAACAAACAAATATAATACAGTTTAATGTTAAAGCTTTCTCATCATCATCATCATCATCATATCAGCCGATGGACGTCCACTGCAGGACATAGGCCTTTTGTAGGGACTTCCAAACATCACGATACTGAGCCACCTGCATCCAGCGAATGCTTTCTCATATCTTACCAATTCTTGCACTTCATCTACCCGTCCCTCTCTGGCAGCAGTCAAGAGTTTCCTCTCTCTGTCCCTCCTCTCAGCCAAGCCTGCAGCCTCTAACAGTCTCTGTACATCTTGTGTTTTGCACACGTCAATTGCTGTCTTGCCTTCACCATTCATTATGTTGACGTCAGCTTTGTAGTTTAGGAGAAGAATCACTAGCTCCTAAAAAAAATGTATTAGAAATAAATATAAGAATACTTTGTACGGACACACACATATGTAATGCAATATAACATACACACATAATAACATGCTGGATTAGCATTTTCGTAATGTTGCCTATGGTAGTCTGTACCTACCCAACTTGAATATAGTTCGGTGGTGGGGAATTGAACATTTTTATTGTAACATAATTGATGTTAGTAAATTACATTAAACATAAAGTATTTTATTCATATATGAGAACATATACAAAAAATATATAAACATAGTAAAAACATAGGATATGGATGATATGGATATGGATATCAAATGTAAGGGTTTGCTGTCAGGAATACGAAAAAAATAGTCACGTGACTTAAATCCAATATGGCGGACGTCCAAGATGGCGGCCAGGCTATTTGAAATGCACCCCCATGATATGGGTATCAAATGAAAGGGTTTGCTGTCAGGAATACGAACAATATACAATTGTTATTTTTAGTGCGTGCCAAAAGTGTGTTTTTTTAGTTTTTTTAAATATACTCAGAGGCACAATTATACGCCCACATTAATATACTCGCATCATAATGAACAGGGCAGATAATTGTGCCTCTGAGTATATTATATTTACAAACAAATCTCAGTATTTCTTAAGTTCAACCCATGACCTTTGGATTCAAAGCCAAATAACTGTACCAAAGAGGCATTTGAGCTACAAATTCCCTCTTCTATTACTGACCCCACAGTGGGAAATGAAATTTAGGCCAAGATATGAATGACGATTGTTTCATTGTACCTCATTCCCAATAAACGAAGCTTTATGTAAAGCTGTGTCTCCACTGTCGTTGACTTCGTCCACATCTGCCCCCGCATCCATCAGTGCCTCCACCACTTCTTTGTGGCCAAAATATGTGGCCAGGTGTAATGGTGTCCATCCTAAGTTGCTCTTGGTTTTACCTAAAACACACATAACCTTCATCATCATCATCAATAGCCGGTGGACATCTACTGTGGAATCCTTCATGGACTTTTCAACAAAATGATCTCAAGCATTCAGTGGCTCCCTGCAACCCGCTTGATGTCCTCGGCCCACCTAGAGGGGGTCAACCAACACTGAGCTTTACGGTGTGGGATTTACTTTGTTTCCTTCTTTTGTAGTGTACAAATAAAGTCTAAATAAATCTTAACAGCTTGTTAGCTGTATAAGTCAATAATATTAAGTTGTTATGTATAAATTAAATTCAAAAGTTTGTTAATAATTTAATACCAAATTCCTTTACCTTTACAGTTGATATCCAAAGTTAGTTTTCCTTCTATTTTCGCGTCTAGAAGTGCTTTAACCATCGACAATTCTCCATGTCTTGCAGAGTACAGAATAGACTCTTCTGCTTCTAAGCTAGGGTTCTCGGCTTTTGTGGACATTTTAGAGCTATAATTCTCCTCTCCTCTAAATCAACTATCTTGAGTCAGTACATTTGTAATTTTATACAGATGTAATCTGTTGTCGCATTACATTAACCGCCGTGTGGCCTGATCAGGAATATCATATTCGCAACCTTGCAAAGTGGAGGTTATTATGAATACTCTTACTGTAGTAAATATATGGTAAAAACAACAATAAATAATTAAGCAAACAATATTTGCGCTTTGCGGAATGCGGATTGCGGATCGCAGATGCGAATCGCAAATTTGCGAATTTTGACAGCCAATATGACAATGACAGACGTGACAACACCCGCCGCCCGACAATGGCTACGTTTCAATTTTCACATACTAACGATAGCGCAAACAAATATTTTTCAAATTTTTCTTATGTAGGATTGGTTCATAAGTAGGATATAAGGTAGGATTTTTTTTAACAGAACGAATATTCATGGTCATTTGTGGTTATTTGGCAAACTTGGACCAAACTTGGACACTGTGCATGTTCCTGTTTACGTAACCACAATTTAAAACTAATTTTGACGTACGTCGTACATATTCTGTTTCGTTTCGATTTGACATTCGTTTTATTTGTTTACAAACATCATTTTTTGATTTTAGTCAAATAAATGCATAATTTTTGCGGTTAAATATTAAAGAAATGGACGACAACGTGCAAAACTGTTGCCGTATATGCTTGGATGTAGAAACTAGGCATGTCTCTATAGTGGAAGACTCTATAATAAGCATGCACATAAAATCGTGTCTTCCAATCAATGTATCTATGAGTGACGACCTTCCCAAGTTTATATGCGAGTCCTGTGTATCACAGTTGAACGAGTTTTATAATTTCCAACTGAATGCCCGCTGTTCGCAAGATTGGTTAGAGTCGTCACTACAGGAGAAGTCGAAGAAATGTGCAGAATCCAAAACTCAAGTCCATCCGCTTCCGGATTCGGAATACAACTCCGATTCATTACTGGAGTTCTTAAATAACACCGAAAACATCGAGGAGTATTTAAACAACTTAGGTAAGTTTATATATTTATAATAAATATATAATGTGAACCATTTTGTATAGATATTTTGCTTTTTGTGAGAGAACTTGTCTGGGGCAACAATGTTTATTCCTGCCAGGGAAGATTGCTATTGTGAATAGCAATCTTATCTGTAAATAATAATAAAATACTTGCTAGTAACAGGCATTTTAGTATATGGCATAGTTGTTAAGCCTTTGATTGATTGGCGTAGTAAAGAATATTTTAAGATAATTTTCTAGAGAGTATGCCCTGAGTGCTGTGATAGCCCAGTGGTTATGATCAGATATGCCTCAGATTCTACAGGGTGTGGGTTCGAATCTGGACTGGGGCATGCACCTCTAAATTTTCAGCACTGCATTTTAAGAAATTAAATATCACGAGTCTCAAACGGAGGAACGTGAGGAAACCTGAGTATTTTCTTAATTCTCAGCATGTGTGAAGTCTGCCAATCCGCATTGGGCCAGCCTGGTGTACTATTGGCCTAACCCCTCGCATTCTGAGAAGAGATTAGAGCTCAGCCGAATATGGGTTGACACTGAAAATATCCTATGATCAGTTGTTTGCTCAATCAATCATTATTTAGTGATAAGAGTAAAGACTGGGTGTGAGCCTGGTTACATAGTTATTTTTTGTGTGACATATACATATTTAGTATAATTTCACAGGTAAAGAAGACATACCATCCATAGTAAACATGTTAGATAGAACTGTAGCAACCGAGGCAACTAAATTCAACAACTGCAAATCAATTAAACAGCTGAGCCCAAAAAAGAAAGAATTACCTACTAAAACACAGAAAACAAAAATGGACATTGACATTTTAGATTCAGATATGAATATAGTTAAGGAGTTAATGAAGAAAGCAGTGCCAAGGAGTGAAATGAAAAGCATTGAGAAGCTATCATGCTTTGCTTGCAAAACAAAATTGGATACAATACAAACACTGTCACACCATTTAAGCATATGTGATAATGCATTAAGAACATGTGTGTATTGCAATATATTATTTGATTCTAAGCAGAAAATGAGAGAACACACACTAACACACTCTGGCATAACACCACTTACATGTAACTGTGGTAAAAGATTTGATACCAGAGACAAATTGTTAAGACATTGCAAGAGTTGTGAAATAGATCACATTTCGTCTATGGGTTTTGTTTATTCTTGTAAGCAATGTGGAGTGACATTTAACGAAAGGTTCCAATTGTATAAGCATGCCAAGGAACATGTAAGGAAGGCTGAAGAAAGGATTTGTGATATTTGCGGGCACACATTTGTCAGTGAAGATGCTTTGGCAAAACACAGGAAAGAGGAACATGAGAAACAAAACAATTTGCTATACAGGTATTTATAATGCATATGTTACAATGATTTTTTTGTAAAAATTATAATTAGGTCATGAAAACTGTGAGTGCCGTGATAGCTCAGTGGATATGACCTCTGCCTCAGAATATGGGTTTGAATCTAGAAACGGTGAAGGAAAAATATTGTGAGAGAATTTTCTTAATTCTCTGTGTGGATGAACTGTGAAGTCTGGTAGTCTGCATTGGGCCAGCATAATGGACTCTTGGCCTAACCCCTCTCATTCTGAGAGGAGATTTGAGCTCAGCAGTGAGCTGAATATGGGTTGATAATGATGACGAAGAATGAAAACTGATGGATGGAATTTACCTTTTTGGAGCTTAATTCTACCAATAGGCTGTTAAAGTAATCAATTATTTTTAATACCACTTCTTCTTCTTCTTCTTTCTTCTGGGCCGTTTCCGCACTTAGCCAAGTGTTTGGCCGTTGTGCGTGGGTCCCTTGGTGTAGGTTCCCGCTGGATTTATTCCATCCAGCCGAGCTCGCTCCAGAAGCTTAGCAGGCCGCCCAGGTCGCCGATAGCCTCATGGAGTGTCGCTGTGGAGCCAATGTAGGTTGCTCGTTGTTCCGTTACGCCTCTGCAACTGAGCATAACGTGTAGCGGTGTCTCGTCCTCCTCCATGCAGGCTCTGCACAGAGGACTGTCGGTCAAACCTAGAATTGAAAGGTGTTTGTTTAGCGGGCAGTGACCTGTTATTAGGCCAACTACTGTTCTCAGCTTGTCTCGTGTGAGGTTCATAAGTTTCTTTGTTATCCTTGGGTCGAGGCCTGGGAGTGCCTCTTTTTAACCGACTTCCAAAAAGGAGGAGGTTCTACGTTCGGCTGTATGTATGTTTTTTTTTTTTTTTTTTTGTATGTCTACATGTGGTATACCACTTCTGGAATGTTCAATATCTAAATAGCTAAAGGACCCAAACCAATCATTTGTGCTCAACTCAAGTAGTAAAGACAAAAGTCTAGCCAACAAAAATATTGTAGTCACACACAGGTGCTCATTAAAAATATGTGTGTATTAAAATAACAATAAATATTTAATGTATATCTTCCAGATGTAAGGTATGCAGTTTCACATCGCCAGATCGCAAGAAAATATTCTGCCACGTACAAAAACACACACAGACTAAAAAATCTATAAAACATTTGTGCGAATCGTGTGGCCGTATATGCGCCAACCAATCATCTCTAAGGAATCATCTACTCCAGCACACACCAAGAACTCATAAATGTCATATTTGTCATAAAGGATTTGCAGATGAGAAAACAAAAGAAGAACATGTGTTGGAACACATAGAGATGGTCATGTGCGAAAAGTGCGGCCAATCTGTAAATAGTTATAAATTGGCTGAACATTCTTGTTTGTAACCATTGGCCAATTATGTTTGTCACATTGAAAATAAGTATAATTACTATGGAGTTTAGTAGATAGTAAATGGTTTAACTTATTGACTTATGGCCATTAAGAATCTATCACTAGTTGAGCCCTATGGATAGAAATAATAGGGGTTAAAGTATGAAATTGCCGTTTTATTGCAATAGGTTTTTTGAATTGACATAGAATCTTCATGGTTTGAGGTTTTCGAATGAAACCTTTTTCAAATGGTTACTATGATGGTTCTTTTTTTTAAAAATGTGAAACATTTGAATATCGGCTTTCAATTGTTTTTGTTATTCAATTTAGACAAGAAAGATGGATACTGCGAAAATTCGAGTGATTTTTGAATACGAGTTCCGACGCGGAACTAACGCGGCAGAAACAGCCCGCAATATCAATGCTGCGTTTGGAGAGGGGTCTACTAATGAACGCACCGTGCGATTTTGGTTTAAACGCTTTCGTGATGGAAATTTCGACCTTAAGAATGAGGAAGACCGCCCACACAGGTGAATTAAGAGAGATAGTGGAAGCCGATCCTAGTCAAACTACCCAGGAATTAGCGGCATGGTTTAACGTTACCTTACCCACAATTTTGACTCACTTGCGTCAAATCAATAAAATAAAAAAATACGAAAAATGGGTGCCTCATGATTTGACTGATCTGCAGAAAGAAACGCGTGTTGAAACTTGTGTTGCCTTGTTGACCCGGTACAGAAATGAAGGAATATTGGATCGAATTGTAACATGTGATGAAAAGTGGATTCTTTATGATAACCGGAAAAGAAAAATGCAATGGCAGACCCCAGGTCAAATGCCACAACAGTGTCCTAAAGCAAAACTTACCAATAAAAAGGTAATGGTAACTGTTTGGTGGTCTCAGCATGGTGTTATTCACTATAGTTTTCTCCGATCTGGTCAAGCAATAACGGCAGATGTCTATTGTGCCGAACTCCGAACCATGTTGACAAAACTAGCAGTTAAACAGCCCCGACTCATGAATCGACCTTTACCATTATTGCTCCACGACAACGCGAGACCTCATACAGCACGAGAAACCATTTTAACCCTTCAGGAACTGCAGTTAGAAACTATTCGTCATCCTCCGTATTCACCAGACCTTGCTCCAACGGACTACCATTTTTTTCGTGATTTGGACAATTATCTACGTGACAAGAAGTTTTCTTCCCAGGAGGCAGTACAAAATGCTTTCACACAGTCTGTGCAGTCTAGATCGTCAGAGTTCTATCGCAAAGGCATTAATGACCTTTCCATTAGATGGCAGCAATGTATAGATAATAATGGCAACTATTTTGATTGAATAAATTTGGTAAAAATTAAAAAATAAACAATTTAGATTTTCAGTACAAATCGGCAATTTCATACTTTAACCCCTAATAACCTAACTATCTATAAACAGTGTGGCTTCATATAGATAAAATAGATACCTACAGAGATACAGTCCCAAATAATAGAAAAATAAGATTTTACATTAGGACTGATAATTTCACATTTAAGGTCATGATTAGAGTCGCCGCAGGAACTAAATGAAACTTCGTCAAAAGAGGTAACATTAGAATATGCATCGAACGATACTCAAACCAACGTAACATCGAAACGAATCCAACATACTGTCTGATGGGAAATTGAAAGCTGGCAACCAAAAGCAAACATGGACGTTAGCTTTGCTATTGTATCAAACCAGTATCGGGATACTGTACTAATAGCAATAGTATATTCCAATAAGGGATAGATGTTGCGAAGTACAATGTCTTCATACTACTAATGCGAGAGGTTATCTCCCTTAGGATACCGTCTTGCGGACTATGCTCTTACTTATTAAGTGTGAAATGACTAGTGACTTATACCCTCATTTTTAATTTGTTTTTTGGTAAATAGTGCTCATCAAGAAAGGCTGTAGTATAAGTACTCTTTGAAAATGAGAACAATAAACAATACGACTGTTAACAAATTCATTTATTAATTATTATCATTATAATAAAACTTAATATCCTCAACTAGTAAGTAGAGGAAACAGTTATTAAATAAACACTAAACAACTCTGAAATATATCAACGAAAACGGAAAATAGTGAGAAAACAAATAAAAAAGTCTTCATTTTGATCTTGCAATAACAATTTGTGTTCATTTAGCAGAAACAGAACCAGCCGCGATGTCCAAAATTAAAGAAATCCGCGAATATGATCCTTATTCTGTATGGCATAAGGTTGTTAAGGTCGATAAGCGATTTCATAAATGAGGGTATGATGACGTACTTCTTGTTTTTGCGAACACCTGCAATACATTAAAACGGTAAGAGTGGGTAAATAAGAATTAATACAGGAAGAAATTTTTTCAAGTACGGATATTTTTATATTTTGTACATAAACAAAATTTAATGAACACGTATTTTTTCTTTTTTTTTTTAACTCAACAATAACAAAGTTATCGTTAGCTAAAGTTTAAACATTTAAACAGAATTTGAGGGTCACCCTATCGCTGTACTAAGTAATAGCACAGTAATAGGCAACTACAAAATCAGCTGGTAGGTACTAGGTTAGCGAGCGCCCGCGCCGAGGGCCGTTGACCTTTCTACGTTTATTTTTGTACCTATTATTTTTTATAATAATTAAAGGTCGTCACTTTTGAGTTGAGTATCGATTTTCCCTTCATACTTTATTGGGCTTAGGACCATCAATAATGCGTAGTAATAATAAAAATTATAAACTTTCGATTGGAATAATGAAATACAAATGATGATTATTATTACGCAAACTTTTGCATTAAAGGATGATTCGACTTAAATGCGCAAGCGACGGCAGATTGTCTGTCACTAATCGCCCATCGGCAATTCGGCAGGCGTCCTCAGGGATTTTTCGATCCCCTCACCCCTGCCACCCCCGTCAGCCGAAGCCGAAGCGATATGACTACTGCCGGTATTTCTTTGTCGGCGTCTTACAAAGTGCCGCCAGCAGTTGCGCAGTTTGTTTGGGAATGTGTCCATTATTTTGTTATTTCTGAGACATAAATTGAAAAAAAAAATTACATAAAATGTATCGAACTGTTTGTAGATTTATGTTCTATTAATGATACAGAACCACGAAAAAAAATGTCCGCACTAAAGTCCGAATCACCCTGTAGATACGTGAAGCATAAAGTACCGAAAATTGCCGTGAGCGTACGGGGACAAATAATAGCAAAAATTATGTTAGGGAGGGTAGGTAAGTGCCCTTGCTCAGAATATACCTAACTTTCCAATTGTGAAAGAATGTTCTTTCGGAAATAGTTTCGGAGCTCATTCGGAACAAATAAAAATCAAATCTTACGTCTTTATAATATTAGTTTAGATTAACGATAATATTTTCAAAACTTGCCGCCCCGTCCCATGCAAAATAAGATGTGTTAGGTAGGTATCTATGCAGAGAAATGATAGAACATTTGAAAACCAAACCAAGAGGATACCTTCAATAATTAATCTCGCGGCCTCTTTCGCGGTGATCTCCGAGTACCACGAGACAAATCGGTGGCTGGGCGGCGGGTAAAGACCAGTGGAGATAGACGCCAAGTAGACAGATGTTGTGTTAATGTTCTTTGTCCACGTGTCTAGACGGAGCTCTTCACTCAGTGAGTCCATTAGACCTGTTTATGATGACGAAACATTATTACCATCTTAATGGCCTATGGTCCGGTCAGGAGACGGGATATAGAGGTAGAATAAGATCTACCAGAAAGCTCAAATTATAGGCTTGCTTGGTGTGACAAGGTTTATCTTTGTATCACGATCATTATCAGATGATAAAGACTGGGACTGATGGCTTTACCTGCTCAAGGTACGGTATGTAACACCACTAACTTACTAATTTCGGGCTTAGAATTTGTACCGAGAATATTTTGAAAGAAAGTATAGTCCAATATTTCATAATCTGACCCAAGACTTGTACTCAGGACCTGATCCGAAGTCACAGACTATAAGCGCTGCTCTAACCAAGCTGTTTACGAAACTTTAGTCACGGTTAATGTTTAGTACCTAATTACTTTCTTATAAGTAGACCTGCATACCTGAGATTTTTTTCAATTCTCTGCGTGTGTGAAGTCTGCCAATCCGCATTTGGCCAGCGTGGTGGACTAAGGCCTAACCCCTCTCATTATGAGAGGAGACTGTTGCTCAATAGTAAGCCTAATATTTTTCAATGATTATTAAAAGTAACTGTTTAGTTATCGAAGCGTTTTCTATCGCTTACTGGTGAAATGGTCCTTCGAGCCGGAATATATTTAAATTAATTTAGTCTAAGTCTTGGCATACTAAGATCCTAAGCGAATGTAATATTCTTAATCAGTCAGTAGATTAAGTCTTTGCGCCTTTCGCCAATAAATACTAAGCATAAGAATTTGTACCCTCGGTGACTGAGTGTGTGCTATGTTAAATGAAACTTAATATATTCTACAGTGTAGGAAATATTATGATTAGATAAATATAACATGCAATATCCTCATAAACCTCTTAGTCCAAATTTGGCTGCACAATAAGGCACCATGTCCGCACATGGCATCAAACCAGCGCTCGAGTTCACTGCCACTATGTGACCTTGACGCCTCTCTATCATGTTTGGCAAAAACGCTTGGATAACCTGAAAAAAACTGCGGTAATATATACAGGCCTGGCTAATAACGGTTCAGGTCAATTTATTATTTTGTCTTCTAAATAAGCTCTGTGCTGGTTAGGTATCTACTATCCAACAGTGGACAAGCAAAGGTATCTTCAAGCAATAGTCTAAGCAAGTCTAAGTTATAAGCAAAAGGAGATTCCTTAACATCCGAAAAGTGCTGCCCAATTTTAAAAAAGTTGCCAACCTACTTTAAAAGTGACGGCTATTTTAAAAAGGTTTCGCATTTTGTATCAGCCAAATCTGATTAACCATATAAGACTGCACCGTCTCTTGACAAAATAAATATTACCTACCTAGTAAAAGAGAAATTGGTTTACGCAAAAATATGCCAAAAGGTCGACGATAACAAGTCGAGCGACTATGTCCGCTCGTAGGCTAGCTAGCGCGTACGTCAGGGCACCCGCGTTGTGCTGACAATAGAAATGTCCGCTTACCCAAAAATGTGCTAGAAGGTTGACCTCAACAAGTCGAGCGACTGTGTCCGGTCTTAGGTTAGCTAGCGGCGCGCACGTCACGGTGCCCGCGTTGCTGACCACAATCGAGATGTCAGCCATCTGCTGACGCATGCGAGCCGCTATTGATAATACTTGCTCCCGCGCTGTTACATCTACTGTGTAGCCGAAGCACTGGAATACCATTAAATAAATCTTTGGGAAACATTCACATCACATCCTAATGTTAAGCGAGTTGTTTAAGTAAACCACCATAAAGTATTTACCCACCATATTTTTTTTTAATATCCTACCTACAACAGAGCAACAGTTCGATATAAACATAGTCCACTACTATTTACCTAGGTAGGTACACTTTTCCTCAATGATTGATTTCTTAAATGACAAAAGCATTTTTCCAAAAGCTTACCAGAGATTTTAGCATCCAAACAAATACGAGTATACCTACATCTCCATCTTTCTTCCTAATTTCGTTAATGACTGCGTTGTTTCGTCTGGCGTCGATGTCCCAGCAGACAACAGTTGCGCCCAACTCAGCGAACTGTATGGCCAACTCTCGCCCTACACCTGCGCCTGCACCAGTTATCTGAAACACGCGTTACGAAAAGTGCAATCGGGTGAGGCGAACGGACGCTGAGAGGCTTTTTTGGCAGTATAGAGGCCTGCGCAGAAAGAAGATTTCAGTGATTCTGAGTTCTGTTTTCTGTGTTCCGTATTCCTAATTCGTCTAAGCTCCTAGGTAACATTTAGTATTTTAACTTTATCTTTATCGGACGTCAGATATTACAAAGAACAAAGGACGCAGAATTTAGACCTCTTTCTGTTTGCACCGTCTCTATTGCCGAATATTTAGCTTTAATTACTAGAACGCTAAAGTAGGTACCGACTATATCTGAAGATACCTTACTGTTATGTCCGTCCTTTAGAATATACACGAGTATCTTACCAATACTGTTTCTCCATACAAACTCTTCATCGCCGGCGGTATGAAAACCCTGAACACCGCCATAGCACACGTGGAAAATATCTTTATAACTAGCACGACCGTATCGAGGGCCCACAGAGGGGCTGCGGCTAATCCTCCGCTTCCCCACCATGGCAGTATCCATACTTCTTGGAGATATCTAAATTTGCGAGCTATTAAACCTATGCAACGCACAAATATATTTATCCTACGCATAGTAAACTTTATATAAAACTAAATTCAACATAATTATAAACCATCCAAATACTAACGTGACTTAAATTTGACACTTGTTTTCAAACATACGTATGTTAGAAAACAAGTCCAGAGAACCTTTAAAAAAAGGTTGCAAACTTCTCTGAAAAAATAAAAAAAATCATAAATGGTAATGGCAGATAAGTTCTGTGGGTAGTATTATAAATAGTTATCTATTAATGTCATCATAGATGATTATATTGACTGTCATTGTTTCTGTCTGTCGTGTGTATTGACAACAATTTTGTTTTAAAAAATTCTCAAGTCCTATGAGATTTAATTAAAACAATTTGAAATGGCGAAACCTTTGCAAAAAGAACGAGAAAACCGATCCGCAGAAAAGAAAGATTTCACGTTCCATCCGTATAACATCACGCCGGAGAGCGCTCATACTTCGATTCTTCTTCTGGAATCAACTGAATCTGAAATATTATGTCAGGTAAAAGATTTCCAAAAGTACCGTCAAATTGTTCATTTATACAACAATTAAAATGCTGTGTAGATATGTTGTGAAATAATACAGGATAGTATGTCAACCTTAGATTACCTAATACACCTACCTAATCAAAGTAATAGACAAAATACAACGACACTTGATGACATTTTAATAATATTTTTTTGAAAGAAACAAACTAATATCACCCAAACGAACTCAAGACCCCACGATTCAAAGCCACACTCTATCCACAGGACCAAAGATCCTGTTTCTACTCAGTTATTCTTACAGACTCTACGAGCATTAACGAAGTTCTCAGCACAAGAAATGCAGAATCGTCATGTTCTCTACAATTTGAACGCTCTAAAGTACATACTGCCCCATATTGAACACCCTGAATTAAACATCAGGCGTTTTGCGTTGAAAGCTCTAGCACAGTTGTGTCAGTTGCCAAAGGGACCAGAGCAAGTGCTGGCAAACCCAAAGAATTTGCGGACAGTGGCCTTTATACTAGTGAAGGTAAGTGATACCTACTAAGGAACTCCTTTATCCTTCTCTTTTCTAACTAGAGAATTGCAAAACGATAATGTTAAACGTTGCCATCATAAAGTGGTTGACGTCGTTACTCGTGATCTGCACCTAACACTTTCTATTTGAACAGCAAATGTGTTGGATGCATGTCAGGCGTTTGCGTTTCTAGCCACTTATAATTAAAACACATTCCAAACTAGAGAGAATATACGTTTTATAAGTAAGTAAGAGCACCCTGACGTCTTAAACATCTATGCATCAGGAGTTATTGTAATCAAGCGGAAAGCCATTTACCGTATAAAGTAATCTAACTTCTTAGGTTGCTGAATTCTGGTTGCTAAAAATAGGTCACAGGCATCAGATTTATCAATTGCAGAGGAGACATTCCCAGTAAGTATATTGAATATCTGTTATTGATTGAATTTTTATCATAGGTACCTACGTTAATCATAAAATTTCACACGTTTCCCTATCAGATAGAAGATGTATTCGTGCTAGAGTTTGCGTCTCTAGTGCTGGCGGAATTGACTCGAGAGCCGCTGGGATGCGAGCAGCTGGTCTCAGCTAACATCCTCAACAGTCTCTGCTCTCGTATGAAGAACAGCCTCGATCCGGATGTTCAGAAAAATTGTTTACAGGTCTCACCTTCTTTTAGTCATTTGACATTTTGCACTAGAAGCTTAGGGCCTATAAAGCTTTGTAATACCAGATCTATCCTCGATATTGAGAGAGATAGACTGACCTAAATTGCTTAGACCTTGAGATTCCCTCTAGTTTCGTCTGAGAGAATTCTTTTTCTCCATTCAACGAGTTTGCCTTTATAAGATTTTTATGTAGGTAGGTACTAATTATAAATACCTTAGACAACCTTTTTACAGACTCTAAGTAATCTGCTCGAAGATCCAACATGCGCATCAGAAGTGACGAAGAACCAGCAGTTTAGTTGGCCGTCCATTTTAGCTCTAATGCAGAGTGCGTACTTGGCGATACAGCATGCGGCTCTGAAGACCGTCGACCAATTGATATGCAGATATAAGGACCAAGTGGTGCAGAAAACATTTCGCGCTTCTACTGGCGTGCTGGATCTGTGTGATATTTTGGAGGTAAGATAGATTAATTTGACAAGAGTACAATTAATAATTTGGTAGGGTCATTATGAACTAATCTTTTACAAACGTTCAAACTTCCCAAATTGCATGATACTTGGTAATAGATATCCCCCAAATCTACACTTATGTACCTGATACTGTTGTCATATATTTATTGCTTTATAACCTGTAAAATTCAATATAATCATCAGCTGGTGGACGTCCAAAGAACTTTCTAATACTATCACGGTTTCGATCCGCGTGCATCTAGTGGAATCAAACAATATCAAGCGGTTTGGAGGTAGCCGCTAGATTCTATATCAAAGACATTTATTTATTTTATTTTAGCGTGTCACAAATTTCTTGTGTTAAACATAACCTCAAATGTTGTCTTAAAATCTACCAACGTAAAACAATACAAGGATCATAAGATCCTTCGTACTGTACCATTTATTATTTTCTAGTCGTATGAATTCCGAGATGTACACGTCCAAGTTCTAGGGGTGTTACGTAACTACGTAGAAACCGAGGAGAATGCTGCCCATTTGTACCAATCGGGATGCATCTTACGTCTTCTGGCTTACCTTGAAATGGCTTTGCCGGCTATGAAACCTCACTGCCTCGCCGTACTGACCAAGATATCCTTCACTGCTAATGGGAGAGACGTAAGAGTTCTTATAAATATTAAACTAAAATAGTGTACGAAAGTTTGTGATTTATTAATAAAGTTTATCTTAGGGGAAAAATATTGTCAGAGATTTGCTGTAGGTAGGTGGGTGGTCTATTTCGATATGAGAATCATTACTCAAAATTTCACAATTAAATAGATCAATACGTAGGTGCCCCGTACCTACATATATCTTGAGTTTATTAAGGTTATACATGTAGTATAAATAAGAGTCACAGTGGAATTGCTAAGTTTTATTAAAACAATCAGAGCTAATTTACATTTTGCGTGTTCCCTATCGCAGAGCTGGCGGAAAAGAGAAATTGTCACAGACAATATATTATAAACTAAGATGACATTGACAATTGACATTAATAGGTACACTATGGTTGTGAGTGCAGACAGATAATTATAAAATAATTAAGATTAGCAATATATTAATATTGCCTGCCCAATTGCAATTATCACTTTACAACACTTCCCCTCATGCGTAACATGAGAACAAATCTCTACAATGCAGGATTATACAAAACATAAAAATTAACAACTCAGGTTAATAACAAAAATAATCTCTACATTGCCCATCTCATATCTAGCATGATAGTATAAGTGGTACAACAGACTCACAATTATAAGGATACCAATACTCACAAGAACAGATGCCTATGATTCTACATCTTTCATACCCAAGTCATTAACAAAACCTAAAAATTTATGATTAGTTAAAGGTTTTGTAAACATGTCAGCTAACATTTTTTCAGTGGGTAAATAGCTGACTGTGACATCCGTTTTTCTAATAAAATCCTTAACAAAATGGTAACGAAGGTCAATGTGCTTTGTCTTCTTGTGGCAATATTCATTGGTTTCAAGCAATTTGATTGCACTTTGATTATCACTAAAGATTCGACAATTAAAATGTTTCACAAAAATTTCATACAAGAAATTTCTAAGAAAACACACTTCTTTGCATGAATCACTTAGGGCTAAGTACTCGGCTTCAGTACTTGAAAGCGCAATACATCGCTGTTTGCGCGACTCCCAATGCACAGTAGAGCCGCCAATTTTAACTATATATCCACTATAAGACCGTCTGTCTACGACATCATTGGCCCAGTCGGCATCTGCAAAAACTGTTAAATCAAAAGTACCAGATTTAACGAAAACTAATTTCTTATCTTTAGTGCCATTTAAATATCTTAATATTCTTTTTGCAGCCAGCCAATGATCTCGTGTAAATGCAGTATTAAATTGGCTTAAATGACTAAGAGCATAAGTAATATCAGGCCTTGAACATACTGACAAATACATTAAGCTTCCAATCAACTCTCGATATGGATACATACTATCCTCTACAATATTGTTACATGAGCCTTTTTCCAACTTATTAGCAACCATAGGTGTAGAGGCACTCTTACAATTTGTCATACCAAAACGCTTTAATAACTTGTTAATATAGTCTGATTGGTCAAATGTTATAGTCCCATTGGCTCTATCTCTATGTATTTTCATACCCAAACAATTTTTTAAAATGCCTAGGCGTTTAACACTAAATTCAGATTCTAGCAAGTCATACAAGTTTTCCTTATCCTTAGAACTATTACTAAAGATATAAAAGTCATCAACATATAATGCCAGAATCGTTAATTGCTTGTTATTTCTTTTTATATAAACACATGGCTCACATCTATTTTGTACATAACCATTGTTAGTCAACAAAACGTTTACACTATTATTCCACAGCCTACTTGCCTGTTTAAGGCCATATAAACATTTCTGTAACAAACAAACTTTAGTCTTATCATATGAGAACCCTAAAGGCTGTTCCATATAAATAATTTCATCAAGACTACTATGTAAGAAGGCTGTGTTTACGTCCACATGTTCTATGTCCATATTTAATTCATTAGCAATACAAAACAAAATTCTAAGAGAAGTATGACGTACTACCGGTGAAAAAGTTTCAGAGTAGTCAACACCCGGTTTTTGACTAAAACCTCTTGCCACAAGACGTGCTTTATATTTTGTACTGTTACCTGACTCATCAGATTTTAATTTATAAACCCATTTGGAACTAACTATATTGCAGTCCTTTGGTCTATCAACTAATTGCCAAACATTATGTTTTATTAAAGAATTATATTCATCACGCATTGCTGTGAGCCAACAATCTCTATTAGGACTTGCCATTGCCTCATCATAAGATTGAGGTTCATCATAGATAAACCATTGACAAAGAAAAGATACATCTGATGAATCAGATAAGTCATAATCTTTATACCTATCTGGCTTTTTATTCCGAGTGGAACGAACCAGTCGTTCGCAACTGGTACTGGGAACCTGTAGCACTAAATCTTCCCCTCGAACGATAGTCTCGTTCCATACCATTGCATCTGACTGATTACTGTCTCTTTCACTCAGCACACTCTCCTCAGCACTTTGGAAGGAAGATTCCCCTGAAACTGGAGACAAAAATTCATTATTCCGCTCAGATTGACTAGAATTAATGACCATGTCATTTTCATGATTGCATGGACTATTGCTTTGCAAATCCATGTTATTTTCATTTGGACCTATGCTTTGCATATCCACATTATTATTAATATTTCTATTTTCAGTTGGAACCATGCTTTGCAAATCCAAACCTGAATAATTTTCATTTATAGGGTTGCTTTGCATACCTATATTATTATAAATAAAATTATTATTATTACTACTATCACAGTGTATCATTGTATTATCACAGTGGTTTAAGAAATGGTTTTCAAAAAATATTACATTTCTGGAAACAATTATCTGCTTAGGGTTAGTGGGGTCAATCAATCTATAGCCCTTAGTGTTCTCACAATATCCTACAAAGATGCAAGATCTTGATTTAGAATCAAGCTTATCTCTTTTTACCTGTGGAATAAGTGTCATAGCTAGACAACCAAAAACACGTAAATGGCTCAGGTTGACTTTGTTACCTGTCCATGCCTCCTCTGGAGTTTTATTGGGAACTGCTGCTGTAGGGCTTCTGTTCTTAAGATATATAGCTGTAATTACAGCTTCTCCCCAATACTCTTTAGGAAGACTAGCTTCACGAAGCATACAGCGAACTTTCTCAAAAAGTGTCCGGTTAAGTCTCTCAGAGACACCATTTTGAGACGGACTATAAGGAGCAGTAGTTTGATGAACTATACCCTCACTCTGTAAATATTTAGAGAAATAAGCACTGCAATACTCTCCACCCCTATCAGTTCGCAGACATTTTATAGAAAACCCAGTTTGCTTTTCAACAGTTGCTTTAAAATATTTAAATTTGGACAAAACTTCGGATTTATATTTTAATAAATAGCCATATGTTTTTCTAGAAAAATCATCGGTAAACGTTACCAGATATCTAGACTCACCCAGACTACATACAGGCATCGGACCACACACATCAGAATGAACAAGCTCCAACAACTGCTCGGAACGTTTTGCTTCACCCCTAGGAAAACTTTGCACTGCTTGCTTCCCCTCAACGCATGTTACACACTTGTTAGTGATTGCACCATGCTGAGTCGAGTGAATATTAACACCAAAAGCGAGTTTACAGAGAACACTTACCCCATGATGACTCAAATGTCCAAGCCGCTTATGCCATAAGCACAAGTCAGGTGTAACTTTGGCATTTTCGTAACTAATTGTGTCTTGTTATTTTTCATAGGAATCTTAACACTACCGTAACCTAGACATCTTAAGGTTGTACCATCAGCAACTTGTACAGTTCTATCACAATTTGTAATATAACTAAACCACTTTATTTCTTTACACATGTGCATAGACGCGCCTGAATCCACAATCCAGTCCTTGTTCTCGAAGACACCAAAACAGTTGGCCACCAATGCTGTTGTTGTGTTGCCTCGCTGTTCTTTCTTGTATTTAAAACATTTTGATTTTTTGTGTCCACTGCGTTGGCAAAAATCACAAACAGGTACCTTTTTAGCCTTACGGTATTGTTGCTTTGACAAAAGGGCCATATCGTCTCTGCTTTCAGTCCTTCGTCGACGTTCTTCTTCTTGCAACAACCTGGTTCGTACTAAATCACTGGATATTATACCTGTGTAGGCAACCGCTTCGAGACTGGAAACTATTATATCATATTCTTGTGGAAGGCCGCTTAAAATTATCTCCGCCACTTCAGCATCCTCTATGGTACGACCAATATCTACCAATTGTTGTACAAGAGTGGTAATATGTTCAAAGTATTTCTCCATACTATTAAAATCGGCATATGAAGCGTGATGTAATAGTCTCAACAATGCGACACGCCTCCCGAATCCTTTGTCTTCAAAGACTGAGCTTAATTTGTTCCACGCTTGCTTTGCTGTAGTAACATTTCGTATATATTGCACACATATAGGTTTAACAGATAAACTTATACGAGCGAGCGCGCGTAAATCCTTTGCAGGATCGACAGGCTCAGCTCCTTCAACACAAGACCACAAATCTTCTATGATGAGTAAGTGACGCATGTTAAATTTCCAGATTACATAATTACTCACGCCTTCTAGCTTTTCATGATGCAGATATCCACTCGCAACAGGATTCGCAGAAGCCATTTTTGATGAGCTCTGGTGACAATGGGTGACAACGTGTTACCACGCGGTCCACGCAGTAGATGTATTTTCTCAAAATTTTCACCAAATCTTGTAAATCGCGTGATCGGCCTATAACCTCTTGAGTTTATTAAGGTTATACATGTAGTATAAATAAGAGTCACAGTGGAATTGCTAAGTTTTATTAAAACAATCAGAGCTAATTTACATTTTGCGTGTTCCCTATCGCAGAGCTGGCGGAAAAGAGAAATTGTCACAGACAATATATTATAAACTAAGATGACATTGACAATTGACATTAATAGGTACACTATGGTTGTGAGTGCAGACAGATAATTATAAAATAATTAAGATTAGCAATATATTAATATTGCCTGCCCAATTGCAATTATCACTTTACAACAATATATACCTACCTACTCGTGTGTGGTGAAGAATCCATTAACAACTACGGATAGAAGAAAACGCAGCAGCAGTTTATCTAAATATATTTCAAAACTATTCTTTATGTATCACTAAACTATTCCAGGCTCTTTACCAAACTGGCACAGACCTGGTGTTCTGTCATCAACTGCTCAGTTCCAATGTGGACCTGCTAGCCGATGCAGCCATGGGCGTTGCCAACATGACCAAATTGCTGCCAGCCGCTGTCCGAATGTCGGACACTAATATCATTGAAGCGCTTTGTGGTATGTTCATTATCAGCCTATTTTTAGGGCGCTATAGAAAGGGGAATTCGCCGCACCAATTCGGGTTGGACATCATTTCGTCCGAAATTCCTCATTGCCTGAAGATGCAAGTCTTTGAACAGCGGAAGTTGTTAATGATGACTCAAACAGTGTTGGTCAAGCCCCCACTAGGGGGATAGATGACATCATGAAGCAGGTTACAGGGAACCGCTGGATGCAGGCGACTCAAAACTGTGGTGTTCGAAAGTCCTACCAAAGAGCCCATGACCAGCCGATTTCAGCCGATAGTTTAACAGAGTTAAGAATTATTGATTGAATTATCTTCTAAAAGAAAAGATGGAGTTATCTTCCAAACACGTTTTTCGTCACCTTAACATATTCACATTTTTATTTTCTTAGCTATTCTAAGTGACGATGCAGCAGTGTGGTTCTACATTCGCATGAATTCCCTACGTGCCCTGGCTGAACTCTGTCGCATCATTCCTAAAGCAGCCTTCAGTCTCGTGGAGCCGAAGATATTTGCTTCTTTGAGGAACATCAACAAGAAGTGTAAGATCCAAAACGCCCATTATATTTTTTAGCACGTAGCAATTGACCCGCCTAATAGTATACATAAGTGGAAGGCACTTCGCAGAGCAGAACTTAGCAGTTCTCTTGTAAAGGGTGTTTATGCTGTGTAGGTTTGCTCTTGACTTCAATCATCCCTGATGGATAGCGATGTTGGGGTCTAAGGAGCACGCTTGCCTAGAAGATGCCTATTCACTCTTAAGCCGCAAAGACATTTCATATTTTCGCAGTTTTTTTGAAAAACGTTAATGGAAAACGTTACGTGCGAGTCGACTGGGTGTCCACAGCAAAATGATGCCATTGTTCATGGCGTCTCGCTGTTCTGTGGTAGAATACAGAAACTAGATTGTAAAGTTCCTATGCACAATCTCCCAAGTTTGCATTGCGAGACTTTGCAGTTTCGTCCGTCGTGAACCTGGTTTTCCAACGAGCTGTCACAAAAAGCTTTACCATTACGAAACTGCATATCTAACATCGTCATTAACAATCCATATTCAGCTCAACAGTGAGCTGAATATGGCGTTTCTCCTCTGAATGAAACGGGTTAGGCGAATACTCCACCACGCTGGCCTAATGCGAATTGGCACATACGTAGAGAAATAAGTAAATTCTCAGGTAGGTAGGTATGCCGGTTTTCTCTTGATGGTTTTCCTTCATCGTTTGAGACAGGTAAAATATTTAAAAATGCACATAACTGAAAATTGCATGCCCCGGACTAGATACCTATTTACGAGACATTCTTAAACAAGTATACATAATCTTCTAAAATATCTTCTACAGTTAAAGAAACCCCAATAGAAGCGCAACGTCTGGCAGTGCAATGTTACATCAATCTGCTGAACTACCACGTCAGCACCAAGGCCATGCTCAATGCAGAATTTATGCAAGAGTTGCTCAATATATTACAGGTATGTAGTACGAATACATGTCTCGAAGTCGTTCGACGTTACGGTCACAGCGTAAGTCCGGTGGCAATCTCCAGATGCGCGCCGCGAGAATAAACTAAATATTATAACTATTTATTTTATATCTATAAGACATGCGTAATATTAATAATAGGGGGTGAAATGGGGGTTGAAAGTTCACATCGAGTTTCACAAGGACGATGTCGCAGGCGTCCCATAGTACCTACATAATATAATTAGGTCTTTCGTCCCATCGTAACGAAAGAGGGAGCTTTATTTATGCTATTAAACTCCAAGTTTTTTTTTCAGTTAGACTTAGTTTACAAGCACTTTTGAAACGTTAAGTTATAAAATGTTAAATCTCTTTTGTTACCATAAAACAAATTACTTTATACTACTACTTTAATGTAAGTGTAATCTA
Source organism: Bicyclus anynana (assembly GCF_947172395.1). Classification (NCBI taxonomy): domain Eukaryota; kingdom Metazoa; phylum Arthropoda; class Insecta; order Lepidoptera; family Nymphalidae; genus Bicyclus; species Bicyclus anynana. The sequence continues at coordinate 17,674,916 of NC_069083.1, forward strand.
ATAAGGTACCGTTGAGATAATTTATTTAATTACCAACATTATTGTACAAATTTTAGCGCATTGATACATTGTTGAAAATCATGACATGCAAAGTTTTGACTGGACTCATGAGAGAGGACGTTGCTAAGGAATTATTTACATATAAAAAAGGTGAAGAGGTAAGAAATACGAATTTACTAGAGGTACGTACAGCTTCCAGTTATGTACCTACGCATCTTCTTTTGGAATACCTAACTTTGCTTGTCTGATTCTTCAAGATCTTTCCATAGAATTGTTCAGTTTATAGAATACTAGCAAATCTCCCGTTGTTTCTATTAAAATTATAACTATGTTAAGGTAGCTTTCCATTCATGTAAGAATTTGTAACTTTGGTGTAGTATTCAAACATAAAATCAATTTCTTCTTTCTTTCATATTCTTGAAAATCTTTGAATATACTATATACGTCTTAGCTTTAGTAAAATGTTATTTTTTAGGTAATTTCGAACAACTTGCGTATAGATCACGTAGGGTTCCGAACAGCGCTGTGCATCCTCATCAGCGCGAGCGTTACAGACGATGGTGCTGACGCTTACCTTGAGCTTGGAACTATCCATTAGTAAGTATCTTACCCAGTTGTCACAAGTTCCTCGATTACAGATGATATTAACATATATTATTTATGTTATTGTAGAGGGGAGGTATAAATAAGAGGATACTTGATAATTTGAGCTCAGTTGTTTATTAGGCAGCGTAGACACCGTCACGCTGCAGGTCGCGTTAGTGATTTTGTGTTGTAATTATTGTTTATCATAAACATAAATTTTTTAGTGTGTGCATGAATACACACACAAGTCCTGAGACCTGCGCGAGGTGTTTTCTCTACCACAAAATAATGATCACTGTCGCTGCTACCCGTCACGACACGCAGTGGCGTAACTATACTAACTGAGACTCAAAGCGAAGGTATTTGATGCCCCCTCCCCCCTAAAAACTACTTTATATCTGCACTATAATTTTGAGCAAAAACTCCGTTTTTTTAATTTGGCGGGCGATTTCAGTCTTTACTTTCATTAGCCAAACTCCAACGACATAATTATGAACTACCTAACTATTAGAAGCTCCTGAAGTAAAGTTCTCTGATATAGAGTTAAAATAAAAGAAGATCCTGTAAAACAGTATTATAATATCGTTTTTAGTATGGTGGAAAATAAGCAAGCACGATATGTAGTCAGTGCGTGGGAGTCAGCATTAGAGGAGATATTTCGACATCATCCCTCCGCCAAATTCGCTTACACTGGACGATTGGATATTAATGATTTTACTAAGGTTTATATTTCATTAAATTAGTTAATAAATTATCAGAAGTTAGTAAAGTAAATTATTTAGAAGTTGCTAAGAATGCAATTTACCTAAGTATTAGGTACATATTCTATACCTGCCAATGTCATCCTTCTATCAATCGAGATGCCCATTCTAATTGGAAACATGGGATTTAATCTGCAATAGAATAAGTCCAACTTCAACGTTAGGAGGGTTATTTTCCTCTGTCGCCTTCTTATACCCGTTCTACAATAAAGTGCTACTTATCATATTGGTGTCAATCATAGTATTTTAAATCGGTAGCCCTGAATTCTAGGGTGGGCACTGAACTATTCTAGGGTGGGCACGGCCACCTACCTCCTCCTATATACGTACCCTTTTGGGTGTATCTATTTGGAAAAGTTCCTCACATAGCATTATGTACTATTACAAAACCATCTTGTTCCTAAATATCCAGGAAGGATTCTATGTGCAGAAGAAGTTGGGTGAATCTTTTCCTACGATTTATGCGTTGGCAGAAGCACCGCCCCCTCACCAGTATCCAGTGTACATCAGTATGTTCCACCAGCCTGCCTATGACGTCGCTTCCGGTATTGATATTAAGTCGCCATGTTAGTTTCTTTTGTTTTAAAGCCATCAGTTTGTTGTAAGTTAAATGTGAACAGGTTTTTTTTGACTATAGCATAAAACCACAGTAGATAATAAAACTGAGAGAGGAGAACCGTGATAGCCCAATGGTAAGACCTCTGCCTTGTAGTCAAAGGACGTAGGTTCGAATCCGGTCCGGGACATGCACCTCCAACGTTTCAGTTATGTGCATTTTAAGAAATTAAATATCACGTGTCTCAAACGGTGAAGGAAAAACATCGTGAGGGAACCTGCATACCTGAGAATTTTCTTAATTCTCTACGTGTGTGAAGTCTGCCAATCCGCATTTGGTCAGCGTGGTGGACTGAGGCCTAACCCCTTACATTCTGAGAGGATACTCGTGCTCAACAGTGAGCCTAAATATGGGTTGTTAATGATGATAGCATAAAACAGATTCAAAGAAATTCCTACACCAACCAAAGTTGGGGTAGTGGTCTTAATTGTTACAAATAATTGTTTTTAATTTAGAAATAAATGAAATTTCAGATCGTCCATCGGAATCCCGGCTTACGGAGTCAGAGTCGGGTCATTTCCGGGCAATACCTGACGATGTCAACTTGCGTAACTACCTCCTGCGTCTACGCTTGTGGTTTGGCGAACCGTTCGTATATTTCTAAATATCTACAGAATCTTTTGAAAGTTTGAATGAATCAAGATTGAAATTAGCTCAGACATATGGTCCCCAAACTTTTATCCCAATATTACAACCGTATTGGGATTTACGTGAGTAAAAAGTTACTTATAAACGTTGTTTCTTATGAAAAGTGGATGTCAATGTTAGTTGAATATAATGTATTTATTTTATATTTTCATTTTTTTACAGAGCAAAATCTATGCATTACATTGAAATAGAAGACGCGCATTATGAAATCAGGCAAGTCCTTTATAATGATATTGGATAAGTAAGTAGAAAAGGGACATGTCTAACGAAGATCTAAAAGGATCTCAAAGAATTTGAACTTTCTGTTCATGTTGTAGGAAAAGCCAATAAGCTGTGTATGATTTATATTTGTATCTAGGTGGCGAGAAATAAAAGAAGTTTTGATCAATCTATGACCCTAAACAGCTTTTAAGAACGAATTTCCCCTGGTATTTCTTTTTAACTTCAGCTGTGTTTATTAACAAATATTGACTGCTTGAGATATTTGCTAAATTCGATATACTCTCATTTTTATTTCAAAGCACCACCTGTTTAAAACTTTGATTTTTGAAGAAACATGAATTATTTAACATCAACAATTTTAAATCAGCGCATGGACTGTTCTTGTTGTTGATGGCTTGAAACTTGAAAGTAAACTTGAATTTTTATGAAATTTAAACATCGCCATATAAACGCGTATTTTCTCTATGGTAACTAGATGGCGCTGATTTCAAGTTTACTTTGATGCAATCGAATACGTGCAAACTCGCACTAGACCATAGAGTAGGTACACTGAATATAGGGTAAGCGAACCGATACTTCTAGATATCGTGACAAGTGCGACGAAGTGTCGACATCGCTGAAGCAACGCGCTCAACTGTTGGGAGAGTTCGTGGCGGAACAAATGTGCGGACTTACGCAGGAGCGCGATTGCTCTATGCCCAGTGTTAACTTGCACGTGGCGGATTTGATGGTGAACACTATGAAACTTTATATGAGTATGAATAGTCCTTGGATCCAGGAGCAAAATATTTATTCATAATCTATACTGCTGAATATGAACTTAACGAAATTCGTTACATCCGATAACAGTGCTCCCTGAAAATTCTCCGAGTTAAAGTCCTTTTCATGAAAGAAGTCCCGCGGCTAAAACCTTTAAAACCTGAAGTAAAATTGATAGCGCCTTAAACAAATGACAACAAGACCGCCATTAGCAAATATCAATGAGCGCTATTAAGACGCTATTAGGACTTTAAAGTTTTTGTCTGTCTGTTTGTCCGAGCTAATCCTTGCAACGGCTGAATTGATTTTAATGGGCCTCACTGGAAGTCAGAGGAGCTGGTGTTTATGCTACATTAGGGGTCTATTTTATCCTGGAAAAATCAATGATTCGCGGTATTTATGAAGAACCGAATTTCATGCGGACGCCCGCAACTTCGTTCGTACTTATATTTCAATCAAGACCTTACCTTAAGTAGTAACCTTGTCAGACAAAATTCAGGGGGGATAGGGGACGATGGGGGAATTGCGGGCACGGATTAAATGCGGACTAACATGTATCTCCTCTATCTCTGCCCACCGCGTTTTAAGGTAATTGAAATTTTATTTATTTTGTGATGTTGATGTAGTTTTTGGCATTTACTATTTTTAGTGTTATTCTGTCGGTTCTGATGTTAAAGATGAGTAAAAGCCCTTTGTTGTTGGAGTTGGAATGACCTTCCGGCGTTTGTGTTTCCTGACACATATAATTTGGACACCTTCAAAGCTAGAGTGAATAGGCATCTTCTAGATAAGCGCGCTCCAACTTAGACCGCATTAATGCTTACCATCAGGCTTAATTGTAGTCAAGCGCTGGCCTATATTGCATAAAAAAAAGGCACGACCGTTTGCTTTAACAAATTTTCTTCCCCTACTTGTTATCGGACGCACTTATGTCTGGAAGATGGCATATCACACAGGTGCATACCTATACAAAGTTTGAGCAGTATGATTAATGATCATAAATAAATATTTGTTCTTGGGCACAAGGATATATCCTATGATTTTTGTGATCAGATAGGTAGGTACTATATTTAATTTCAGAATGAGCTGAACTCCCCTCTAGTGGGTCTGGGCTTTATCAAATGTGGGGGTCAGTTGGAGAGGGCGCTGCTGTACAAAGTGCTGGCAGACAGAGTGGGGCTGCCCTGCGCCTTGCACAGGGGCTCCAGCGCTCACGCTTGGTGCGAGATCGCCGTGCCAGAAATAGACCCGGTGAGAAATTTCTATTAAATTATCTATACCCCAACACAATAATGTGCTGTAGTCATGATATTGTTATTTATTATCTATGAAGTTGTAACTCATAGATAATGTCTATCTCTATGAATTGTCTGTGACAAAATGTCTTCTTGTCAAATTCAATTTCTTGTGTGCAGATGCCTCCATATAAATATTGTAATGTAATCCATTTTAATCCACATATAAATTTTATTGTACTATTTTTTGGTGAAACATTTTTGAATAAATGTTGTTCACTAATTTCTTGTTTTCGTCAATTACTTCTTTCACCACGATCATCGATCGCTCGTGCGCATCTTCAAGCTCTGCCCAACAAAGGTTATGATACCCAGATAACGTGGTGAGTAGAAAATTTTTAATAACGATTAGAGGACAAGAAAAATGGCTGATGAAAATGTACAGAATGTACACACTACGCAAACATTTGCTGGAGGTGTGTCGATTGACAAACTGGATGGCGTCGCGACCTATAATTGCTGGAAATTTCAAATGCGCATGGCCTTGACCTTAGAGGGCCTATGGGGCTGTGTTTTGGGCACGGATGAAGATCCTACGCGTGGACAGCGAGCCCTCGCTAGAATTTGTCTTGCCGTTAAATCATGTTGCGTACAATATATTCGCAACGTTACAACAGCTAAAGAAGCCTGGATCAATCTAGAGAAAACCTTCGAGGATAAAGGTCTATTTCGCCGAGTAGTGTTACTAAGAAAATTGCATCATATGTCTTACACAGAGTTCAAATCCATGGCTGAGTACATTGACGCAGTCATGACAACAGTACAACAATTATCAGACATAGGAAGGATTGTTGATGACAGAGAGGTTGCAGAACTACTACTAAGTGGACTTCCTCAGGAGTATGATACGTTGGTGTCAGGACTTGAGGCGTTGAATTTTCAAGACAACTTAACTAGTGAAACCGTTAGAGCCCGTCTTCTACAGGAAGACTTCAGGAGGAATAATAACCTATTACAAAAGAACGGAAACGGGAACGGAGAAACAGCTTTTGCTACTAATAAGAAAATGATAATCTGCAATTTCTGTAAACGAGCTGGACACACTAAGTCAAAATGCTTTAAGCTGATAAGAGAAAGAAAGAAGCAGAAAGAGCACACATCTGCTGCATCTGTATTAGCTGCATTTTCCTCTAATGACTGGATAGTTGATTCAGGGTGTACAACTCATATGTGCAAGAATAAACAATGGTTTGTAGATTTAGATATCAATAAGAAATGTATGGTAACGGTTGCAAATAATGAAAGATTAAGTTGTAATGGTATTGGCAATGTTTATGTAATGTTTCCTAATAATGTTAAGAAAATGATAAGTAATGTAATGTATGTTCCATATTTATCAACAAATTTACTGTCCGTTAATAGGTTAACTGAAAATGGTTATTTAGTGAAATTTGATAACAATGCTTGTCAAATTTCTGATGATAAGGGTCAAGTCATAGCCAGCGCTAATAACTGTAATGGCATTTACAAATTGAATGTCATGCCAGCGATAGGTTTAACAGAACATTGTTCACAGAATACACAAGTTAATCGTCAGTGTTCCGGAATGGTAGGTGGCAATACAACGGAGGCTGCATATGCTGTGTCATCTGAGTTATGGCACAAACGGCTTGGACATTTGAGCTATAAAGGTATGTGTGCACTTCGTGATAAGCTTGCTGATGGTGTACATTTTTCCAATGTTGGCAACCTGAAAGACTGTGAGTCTTGCATTAAGGGGAAGCAAGCAATGCTTTCTTTTCCCAAAGGTAAGGCCAAGAGAGCTCATAGATGTCTCGAGTTAATACACTCCGATGTCTGTGGTCCTATGTCGGAAAGCAGCTGGGGAGGTCATAAATATCTTCTTACATTCACTGATGATTATTCTAGAAAGACATGTGGATACTTAATGAAAAATAAAAATGAAGTTATGTTTCATTTTATAAAATTTAAAAATTTAGTTGAAAAACAATTAGATTGTTCTATTAAATGTTTGAGGACAGATGGCGGTGGTGAATTTTGTAACAAAAATTTTGAAATTTATTTAGCTAACAATGGTATTGTTCACCAAACCACCATACCATATAGCCCACAACAAAATGGAGTTGCAGAGAGGGTTAATAGGACTCTTATGGAGAAAACGAGATGTATGCTTTTGGAGGCAAACTTAGGTAAACGCTATTGGGGCGAAGCCGTCATGACGGCTATTTATCTTAAAAATAGATCCCCCACTGCAGCTGTGCCCGGTGCTACTCCTGAACAGATTTGGACTGGTTCCAAAGTGAACTTAGACCATCTGAGAGTTTTTGGAAGCAAAGTTTTTTCTCTAGTGCCTAGTTGTGCCCGTGACAAGTTAGATAGCAAATCCAAAGAATACATTTTTGTTGGTTATTGCAGTGACTCTAAAGGCTACAGATTAATAGATCCTCAGTGTCCTAATAAGGTTATTAAATCGAGAAATGTTCATTTTATTGAATCTTTAAAGTTCAATTTATTATCGAATGATAATAATAAGGTAACTTTTAATAATACAATTTTATATAACTGTTATAAAAGTGCAGGGAATAATAATTCAAATAATGAAAATAATTTATTAATTAATAATTTTGATAATAATCAAAATATTTCTGTGACTTCAGATGGTGTTGAAGAGGCGCCCTGTATTGCAGAGTCCAATACTAGTCGCTCCTCTTCTGGTTCCTTCTCTGATGATGTTGTAAATGAAAGTAGTATTTTAAATTCTGATCCAGTGACATCTGCCGATGAACAATTTTTATCATTTGACTCTGGGAGTACCATATTATCTCCTAATCAGTTGACTGATGGTGTATCGAGTCCTGAGCAATGTCTTGAAGAACCGAATAGACCAGTAAGGAGTACACGTGGTAACATTCCCAAAAGGTATGATGATTATGAACTAGATCTTTCTCTCTTTGCTCATAATTATGTTTTGGACGAACCTCAATCATATGAAGATGCTATGGCAAGTCAGAACAAGGCTGACTGGCAACAGGCTATGAAAAATGAATATGATTCATTGATCAAAAACGGGGTTTGGGAGCTGGTTGATAGACCTCATAATCATAATGTGATCAAATGCAGGTGGGTGTTCAAGGTCAAACAGGATACAAAAGGGAACTTTGATAAATTCAAGGCACGTTTAGTTGCTCGAGGGTTTGATCAAAAGCCTGGTGTTGACTATGACCAAACTTTTTCGCCTGTAGTGAGGCACTCAACTATGCGTATACTTTTTAGTTTAGCAAATGAGATGAATATGGACATAGATCATATTGATGTCACAACTGCTTTCTTACATAGTAATTTACAAGAGAAAATATATATGGAACAACCTTCTGGTTTTGAATGTGATAATAAAAATAAAGTATGTTTATTAAGAAAGAGTTTATATGGTCTTAAACAGGCCAGTAGAGCTTGGAACCAAACAGTTCATGATTTGTTGACTAAACATGGTTATTCTCAAACTAAAAATGAACCATGCGTATATTATGTAAGACATGATAATAATTTGACTATAATTGCTGTTTACGTTGATGATTTCTTTATATTTAGTAATTGTGACATACAGAAAAATTATTTAATTGATATTTTAAGTAATAATTTTTGTATTAAGAATCTAGGACCTGTCAAAAACTGTTTGGGTATGAATATTTATAGAGACAGAAGTAAAGGCATATTAATATTGAAACAGTCAGAATATATTAAAAAGTTGTTGATACGTTTTAATATGCAGGATTGTAAAAATGTTGCCACACCTATGCAAGTTAATGAAACATTCACTAATAATGGCAGTAATTGTAATTTACAGTGTGAATTTAATTATAGAGAACTAATAGGCTGCCTTATGTATTTGAGCGTGTGTACACGACCTGATATTTCATTTTGTTGTAGTAAAATGAGTCAGTTTAATAATTGTTACACTCCTGCTCATTGGACAGCTGCTAAAAGGATCTTACGCTATTTGCATAGCACAATTGATCATGGTTTAGTTTTTACTTGTAGTAAAAATATGAATCTTGTATCCTATGCTGATGCTGATTGGGCAAATGATCCAAGTGATAGAAAATCTTACACTGGATATGCAATTAAAATAGGAAATAACTGTATAAATTGGGAAAGTCGAAAGCAGCAAATTGTGGCATTGTCGAGCACAGAAGCTGAGTATATAGCAATGAGTGATGCTTGTAGAGATATTATGTTCATTAGACAGTTTGTGTTTGAAGTTATTGGTAAATACTTAGAATGTAAACTTTATAATGATAATCAAAGTGCTTTAAAATTGTTGAATTCTAAGGAATGTCATAGAAGAACCAAACATATAGATGTTCGGTATCATTTCATGAAAGACTTAAGATATAAAAATGTTATTTGTTTTGACTATTTACAGACAAATGAAATGATAGCGGATATTTTAACAAAAGCTTTGTCAAAAGTTAAACATTGTAATTTTATGAAAAGTTTAAATGTTAAAATATTGTAAAAATGTCAATGTCTTCAAAATTGTTTAACAAATTTTGATGTAATTAAGTATATATTATGACAAAATTATTATTGTATTGGTTTAAGGGGAAGTATTAAATTATCTATACCCCAACACAATAATGTGCTGTAGTCATGATATTGTTATTTATTATCTATGAAGTTGTAACTCATAGATAATGTCTATCTCTATGAATTGTCTGTGACAAAATGTCTTCTTGTCAAATTCAATTTCTTGTGTGCAGATGCCTCCATATAAATATTGTAATGTAATCCATTTTAATCCACATATAAATTTTATTGTACTATTTTTTGGTGAAACATTTTTGAATAAATGTTGTTCACTAATTTCTTGTTTTCGTCAATTACTTCTTTCACCACGATCATCGATCGCTCGTGCGCATCTTCAAGCTCTGCCCAACAATTTCTAGTCTTCTACTTCGACTGATCGTTAAACAACAATGGGGGATCCCGCTTTCTGCCCTAGACAAGCCCTGTGGTTGTCTTGTTGTACCTAAAGTGTTTTTCAGACAGTAGGTATGGTGCGGGTGACTCGGGTGTTCGTTTCGTTTTTGAAAGTTGGCCGCGTTTCGCTATAATAGTACGTATTAAAGACGTCCTAAGGCAACTGTCACCGTACCCATGCTATATGAAAAACACTTTAGGTACAACTAGACGGTTTTATTTAAAACGGGCTTCCTGAATTTTGTCTTCAATGTTCGTGGTTTGTTTTTGAATGTCTATTTCTATTATTATTCAACTAGTTTACGATTTCAACCGATGTCAAACTTTAATGCAGTCCAAGATATGCATATAGCTTGGCAAGTTGATGACACTCCCGTTATGTGCGCGCGGGCAGTGGTGGATTTACCAGTAGGCTTAGTAGGGTGGCAGATTTTATGGGGCGCCAAATTTGACTCGAAAATTTTCTCTTCTACAGAAATAAAAAAAATGTAACGATAATTTTAATATTGTAACGTACGTCCTGTACAGTCCTGTTAAAATATTAAAGCTTGCAATTTTATTGACACAACTAGCGGACGCCCGCGACTTCGTCCGCGTGTAAGTCGTTGTAAACTTTCAACTACCCCTATCCTACCTCTACCCTACCCTATCCCAACCCTACCCCTACCCTACCACTACCCTACCCCTACCCCTACCCTACCCTACCCCTGCCCTACCCCTACCCTAAGTAGTTTTTGTTTCTATAAAGAACATACAGACAGACAGACAGACAGACAAAAATTTTACTGATTGCATTTTTGGCATCAGTATCGATCACTAATCACCCCCTGATAGTTATTTTGGAAATATATTTCATGTACAGAATTGACCTCTCTACAGATTTATTATAAGTATAGATTTAAGGTAATTTGAACTAAGATACTATCGAATTTCAGAGTTCAGTAGGGGCTGCAAAAATTCAATAGCCTACTGGTGGCAAAGTAAACCCGCCACTGCGCGCGGGTATGAAGTCGTGCGCGTGGGTATGAAGTCGTGCGCGCGGGGCATCTCACGATACACCCTTTCCGGCCTTTTTTAAAGGTTTCTTGTTTCAGAATGAAAAGCTAGACAAACCCCTGAACTACCCAGCGGGCCTTCTCAGAGTGAACTACGTAGTGGACCTTACGGAGCGGCCGGGTAGACTGCTACCACTATCGTCGCCGGAAGCGCAGCGCGCGTGCGCCCGTGATTGCGCGCCATACACTGCGCGCGCGCTCCCAGACACATGCAAGTGCGAGCATTGAAAACCTTCAATGGATTCATCATCATATCAGCCGATGGACGTCCACTGCAGGACTGTCTTTTGTAGGGACTTTCAAACATCACGATCCAGCTTGTAGCAAGTCGCACGTCGATTCTCTTTCTTAGGATCGCAGATAAAAGTATGGGTACTTGATCACGTGACCTGTCGATAGCAAATGTCATTCCCAAACATCTTTCTAGTTTTCGAAGCGTTAGCGATCTTAGAAGGAGAATCGACGTGCCACTTGGCTGGGGGAGCTGAGCCGCCTGCATCCAGCGCAATCTGCGATTCGCTTGATGTCGGCAGTCCACCTGGTGGGGAATCGACCAACACTGCGCTTTCTAGTGCGGGGTCCATTCCAGCTCCTCGGGACCTCCACGTCCATCGGCTCTTCGAACTATGTGCCCCGCTCATTGCCAATTCAGCTTCGCGACTCGCTGAGCTGTCGATGACTTTCGTTGTACTCCGAGCATAGCTCGTTCCATCGCCCGCTTTAATAGATTACGAAATAATATTGTACCAAACTGAATTGCAAATTAAACTATAGACTACCATTCCTTGGCGGCAACTGCAGAATAACAATGCAATAGAAATGGCGTGTATACACGTCGATTTCTCGCCGCTTATACGAGCTACAGACCTGCAGTTTTAACTGTAAAGTCATCATCTTCAGTTAAACTGATTTATTCGAAATATTTTGAGATAAATATCTGTAGCCCGCGTAAGTGACATACAGTGGAATTCAGACGTTGTAGGGGCACCCCCAGGGGATAATTCAACCGCTGTGTCAAATTCTCAAACAAATAAAGGTTAAATTCGACACTCAGCGGCTGAATGATCCCCTGGACCCTGGTGCCCCCACAACGTCTATGAAATTCCACTCATAGACATCTCTAGATATATTTAGTCTGGTGAATCTAAATTTCTCAGATTAGTAATAGAATCTAAATAAGATAATATGATTGGTTTTCTTATTATATAAACAAATAAAACATATAAAAATTGTAAATAGTCATTTATTTTAAATATATAATTCACACTGGCAGTTATTTCATTTAATTTATTATATATGATGTATGAAGAACCATACAAATAAATAATTTAAATACATTGCAAGTCACTGTGGCCTAAAGGCCTAATATAAATGGACGGTTGGACAATCACAAACATTTACACAAACTTAAGCCTAGTACACAAAAGTGACAACTAGAATCGCAATTCCTTGAATTAATGCTCAGTCGCTAACATGCGAGATAAACTCTTGAAGAGAAATAGACAAATTTCAGCCAATGGCAGTCAAACCGGAAATACCGATCTCTTTCATTCACACGACAACTCCACCGCCATTGGACGATATTTTGTCTATTTCTCTTCATTTGGTTGCATGTTGGCACCACTGGAAATATAATGTATACCTAAGTGTATACTTTTTCGTTTATTACGTACGTATTTTTATGTATTGCGATTCATTCACTTGTTCAGTCACCGTTTAATTAAATTAACTTAAAATATTATTATTATCACTTTAAATACTAAATTTTACTCGGGCAATGATGATGAAAGAATTATGATCGATTTTATTCCTTTATCAATAAAAAAAAAAAAAACAAAATGTACAGCATAATACGTGTCTATATATATATAAAACTTCAAGTCCACTCTGAACACGATGCGCATGACACAGTTAGTATACGAAAACATTCCAGCCGGAATATAATGTTAGATTTTTAATTATTTAAATAATTATAAATACATAAGACAACATATAAAAACTCCTTCTTCCAGATAAATATTTTAATCTGTACTGTTTATTAATGATTATGGTTTTATTCTGAGGTTTGGTTTGATATTGTGGTCTATGTAAAGGAGGCTGACATATTATTATGTGGCGTTAAGTAAATTTAATTAATGTATTATCCATCTACCAAAGTAACGATTTGTTTAAGAATGAGTAATAAGTTATTTGAAATACAGTTTAATCATTCCAGCTTGTGTTATTTTAATCCTATTCTATTAATAATAAATGCGCAGTTCGGCATGTTGCAATGTCAGCTAGGCTATTCTGTAACGATATTTTTATAACTCGCAAGTGCGAGTTTCGAATTCAACTCTATCTCTCTCTGTCTAACACGATACTATAGAATGAGAAAGACAGCGGTGAATTCGAAACTCGCACTTGCGAGTTATACAAATCAACGTTAGAGAATAGCCGTGTAGATCGGACTATAAATTTGGAGTATATTATACCAATAAAAAAAAAATTAATATTATGTTTGTACAAATATTATAATGTACTCTTTCGCGTACAAGAAAGTGGAAAAATAAGATCTAATAACAATATTGCATGGAATGTTTACAAAGTCCTATCAAAAGGTCTCTCTATAAAGGTGATGTCACTCGCTTTTAGCAGATGAACCATTCCCGTTCCTGTGATGGGAATACGGGGATAAAATGTAGCTAATGTTACACGCTGATAACGTGGCTTTAATTAAAAGATTTTTAAAATGGGTTCTGTGGTTTAGACGTGAAAGCGTAACAAACAGACTCACATTCGCATTTATAATGATATAGTTAAAGCATAAAATAAATGTTCATACACCATTTCCTTTTTGTGTCGTATAACATCTCACATTTACTATTATTTTCAGTCTATTTACAAAACAACCTATCTCATCGTCTAACTATGCGATTTTGTTTTTAACTAGCGCAACTAAAGTTTAAAACGCATTAGCGAAGTATAGAGCACTGCTTAGCGATCATACAGTTCAGAATCAAAAAGAATAAACAATGCAGTATTTTTAGAGCACTTAGGAAAATTGATATTATTGCACTAGCCGACGAATTCAGTTTTTCACAAATCCTGCGGGAACCATGGATTTTTCCGGGAAAGTAGCATCTATTTCGATTCCAAATTTCAGCCAAATCTCTTCAGTAGCCGCAGCGCAATGGAGGAGCAAACACACACACACACACAAAGTTTCGCCTTTATATTAGTTAATAGAGTTTTTAGAATATATTATTGTCATATAATATGTTATGTTTATGTTTATGTTTATATACCGCATCACGTACCTTGAGGAGTTTCAAGACTACATGAATTAGGTCATTATCAAACTGTATGATCGTTAAATTGTGTTTGAACACGTAGGTACATTCTATGTAGTACTTATAATTTTAAAACAACCAAACAAGTTGGTAACTTATATTGCATTTGCGATGTTTTATAATTTTGTTGTATTCTACAATTCTACAATTTTATAAAATATAAATATTTCATTAAAAATGTTGGCTTTGCTTACAAAAGAAAAATAAAGACGCAGAAAAAATATGTAAATGTATATGTCTTGATTAGTAAAAAAGAAAAAATGTGCAAGTATCGCACTTTGCGAACATAGGGCTTCCTTGAGGTCCTGTGTACGTGTCCCTTGAGGTCAGAGGCCCTGGGCATGGATCCCGTGACGTCAGATGCCTCGGGCACGGATTTCGTAAGGTCAGATGTCTTGGGCACGGATCCCGTAAGGTCAGATGTCTCGGGCACTGCTCCCATCAGGTCAGATGTGTCGGGCATGGCTCCCGTGAAGTTTATAAGTGTTGGGCACGGACCCCGTGGGGGCAGATGTCTCGGGCACGGCTCCCATGAGGTCAGATGTGTCGGGCATGGATCCCTTGAGGTCAGAGATGTCTTGGGCACGGATCCCGTGAGGTCAGAAGTCTCGGGAACGGATCCCGTGAGATCAGATCTCTTGGGCACGGATCCCGTGAGGTCACATGTCTCAAGCACCGATCCCATGAGGTCACAGATGTTTTGGGCACGGCTCCCGTGAGGTCAGATGTCTTGGACACGGATCCCGTATGCTCTTATGCTAAAAACGGTACAGGTCGTTATTCTAAAGCCAAAATTATGGCAACATTCTTTACAAAAATTGAGGTAAAGCAATATAACATTAATTACGCTAACGGTGGTAATAACTTACAACAAAATGGAAATATTTGTGATACAAAAAAAGTACAAATTATAGAAAAAAGCTGCCAAGAAATAAAAATAATCTTATACAATTATGAACACAGTTGTTCTTATTACAGAGCCTTATAATATAAGTCTCCATGAAAATTATGAAAATTAAAAAAATCGCCTCCAATGAGGACCTTTTTTTATAAAAAATCCTCCGAGGTTTTTACTTTCGGAGCTTGAGTTTGTTTATGAGATTTTATATAAGGCTTCTCAGTTACTAAGCAAGCAGCCATAGAAATACTAATTTTTTGTGCACTCTGAATAAAATGACGTTATATAAATTAATGATTGAAACATTTCTCTGATGCTCTTTTAGGGGGAAATGACGTAATAAACTCAGGATAAAATTGCATCATATAATCCCTTAATGACGTCACATGACATAGACGACTGATTAGTGTCAGTGACCCTTGTAGTGATGACGTCATCAAAGTGGTCTGCGGTACCACATGTACCAGTGAATGAAGTCACATAAGTAGATGTCATAAGAGTCTGGTAGAGATGACGTAATCACAATGGTCTGCGGCTCCACATACTCCAGTTAATGACGTCACATAAATGGACGTCTAACTTGTCTGTATGTGATGACGTCATCACACCGTGGTCTGCGGGACCCCATGCACCAGCTGCGTCCTAGAGCGGGCGCGAGGGACCGGCGCCGGCGCGCGAGGGTCGGGGGTCTTGGAGACCACGCTCTCTTTGAGAGA
The DNA here is from genome assembly GCF_947172395.1 of Bicyclus anynana. Taxonomy (NCBI): domain Eukaryota; kingdom Metazoa; phylum Arthropoda; class Insecta; order Lepidoptera; family Nymphalidae; genus Bicyclus; species Bicyclus anynana. Next base: position 17,690,744 of record NC_069083.1, read on the forward strand.
TATGGCCGACTCGGTGGACGCCTCGGACGGCGCGCGCGACGACTGCAGGGTTTGGGGCTGGCTTATCTGAAAGTGAACAAAGTCAGAATCAATAGTAGATTGTTATACAAGGGGCTAAAAAGACGCATTATATACAAGGTATTTTTAGGTTAAATAGAAACCGAGTTTATAATAAGTGTGAGCCCCACGTGTTACACTCTGCTTTTCACTACGATTGCGAGAAAATAAAATAGTTTAGTACTATGTTCAATGATTTATTTTAATTGAAAATTAAATGTACAAAGTCTACAATTTTGGATATGCTTTTACCCGGTAACATAATTTCCGACTACTGTGAAGATGAATAATGAGTATGTGAGGTAAACGTGGGAGATAATAGTTTAAAAAACTCCTTTCGTAAGTGAATCCATTCGTTATTGTTTTCTCCACTTTACCTAGGTGTAGGTATTTAAGTAAATGCGTCTCGACTTTGATGGTAACAGATTAACAATTTCACCCATCTCCAAATGACTAGATAAAGACAACAATAACAATTATTGTTGAAAAATATGTAAGTTTCGAAGCGTTTGCGATCGTAGAAAGAGGATCGAAGTGCCACTTGGTTTCAGGGGCTGATACTGTAGCTTTCTATAGAAATATGCTCCCATGCATGTTTTCGATACATCTCAAAGGGCAATGATTTCGATGAAAGCTTCCAGTTGGTTCGACTCTTTTAGATTTTTTATGGTCAAACTTACAGTTCTTGTAAGAGTTTGCGGCGTGTGCGGTCTCTTTACTGGCACGTCTCTATACTCGTAGATGTTGTCTCTGGAGCGCGTCGCGTTGTCTATGCCGCTCTCCTCTAGCTCGGGCACTATGAATATGTCGCCGTTGTAGTAGCGATCACTTTCTCTGTAGATAATAAATATTATAAATTATTATTTGTTTTTCTTCTATTATAATCTTTTGCTTCTATTATTATAAGGATTTGTTTATTTACAAAAGGAATCCAGTTTAGATGGATTTTACAAGATGGAGATCCTGGGTTCAATCCCTGGCTGGGCCGATTGAGGTTTTCTTAATCGGTTCAGGTCTGGCTGGTGGGAGGCTTCGGCCGTGGCTAGTCACCCTACTGGCAAAGACGCCAAGCGATTTTGCGTTTCGGTATGCTGTCGCATAGAAACCGAAAGGGGTGTGGATTTTCCTTCTCCTAACAATATAGCCTGCTTCCATCTTAGATTGCATTGTCACTTACTATCAGGTGAGATTGTAGTCAACTTGTAAAAAAAAGAATAAAAGAAAGGATCTCCGTTAACAATCAACCTTAAGGATTGTGCTTAAGGTTGAATTTGCAAATGCGACTACTTGAATTGAGTGCCAAGAAGTGGATGTTTTTTGGTTGCTGATAGTGCATCTACTTTTTAATAGGAGATCGATGCTAATAGCTTAATTGAGGTCAATGTTTAGTACACAGAGTAAAAATAATTCAAACATTTAAGCAATTCCAAAGGAATACAAGTACAATAACGAATATAACATAAAAATAAACCAAGAACAGTCGAAAAGCAAAAACTACCAAGCGACAATTTGGTCTAAAATGACAAGAAAACTCATATTATATCTAACAATAGTTAGTTATGCTACTGTCATGTAAAGGGAATCTCAATAGCTAAACGGTAAGAGCGGTCAGACTCATCACCGGGGTGGTGGTTCGATCCCCGCCCGTGGGTCTATTGTCGTACCCACTCCTAACACAGTCTTTCTCGACTAGTTGCAGGGGATTTGAATATTGGTCATATTTAGAAGATATGGCATATATTATTATTTTTTTTAAAAAAAGGAGGGCGATTGCAGCATGAGTGCTACAATCGCTAATTACGTGCAGTGGCATACAATATTTTTTCTGAAAGTTAATAGACTAATAACTGGTGTGTTGTATGTTGTTGTAATCTTTAAATAATATTAGGTTTGTAGGTTCTCTGCCTATCCTAAAACATTGAAAAGCTTCTCCTAATTGTCGCTTGGAAATTCTTTTTTTTATTTTAGTAAAGCAAATAAAGCTATAATTGGCATGCATTTAAAACCATATAAATATATAGAAAATAATATAAACTTCACCTACGTGGTCGGTACCATTTTCCACTTTGGAGGTATCGCCCTGTTTCAGAACAATTATTGCATGGTTAGTATTAAAACAAATTTAACATTCATGAAAACCAGTTAGTGAAACGCGTCACACGTGTTAGTTTTTACAGAAAATACCAAAATGTATTTGTTATTTGTCGCAGAGTTAGTAATGTAAAACTGTTAGTATTAACAAGCAAAAATTTCAACAATAAATATTAATCTATACTAATATTATAAAGCTGCAGAGTTTGTTTGTTTGTTTGATTGAACGCGCTAATCTCAGGAACTACTGGTCCGATTTGAAAAATTCTTTCAGTGTTAGATAACCCATTTATCGAGAAGGCTATAGGCTATATATTATCCCCATATTCCTAAGGGAACGGGAACCACGCGGGTGAAACCGCGCGGCATCAGCTAGTCTATCACAAATTCAATTATTATCAACTTATTTTTCTACCCTTTTCGATTTCGATTGAAGCGATTTAAATTTAGTTTTTTTTTGGATTAAAGGTGACTTATACGCGAGTGTTCTTAGACATGTTTGATGAAAATCGGTGTAATTAATAATTTCATGACATTGGAGGGTTTTCATAATTTTCAATTTTATGTTATAAGCATTGACCTTGAAAAGGACGCACAATCATGTAGAAAATTTCACTTAAAAACTGGCCAATTTTGCTTTTACAGTTTTAGTAAAGAAAATCATACCTAAAGGCCTTTAAATATAGTCCAATATTCAATAAAATCCCAAATTCAGAGCATATTAAACCTTAAGGATTGAGTTTATGGTTGAATTTGCAAACGCGACTACTTGAATTGAGTGCCAAGAAGTTGTGTTTGGCACTCATTGAGTGGGGACGTTTTTCGGTCGCTGATTGTGCATCCACTTTTTAATATGAGGTCGATGATTAAAAGGTGACTTATGTGTGAAAATCGGTTGAGCCGTTTAAAAGTTGTGGGGGGTGAAAGTGGGAAAGAGTAATCGAATATCTGCAAATATACGCGTACTGAAAGAGACTTGATCGAGAGTGTAATTAATAATTTCAAGACATTCAAGGGTTTTTCAAAAATTTCAATTTTATGTTATTAGTTAGTTTATTAGTTGTTGTTGCTTACAATCAAACGATTAATTTAACCAAGTAAATGCCAGTTAATATGGAAGCAATAATGGTGAGTTACCTCTTGGCGTTCCTCCACAACATACAGGCGACCACCAACAGCACGATGAGCAGGAGGCAAGCGCTCGACACCGACCAAAACGCGATCTGCAGAGGTTGCTGGGGCTCCCACCAGAACTTAAAAAAATACAATATTGAGTATATACGAGTATCCAAAGCTGCTCTAATAGGATCTTGCGAAATTTGGATAGGTATACTTGAAATTTTCTTAGATGTCAATTTTAAACAACAATAATGGCTGACTATGAACCAAAGACAATCAGTAGGTTTGAGAAGTTAACCGCGGGCATCGTAACGATATCAAGTAGGTATCGTTATATCTGAAATAACTAAACTAAAATATCCGTTACTATACGTCATCTTAAAAAACGAATACGTTCCATATTCGTTTCGTTTTCCAACTTTTCAGTTGTGTGCATTTTAGGAAATTAAATATCATTTTAAGAATATATACACCAAGGAGAAGAAGTGAATCATGAAATACATGAAAATGTTGGATATAGTAATAATAATAATAATAATATAGCCTTTATTTCCAAGTACATAAATTACAAAAATTTTACAGTTTACATTTTTAAAAATTACAAAAGATACAAAAGTTACAAAAGTTAAAAAACATTAACATTTCATTTCATTTTGTTGGATATAGTAGCGACATTATTTCCGCATACGAATATTTTTGAAATAAAGTCAGTGGCAATTTATAATGGAAATTTTTAATTTTTAAATTGTTGAAGAAAACAATTGAGAAAAACAAAAAAGCGACAAAAATATTTTTCTATTCAATTAAAGATTATTATTTCTTTCTTTTTTTACCTTGGTTATACACCACTAGTCCAAATGACTATGTAGAACATAATTGGAATTAATGTACACTTACCGTCTGTCTCTAATTATAATTCGTAACATTTTTCTAGCTCTAGAACCTACTAAATTTATTACCGCATAATGTCATATATTCAAAAACCTTTGTACTAAAGTTTCGGCCCCTTGTACATCACTATCTCTCAAACTTCTTTATATAATATCCTAATAACTCTGACTATCACGATTTACGTATACCAGAAAAATAAAAATCTCACCATGTTGCGAAACAAAAGTAATAAATTTTTTTCCATTAGTATTTCAAATCTTTTATTTATTTTTCTGATCCAGCAATCATAATATTCAAGTCGTATTTGTGTATTGTTTTCTTTATTCTTAATTTAAAAATTTTGCAAGTGGTTGAAGAATCGGTTTATCGGTTTTTTAATAATTTTTGATCGTGCTATATAATTACAAACATTCGGGAGCACTCGCGCCGCGATCGGTTAAGCTCGGTTTAGGATGAGTTAACTGCGAGCAAAAAGTGCCACATTGTCGCTTCCATGCTCACAGTGAGGTCGTGTCAATGTTTGTTCCATATCATCATTACTTATTTGTTTCGTTTGCAATTGTTAGTCTTGTTATTTATTTGTTGTTTGGTTGTTATATTATTGCTGATTGCTGAGTAGTGTATGACTAACAATAATATAACTAACCGAAAATTCCGACTTTCAGATGGGTGGATTTTAGGTTGAATTTCATATGGATTGATTTATTTATTAGGTATATTAAAAATATAAAAAAAAAAATATTATGAAAAGATACAACCGACTTCAAAATGTTAACGTACCCACGAAACTAAAAAGGGAAAGATAACATTATTATATTTTCTACTTATTGATCATTTTGAAGTCGCTGCCAAGCCCGTCTGATGTTGACTTAAGTCGTTACTGAAAAAAACACATGACAGACAAAAATAATGTCTGAGAAACAAAAATCTTTACGATAGGGTACACCTTGAATTAATAGATTGAAACACTGGCTTGACAGAAAACTTTTTTTAATTTCGTGGGTACGTTAATATTTTGAAGTCGGTTGTATATATTTTTTTAAATTATTATTTGTTTTTTCTCAATTAGGTCCTTCAACTATTTTAAAATTAAAAATCTCCATTTAAAATTGCCACTGACTTTATGAAAAAATATTCGTATGCGGAAATAATGTCGCTGCTATGTCCAACGTTTTCATGTATGTAGATTTACTTCTTCTCCATGGAGTATAATATATTCTTTGGTGCTGTGTTAATAAAGATACACATTTATTTTATTTATAAGCCACAAAGGACACAAATATTAAAATTAAAAAATATGTACATAATTATCGACAAATTATAATTTCATGTATCTTTCCCGTCTCTTCAATTCATAGACAATCTAGCATTACGAAATGTCAAATTCGCAACATTTTCGTTAATCTGTAGAAATAAAACTTGTTGTGATTTCGTTTTTAGTGAAATAAATGTGATATAATAGTTAATTACAAGCAGTTTTTATGTAATTCGCGGTGTGCGCGTTAAATGAAGTGATGTGTATATAAATGATTTAGTTTAAACGGACCGTTTGTGAGAAATATGTGAATGTCGTGACGACGGATCTTTGTTTACCTTTTTTGCCATGTAAGGAAAAAAATACTATAGGGAGAACAACACGAGCAGAGAAGGGGAATGTTGATCGATTGTCAAGGAATTCCTTAACCCTACATCCAGTAGTCACAAGTTCAGGACTCTGCTCGCAGTTTTTCTCTCTACCACGGGATGGACCCGGCACCTGCACCGTGAATCCATGGAATGCTAAGATATGCGTCTCACTTATTTATTTGAACATCACAAAACAAGAAAACAAACAATCCGCAAAAAGTGGAATTATCGCTTCCTAGAGATTTCTTCCAATGCGCCTAACAAGCAACCAAACGTGGTAGACAAAAGTCAAACAATAGTGGCGCGAATGGACGAAAGAGATGGAACTGGACTGGTCTACCGCCATTGGTCGACTGTTTTGCCTATTTTTCGTCACTATATATGTCTTTAGTCGCATGCTAGGCCTATATGCAATACAAGAACAAGTGAATGTTCGTTTCTACAAAATAGAGCTGCAGATGATTTAAGATGCGAATCTGGATTATTAGATATTTAAATTTTCAATACCGTGGATAGTATATCAAGTAATTGCAAAATTACTTTCCTCAGCTGAAATTGAATTTTGCATTTGACATTCAATTGAAAATTATTGCAAAAATTTTACATTTCTAGATAGTTTGTTGTGCTGTGTGCTGTACACGAAGAAACTTGCTCGAGTACGGGGAGACGTATAAATTATGTATTGTTTTTTTATTATTCAAAATATATTAACTATATCTAATTGTTCTAAACTTATTAATCGAATTTATTTTCATTAATTTAAGAACAAGTTAACTATAATTATTATTAGGTGTGAAATGACTATCGATTTATACCCTCATTTTTTAATTTGTTTGTTGGTAAACAGTACTCCTCGAGTATGGCTTTAGTATAGGTATATGTATTCGAATTATTTAAATATATAATCTTCGATATTTATTCAAATGGTCTAATAACGATGTCTGTATTACCTCAGTGATAGGCCGATACGTAGGCAGCATCCTCCCTATGACGGTGGGCAGGTACACGGTCCAGAAGGCGAGCTCCGTCTGCCGGTAGTTGAGCAGCACGCTGGAGTTGAAGGTGGTGTTCAGGTTGAGGTACCGCAGCTGGCCGGCTTCAGCCATCTCGAAGTGGATGCCGAGGATGCGGGAACGGGTTGGGTTGCTGAAAAATGTTATTGCAATGCTTTACACAATTGTAGCCCCAATAGCACAATGGTAACAGACTCGGACTCATCACCTAGAAGGCGTGGTGTTATCCCGGCCTGCTGGATTCTAGTCGTACCCACTCTTAACAAAATCTTTTCTGATAACGAGGAATGGGAACATAGGTCATATTAAAAAAAAAGTCACGATATTACGCTAAACTACGTAGCCTACGTAATACCCTGTGACTTAAAGCCCCGCCCCTTCGCCATGTTCGTCTATCCGTCCGCGGATAGCCCAAAGAGCTGTGATAGCCCAGTGGATATGACCTCTGCCTCTGATTCCCGAGGGTGTGGGTTCGAATACGGAGCATGCACCTCCAACTTTTCAATTGTGTGCATTTTAAGAAATTAAGTATCACGTGTCTCAAACGGTGAAGGAAAAACATCGTGAGGAAACCGGCATACCAGAGAATTTTCTTAATTCTCTGCGTGTGTGAAGTCCGCCAATCCACATTAGCCGAATATGGGTTGATAATGAGGATGATGAAAGAGAATGATAATAGTGACTGTACAGTAGATTAAAATTAAGAGTTGTAATCAATCAAAAAACAATAGTGTTTAAGTCTACATTGGTGACATAAAACTATAGCACCCTAACATTGCGCGTGACTTGAGACACTCTTGACCAGTTTTTATATAGTAGATCATCATCATCATCATCATCAGGTGCCCTCTTCAAACTGAAGTTTGGGGGTCAGATGGAGAAAACTTTTCCGATCACTTGACATAATTTTCAGCTGGCTGTAGTTACTCTTGGTCCACTCCTTAATATCGCCCACCCATTTACGTCGCTGTCGTCCTTGTGCCCTTTTTCCGACTATCTTGCCTTCTAGGATCAACCTAAGAAACTCGTAGAGGGGTCCTCTTTGCAGATGTCCGAAAAATGCAACCTTCCGCCTCATTATAGTTTTCATAAGCTCGCGTTTGCAGTTTGCTCTGTCCAGCACTTGAGCATTTGAGACAAAGTACAAATATAGTAGATAAAATGGGTATATTACTAGTAAGTAATCTTTAAAATATAGATACATTCAAATTTGACTCACCCAAACCTCGCAAAATCAGTATAGGCCTTCATAAAGAAGTGGCTCATGTTCCTATCGTTAGGGGTCCAGGCTTGTCTATCGATCCTGTGCCTCCGGGGAAAGAACTCCTGGTCCATGAACGGTGCTCCGGAGAGGAAGAAATGTTCCGTGTCATGCGCATACTGGCGCCACTCAGGCCAGAGGAAGGCTTCTACGGTCGTGTTGAGCACGTACATATAAACTGGGACGTTCTGTTCTAGTAGTTGCTTCACTATTTTATCTGTAGGTGCCCGGTACAGGAAGTCTGATAGGAACTGTAAGTTGCAAATTAAATGTAATTAATACATGAATAAATAAAAAGCCTTTATTTAAACAACGCTTCAAATCTAGATTTTCAAATTTTATCCTCAAACAAATTAGCTGAAAATTTGTATTGGCAATGTAAAATCATTTACTATATAGAGTATGACTGAGTCTTTAAGATGGCGGATTATAAATGAATAACATTTTTGGCCTGAATACCACAAGATACTTTTATGGTACTCCAAATGTTACATAAATATATACATACTCAAATGTGCTCCTTGTGGCACTCCAAATTTCACATAAGCTTTAGATTTTATTTTCTTATAAGCGTATAAAAACTCTGTCGCCGATAACTTTCTTACGATTGGTTGTTTTCGCAAGTGTCAAGGCGAAGCATGACTGGGTTGGCTAGTTATATCATAGTCGATTAGATCCCCTGTCGTACTCCAAACTTTACGAAAATCTTTGGATATACTATTTCATAGTCAAATAAAGCTCATAAGGAATACTTATAATTACGAAAAGTTTCAGATATACTTATTTCATAGTAAAAACCACAGGGGACTACCCTGTGGTACTCCAAATTTCACATAAGCTTTAGATGAGTTTCACGTAGCACTTCAAATTTTAAATTAATGTTAGATTTACTATTATTATACATACTCTACTATAAGTCTCCTACGGTCTTTCTGCGAATTTTACCCATGCTTTCGGTACAAATCAGCACCCCATGGACTTTTAGGTCGAACCAGTGCTCGTTTAGCGCTTGGGGTTCGTTTTTACAGATGTCACATAAGCTTTCGATACCCTATCACATACTCAGCACTGGGGTTCGTTTCTACAGATTTCACCTAAGCTTTCGATACTGTATCATACACTCACATGCACGTACTGGTCCCGTATGGCGCTCACGTTGTGCGGCTCCGGGTGGTAGGTGTACATGTAGCGGATGGCCTGGTACACGCCGCGCGGGTTCAGCGTGTAGTTGTACCTCAGCACGAACTCCTGCACCTTCTGGTCGAACCAGCGCTCGTCGATCATGAAGTTTGGCGCTAGGGATTCGTTTCTATCTGCAATTGATATTAGAAGTAAATTTTTGTCCTAGTTATCAGCATTTTTAAAATTGGTTTGATCTTGATTGTGGCTTCATCAAACTGCTCTTTATGTGTAGTTCACTTATTAATCTCATTGCCTATATTGTTTATTTTAAAATTTTTTGCTTTACAACTCTTAGTACAGTCATTTGGTAATTTTACCAGAAACATATTTCGAGAGTTTTGAGGATGAGTAAATTTAAAGATTTTGAGTTGCTACTCGTATCTTCGAATTATTTCTGTGACATCACCAAACTTAAGGTACTATCTCTGACTCTTGACACTCGAACAATGATACTTCGTCGATCCCTACGTTTTTCTAATCCATACTAATATTATAAATGCGAAAGTCTGTCTGTCTGTTACCTTTTCACGGCTAAATGGCTGAACTGACCAAGATGAATTTTGGTATAATAGTAAATGGGACCTCGGAGCAAAACATAGGGTACTTTTTGACCCTAAAATGAAAATAGTGTTGAAAGTTTGTATGGAAAGTCCTTCATATTAGAGTTACAGTTCATAAAAATATAATGTGATTCAAGGAATTTTAAAATTCAATTCCTAAAATGGTGAAATGGGGGTTGAAAGTTTACATTGAAGTCGCGGGCCTCCGGTAGTTTATCTATAATTTAGAAAAACGTGGAGATAAACGAAGTGTGATTGCCCGCAATCTAAATACTCACACAACACATAAGCAGCTTCCTGAGTGGTGACTCCAGTCATGTATCTGAATGCAGGGTTGAACTGTCTCCGTGCTATCAACTCCTCAGGCATGCTGGACAGGAAGTGCCAGTCCCTCTCCCTCCAACCCTCGTACCACTCATCCCCGGGGAACGTAAAGTTGTTCTCTAGCACCGGCCCCCAAGGAATGAATCCAACATTGGGCTGAAATTAATAATTTTCAATGTTGTGTCAAATAACAAAGAGATGTTTAATGATATGATAGTACTTGGGCTTTGGTCGTAACATGTCTAAGTGGTTTAAAGATTATACCAGTATCAATACATTATGATGTGTAAGACATTTTTAAACTAAACGTTATTTTATCTGATCGCGTAGAAAAGGGGAAATGGCCATCCCGGCCCAGACCTACCCTAACCACCCAGCAGTTTACTTATATTATTTAAAAAAAATCTTGATAATTCTACTTTAGTAATGAAATCATTACTTTATCAAAAAAGTTTGCTACGTTTCACGACATTTTTAATTCATCTTAAATTTGTCCACAACAGGGACAAGCTAAGATCGTTGACATGAAATCGTTGAATACAGCCTGAGTTTTACGACTTTTTTTGAAGACTTATACTCCATATACTTTTATACAGGGGTATAAAAGTGGGTTCCCTGGGCCGGCGTTGTATGGGACGGTGGTCATTTAGGTTTTATATATCATATAGGTTTTAATGATAAACAAACTTAATTTCAAAGTCAATTTTTACATTTAATCATGTATTAAAGTATTTGAAACAATATATTAGTGTGAGGTCATTGTCGTGTTCTTGAAAATCTATTCTAGTCTAAAAGATTTACAAGCTTTAAAAAATGAAATACACACCTCAAACTCCGCATTCCCTAATTCATAGAAACTTCTCCCTTGGCTCAAACAATTGACCAGTCTCCACGAGGAATCTATGGGACAACCCAGCAGCCTCCCAAACACTAGAGACGTGTTCTGTACCCTGTATTTGTCTTCTATAAGTGCCCAGTCGGCTAATGCTGAACCACTCTGAAAGAAAGATAAACATTAATTATTATTATTTTTTTTTATTGTAGGAGGAAATCCTCATGGATGACATCTAGGTATACTGGATGACGATGTGCCCTACGGACTAAAACCTCCTACATTCGCAGACCTCAATTAATCTCACTCTCTCTATATATAGTAATATTATAAATGCGAAAGTAAGTCTGTCTGTCTGTCTGTCTGTCTGTTACGTTTTCACGGCTAAACGGCTGAACCGATCAAGATGAATTTTGGTATTATGATAAATGGGACCTTACACTGTACAGTAGGAATGAAATATTAAAATGTATTAATTTAGATAGTATAAACGTTTATTATTTTTTTTTATTCTTTACAAGTTAGCCCTAGACTACAATCTCACCTGATGGTAAGTGATGTGATGTACAGTCTAAGATGGAAGCGGGCTAACTTGTTAGGAGGAGGATGAAAATCCACACCCCTTTTGGTTTCTACACGGCATCGTACCGGAACGCTAAATCGCTTGGCGGTACGTCTTTGCCGGTAGGGTGGTAACTAGCCACGGCCGAAGCCTCCCACCAGCCAGACCTGGACAAAAGAAAATCTCAATCGGCCCAGCCGGGGATCGAACCCAGGACCTCCGTCTTGTAAATCCACCGCGCATACCACTGCACCACGAGCCCGTCAAAAATTAGCCTCCTAATAAAATTTACATCAAATGAAAAAAAATCATTGTTACATTTTCAGGACTCATTTTCTTTATTTCTGTAAGTCGAAGAATTTGGGTCAAATCTGCCACATTAGGCTCCAGCCTACTTAGCTTACTGGTAAATCCAGCACTGATGGATTTATTCTCTGTGTCTGTCTCATTGTCTATGGTCTAACCTGTGCGATGACACTGGTGACGATATCCCTGGTCTGAGGGGCCACAGCCAGCAAGCCAGCCGAAGCGGCACCTGCGCCGGGTCCGAACAGCGTGATGGAGCCCGGGTCTCCGTTGAACCGCACGATATTGTCCCGCACCCAGCGGAGAGCCATCGCCTGGTCCAGGATACCATAGTTGCCCGGGGAGTTCTCATCCCCAGTTGATAGGAAACCTGGAAGGGAGTATTAGTTATTGACAGGAAGTCTGAAAGTATCCATGACACTAAATAAATTAAATAAATCTATGAAATAAACTTTATAACTTTAAAGATGTCTATAATCATAGATACCGACGGTTTAAGAAGGAAGTTAGTGGTGGTGGTACACTACTTCCTTGGCTGAGAATTAGCACTGCAAATAGGTATAGGAAGAAAGATAATTCAATATTTCATAGTCACAATCACAGGTCCCTAAGACCCACACATATGTTTAACACTAGACCAATGAGTTGAAAAAAGGGTGTAAAACTACACCATCATCATTATCAGCCCACTGCTGAGCTCGAGTCTCCGCTCAAAATGAGAGGGGTTAGGCCAATAGTCCACCACACTGGCCTAATGCGAATTGGCAGACTTCACACACGCAGAGAATTAAGAAAATTCTCTGATAAGCAGGTTTCCTCACGACTTTCCCTCACTGTTTGAGACACGTGATATTTAATTTTTTTAAATGCACTTATCTGAAATGTTGGAGATGCATGCCCCAGATTCGAACCCACATCCTCCAGAATCGGAGGCAGAGGTCAATTCACTCTAGGCTATCACGGCAGGCTATCTGTGGCGCAGTGGCAGTGGATATGTCAGGTGGGAGGTTACCACCCTACTGGCAAAGACGTTAGGCGATTTAGCGTTCCAGTACGATGTCGCGTAGAAACAGAAATGGGTGAAGATTATCATCCTATGCCTAACAAGTTAGTCTGCTTCCATCTTACCATCAGGTGAGATTGCAGTCAAGGGCTAACGCTAACCTGCAAATAATAAAAAAATCTTACCCAAAGCACCAAGTCTGTAGTTCAAGGAGACCACAACGACATCGTAGAAGGCAGCCATAATGTGTGCGGGGAAGAGGTTGGACGCTCCAGAAGCGAACTGGCCGCCGTGTATGTACACCATCACTGGGTACTTCTGAGCCGTGGCGCCCGCCTCCGTCTGAAAATTAACAGTGATTTTATAGTAAAATAATTCTTTATCGTTCTACTAGATTGAAAAAAAACGTATTCTTTCGAGATGTAATTACATGCAAAGTAATCACTTCCTTTAGTTTTTAAATATATGTCTGACAACGGACCAAAACGCCTGTCGGCTATGTCGGTCTATATTTCAACTGTTTCATGATGTCACTATAGCAAATCCCTTACAAAGATTGAAAAAAATAGTACTACACGAAACTAATATGATTTGAGTCAACTACCCAATTGACTGACCAAGCAGATCTACCTGATGGTAAGTGAAACACAATAAGCAGAGCTCTTTAAATTTGCAGGATATGAAAGAAACACTACCAGTAAGTATAGTTATTGCTTTTATTAATGACAAGTTAATACTTGATTTATGTTCGAGTGTATTGTGATTTCGTAATCGAAAATCGGAGAAGAATAAAGTATCTTTGAAAAACGAATGTGTCTACAACTTGTTCAGCTGCTGCATCTTTTGGATGTTTTGCAGAGGAAGGTTAAACATCCAAAAATCAAAGATGCAGCAATGAAACTAGCTGCAGTTGGATGCAATCTCTTTGACGTTTCGAACATCGTGTGTAAAGCTGCAGAATAAAAGATTTAGGTATCCTACGCAGGTGCGTGGATGAGTGCGCGCTATAATAGTATATAAGAGTCCTCACCATACCTTATTTCGGAGACTTTTTAAAGATTGCATTTGACTACACCAAGATCAAATCTCGATTGGTTTTAATAGTCTTTTTAAAAATTAAAAAAAAAAAAAATGTAAACAAATAAATAAGAGAAATAGAAATGTTTTTTAATATACAGTAATATTATCATCATCATTATCAACCCATATTCGGCTCACTGCAGAGCTCGAGTCTCCTCTCAGAATTAGAGGGGTTAGGCCAATAGGATTGGTAGACTTCACACACGCAGATAATTAAGAAAATTCTCTGGTATGCAGGTTTCCTCACGATGTTTTCCTTCACCGATTGAGACACGTGATATTTAATTTCTTAAAATGTACACAAAGTTGGAGGTGCATGCCCCGGCTATCACGGCTATTTATTTATACAATCCTATAACTTTATAGCTACGAACCCAGAGTAAAACATGCATAGTGCACATTGAATAATTAAAATATAGAGTAATACAATAAATCGTCATGCACATTGTGCATTTGCATTGCAAGGGCATTATCAAGGTTTTCCAACAAATTCTAGATTTAGAGCAGGTGGTTCAACGAGAAAAATTAAATAAAAACTAATCTTATTGACATTAATCATTATAAAATATAAAAAATTCTTCTTATATTTTACAAAAATTATAGTTATTTATGTTTCAATCCCAAATGCTTTTAGATTTTATTCCCAACTAACTAACTAACTAACTTTTAGTTTATGGATTGTAGGTAGATTAGGGTTGCCCACATTTCTTGAGAAAAATATAGTATTTTTCAAATTAAGCCATAAAAAATATAGTACGCTCAAAGAAAATATAGCATTTTACGAAATAAGCGATAAAACATGTTTGTTTTTCTAAAAATTATATTTATTTACACTTTCTGTATTTTTCAAAAATTTTTGGTGTAAGTAAATAAGAGAAAAAATATGTTTTTTTTTGAAACCGAAAGGGGTGTGGATCTTCATTCTCCCCATAACAAGTAAGCCCGCATCTTAGATTGTATCATTACTTGATATGGTCAAGGGCTAACTAGTAAATAAAAAAAAAAATAAACGTACTCATAAATATGGTTATTACAGTTGCTTCACTAAAAATGACTCACGTCAAACGACAAATCATCCTCTAATTGCTACCTTATGCTTGTGCATCAAGGGCAATGATATTTTACACTAGAGATAGCTAACTAACACTAGCGCATCAAAATTGGCGGACAAATGTGGAAAATTGACTTAATTTCATTTAACCGCTTATTAAACAACGAACGTTATTTAAACAAATAATACGTAAATATCGTCTACAATGTCAATAATAATAATAATAATAATTTATTTGCTAAAACATGGGTAACAACAGATACAATAAATACAATGGTCCAAACATGTTTTGCCACGAATTAGGCGTGCAAATATTTTAAAAATAAGTAATTTAATTTAAATGTTCCAATTATTATAACATGCTGCATGTTTATTTGATTGAAAATAAAATAAAATTTACAATAATTATACCTGAAATTCTTAAGTAATGAAAATAATAAAATATTTAATTTATGTGTATGTCAAATTGTAAAATATAATAAATTAATTTTAATTGATTTTAATTTAAAATAGTCATTTAATTCGTAAATAATATATGTTATGTGTAAAAACTATATATATGCATAAATATATAATGTAAAACTAAATTCGGATCACTTTTTGCGGTGGTTTTGTAAGGACGTAGTAACCTATCTATAGTATAAAATTAACATTGATCTATGGTACATAGATGCAGTATGCGTGACGTCATTAATAAGGTACGGCGAGAGTTAATTGGTCCAATTTGGGCAGCGCGCCGCGTGCGACCGCATCGCTGTCACGTAATGATTCAATCTAGCGCGCCTAACGAACTACTTGCACCGAACCCAATTACTGGAAACTTATGGTTCAATTAATTTAACCATGTATTTGGGAGTTAATGAATCACACATTGTATACAAAGTTAATGTCAAAAGATTATAAATATAATTTTTTTTATAGAGGATATTATTAAGATAGATTTGATTGTATATAATATGTTTGTTTGTTTGCATTGAATAGGCTCTGAAACTTGAATAAAAAATAAAGTTTTAAAACTGTAACCCGACTACGTTAAAAAGGGTCTAAATTTAAAAAGAGTGAAACAAGACAATAATTTAGATAGAAATTGTTATCGCAGCGTTGCAACAACTTGCAGCATGGACGGCTTCTGTGTGCTTGTGGCGTTAGAGCCGTCCACATCTCTTGTTGTGTAATTCTTTATGGGTTACTTGGGATAGGCGGGGAGAGTGACTTGAGTGGAAAAGGGGAGTGTTTATTAACAGTCAAACAATCCTTTGACCCTACACACAACATTTACAAGTGCGTGACTTCACACAAGGTCATTCTCTGCCATTCTACGGTCTTATTTTGGTTACAGTTTGATTTGTTAATTTAGTTGTCCTGACAAATGTTGTGAATCATAACCTTTGTTCGACATTAGTTTTCTTATTTTTGTAATCACTTCTGAGTCTGCTAAACAATCGAGAAATGCAAATTAATGTACATAAGTGGCCAAGGTAGAGACGTGGTCGCAAAAGAAATAAATAAATGTCGTCCTATGTCGGCGGCGGAATTGTCCTAGCCCTCTTTCGCCCCAACGCAACGAAAGAGATATTGATATTTCCGGATGCGCCCTTATTGCTTGATATAGTCTATTTTTCTTTACGAGATATGTCCGAGGATCTCCTCATTGGAGAAACTCCAAGCATAACTCACTCCATCGCCCTTTGAATCATCTACCGAAACACAGCATGGCTGTTTGACGGTAGAAATTGGTCTCCACGATACAGATCAATCTAGTGTGGAGACCACAGGCAATGTTATGGTTTTTTGTATATATTTTTGGTCAATAAAGATTTTATTTTATTTATTTATTATTAAATATTCAGAAGTATGGCAGTAGTACTTCTCTGGTTGATATTTGATTCAAAAATATATTTATGTCCCATATAAATAAATATAGTTATGTCCCAGTCCACCATCATTATCTGCCAGCCAGGGTGCTGCCGAGGGTGTTTCAAACTCACATTGGGCGAGAAGATGTTCAAGTAGAGGCAGTCCTCGTCCATGTCGCGGATGCCCTTGGTGGCGCCGGTGAAGCGCACGGGCTGGGGGCACGCGGGGCCCCAGTCCACCGCCTGCATGAGCTGCCAACCGGGGTGCTGCCGAGGGGGCTGCAACAAAACGTAAAGAAAATTAATTGTCTGTCTGTAATTTCAAAATTACTATGTTTTCTCAAGTACATAAATAGTTATTTGATATGATCCTAAAACAAAATCAAACTATTTTAAAATTATCATCTGTCTGTCTGTCTATTTTTCTGGGCTAATCTCTGTAATGGTGTAACGGCTGAATTGATTTAAATGCGACTTTTACTGGTATATTGAGTTTATTGAGCAACATAATAGGCTACTTTTTATTCCATTCCATAAAATTGCATGCTATCTAAAGGTGAAGCGTGGCATAATTATGGCCATATGTTCCAAGCCATAATGATAAGAAGAAAGAAAAAAGAGAAGCAAAAGAGCTAAAGATAATATCAGGGAGGTCAATGTGAAGAACTGCCTAGTGTTTCCGTGCTGATCAGGGAGTAAAAGGGGTATTTTTAGTCCCTGTAAGTCGGATATGCCCTACCGACTTACCAGAAGTCTAGAGGGTTTATTTCATGCCTGACATAAAATTTATGAATTTCATGATAAATGACGTATGTTTAGAAAAACAAAAGTTGAATGTAAACCTACCTTAAATCTCCCTTCAATAACAGGTGGCCTTGCATATGGTATACCCAGGAACACAGACACTTCTCCCTGTATCCTCTCCACAGGTGACAGCCAGGGTCTATACCCTGATGCTGGGTCTGGGTTGTCATATAGATACACCTGCAAATAAATTGTATTGTTTATTATCTAACAAACTTTAGGTCAACTTACTCCTACCTGAAAAAACAATTATTTACTGATTTAAAACAATTTTTTAATTGAATTTCAATAAAATCTTAAAAGTAAACTTGATTTATCATTTTTGTATAACTTGGTTAAATGTCAAAAAACCTCAATTTGATTGATAACAGCTAATGTCTATCTGCCTATCTAATAGAAAATTAGTTTCATATAAATCTGAGGCATAGAGCAAACAGGCAGACAGACACACTGGATTTTATTTTATAGTATACTAGCGGACGCCCGCGACTTCGTCCGCGTAAAAATTTATGTAAACTCTAACCTTACCCTGCTCGTAAACCTACCAAACCCTACCCTACCCTACCCCTACTTTACTCCTACCCTACCGCTAACGCTAACCCTACCCTCCCCCCACCTTACCCCTACCCTAACCCTACCCGTAACCTATCCATACCCTATCCTACCCTACCCCTACCCTACCTTACCCTACCCTACCCCTATCCTACTCCTCCCCTACCTTACACATTCCATATCCTTCCCCTACCTCTACCTTGCCCCTACCCTACACTACACCTACCTTATCCGTATCCTACCCTGCCCTACCCTACACTTTCCCTAAGTGACCCCTACCCTACCTCTATCCTACCCCTTCCCTACCCCTATCCTATCCCTACCCTCAGCCAAATTGGTCCAGCCTTTTGTGCGTGGTGCAATGACCAAAAGACTATAATTTCCCAAGCGACTTCTATGCTCATACTATAAAGAGGTAAAGTTTATGTGGTTATCGGGGGTAATCTCTGGATCTACTGGACCGATTTTAAAAATTCTTTTACCAATAGAAAGCTACATTATTTGCAAGTGTCATAGGCTATGTTTGGTCCTTATATTCACACGGGAAGGGGAACCACGTAATTGAAACCGCGGGGCGTCATATAGCGGCATTTCTGCGACTTTCAGAAATTTTGTATTATCTCCGAAACTGTATAACTAATTAACATACTGTAAAGGGCAAATCTTATCTCTATAATATCCTTGTGATTATTAAATAATTTATTTTGATAAGGATTTAAGTTTAGTTGTGTAAATAATGACGTAAACCTTAGTTTAAAATTTAAATAATTTATTAAAGTACTAAAGGTACTATATCTGCTAAAATATAAAAGATAGATATATGGTGTCGCGGACTTTTATGTAGAATTTTTCAAAATGCCTCCATACATTTATTTCAGTTATACGCAATGGTTGAGGCAGCACATGCGAATAAGTAAGTTTTTCGGTCCGACCTGTAAGAGAAAACCCGCGATAACTCAGTAGTTATATATGACAGAAATATAAAATGTAGCCTATAGCACTCCCCGATAACGTAGCTTTCTACTGGTGAAAGAATTTTTAAAATCGGACCAGTAGTTCCGAAGATTACCCCATTTCAAAGAATTGTTACAAACTCACAAACTTTACCTCTTTATAATATTAGTATAGACTAGCTGGCTCAGCTAACATGTCTTATCATTATTACAAAATTGCTACCCTACCTCTGCCCTATCCCATGTTACTTCTAATTCTTCTGTTACTTCTAAACAAAGTTTCATGATGATCGGTTGAGTAGTTTTTGTGTGAAAGAGTAACAAACATCCCTACTTTCACATTTATAATTTAAGTATAGATATAAAAATGTATAGATTATCCTTACCTTAAATCCCTGCACTTGGCCAAAGTTAGTATTAACAAATACATCCCTCTTCAACTGGCGAGAGTCCCTTCTCTCCCGTCCTTGTAGATCCTCTCTCCAACCACCCAACACTCCAGGAAATAGAGCATCAGGATTGTTTGAATCTCTGTTCTGTAGGTGAAAATAATAATAATAGCCAATTTTCTAATATTATTAAAAGTAAGTCTTAACATTCCATTGATTTGTGCAGGTAATAGCAGATTTTCTGCTATTATTAAAAGTAAGAGGAATATCCTTACATTCCATTGATTTGTGCGTCTGTTCATCTTAATATATAAATGCGAAAGGTCATTTCAAACCACTTGATGTACAAAAATTAAATTTGGCAGGGGGGTAGTTTACAGTTAGTAGATGTTCTCATTTTGCAATAAGGTTGTATTAAGAAGATCTAAGGGCTGACAAAGTTGCGGGCATCCGCTAGCCTAAATATATAAAGTGAAATTTTTCTATACACAAAATCTCAAAAACCACTAGACACGCAAAGATGAAATTTGGCAGGGAGTTCATTTAAATTTAGTAGATCTTTCCTAAGAACAGAGTTTGCAACAAGGCCGGATCAAAGAGGTAAAAGGGTAGAGGAAATTGCAAGTGTCTGCTAGAGTATTGATTAGACTCTTAAAGTCCTTGACTGATTTGGCCCGCCCACATAATATACTTTGGTTTGCTAATCTTTTGGTCTATATTGACTATTGATCTCTTACATGTTTACTTGTTACAGATTTTGTCCTTCAGACTAACTAAAATAGACCTCTCCTTAACAGAATGACTTGTTTGTGCATAAGACTACAGTGTCCATGTTTTAGTTAAAATAATAACTCAAAATATTTTACTTACAGTATTATATTTAAATTGGTCGTCCAATGGATTTGTGACAATAGGATTGTATGGGAACCCGCCAGGTTGATTTATATTAGGATTATATGGGTTATATCTTGATGGGTCTGTGCCATATCTCCTATTATTGTACACATAGGTTCTGTAGTCACTGTCACCAGGTTTAGGGAGCCTGGAATCTCGAGGTCTGTCTTGTTGTGAATTATAGTAATCTCCGTTGTACTGTCCGTTGTACAGATCTTTGTTAGACTGAGATTTCACATTTGCACATATAAACAATGTTAGTAGCACTTTAGTAATCATTTTCACGCGATTAATTCACGGTCCAATAGGAAAATATTCGTGAATCACATGTTAGTATTCTTATTGTTTTAAGTCAATGAATTAACACTGGTGAATTAAACAATGCATTATATTACGAGACCTTAAATTTTATTACGTTTTTACACTCAAATATTTAAATTTCGAACGAAAACTTTAGTAAAACGAAGTGCAGTTTTCTGACAAAAGCTTTTACCGAAATGACGTTTCATAAATTTATATAGAAGTGATAAATACTTGATATCTAGGACACTAACAAAGTATGCGAGTCTTATCTGGTTATCGTTGTAATAATCACTGAATTATCAGAAACAATGTGTGACAACGCCCACAACAATCACAGATTTGTTTTCATTTTCGACTTTTCGTTGTTTCGAAATCGCTATGAATGAAGTTAGCGACAAATGCTAACTTTGCTGTTTGACAGATCTTTGTTTGAGTTTGTTTTGAAATTATTACTTTATTTTTACCTTTCTCGTGAATTAAAATATCTTTACAAATTAAAAACATTGTAATCTTTTACTTGTTGCATTTCATAATATTTTATTTCTTACTTCAGGTAGAAATAAACAAGTGTAGTTCTATGACTTGGCTATTAAGTGTTTCTGAACGCTATCCGATACTATAATAACATGACGTAGTCTATGGTTTATAGGCTATAGGGATGAAACGATACCATTGAGGTATCGATACTTTTACTCGATACTGTATCGGTCGTCAAGTATCGGCTCTTACTCGATATCAGTTGAAAAGTATCGATACTTACTCGTATCGAATCGTTTTTGGATGAGTAAAAACCGTAACATGTACTGGTATTCTTTATTGTTAAGTACATTTATGAAAAAAGCCTGTCTTTGTAGTGCTTCGCAAAAATATTAATTTTTCCAAACGTTTCCCAGTTAAATTTAAGCGAAGTGGCGGGTGTTGACATAGACAAACAAGTTTGCCAACTACACAAACAAAACTAAGGCTGCCTTCAAAAATTTCAATTTAAGATATGCAATTTTCAATTATCAATGTTAAAACAAAATAGTGACATTGGTTTACTGATATGAGTACTTTTGAGCGATACCTACTCGATTCTTAATTTCAAATTATCGATACTAAAAGTACTTGGTATCGGAGCAAAAGTATCGAGTACATACTTGTATTTACTCGTATCGTTTCATCCCTAGGCTAGGAGCAAATCAATTCGTATTACTTCGTGAACAGTAGACACCATTTATACAGATTTTAAAAAGGCATTCGATAAAGTACCTCATGCTCTTCTAGTTGAAAAATTAAAGTATTATGGGTTCTCAGGTTCGGTATTGCAATGGTTATCGTCATATTTGAACGAACGAACATTTTACGTAGTTATTAATGGTTTTAGCTCCTCGATAAACAAAATAACGTCAGGTATACCTCAAGGATCGCATCTAGGCCCGATTTTGTTTAATATATTTGTAAACGACGTTGTACTATGCTTTGAACAGTCCAAACCATATTTATATGCCGATGACCTAAAGATATCAAAAACAATTTGTTCAATGGCCGATTCAGTTCTACTGCAGAGTGATCTAAATAGACTTATAAATTGGTGCAAATCTAATGGCATGCAACTTAACCTTAATAAATGTCTTCATATTAAATTCACTCGTAAAGTCAATATATTTCAAACACAATATAAATTAGATGGTAATAGTCTCAAGGAAGTTGACGTTATAAGAGATTTAGGAGTTATGTTTGACAGAAAATTAACCTTTTTGAACCATATAGAAAGTGTGATAAAGAAAGCGTCTAAATTACTGGGATTTGTTATGCGCCAAGGTCGATCTTTCAAAGAACCTAAAACTAAAATGATTCTTTATAATAGTCTTGTGCGTAGTCATTTGGAGTACTGTAGTATTGTTTGGCGTCCACATTACGCTACCCACCATTTAAGGCTAGAACGTGTGCAAAAAAGATTTATGTGGCATCTATCATACTCATCAAAAATTCATAAAACAGTAGTTTCATATAGGAAAAGGCTCAAGTATTTTAAAATGATAACCCTCGAACAAAGACGGGATTTGTTAGACCTTATATTCTTATATAAACTGCTAAGAAATAAGTTAGACTGCCCTGAGTTATTAGGTAAAATAAATTTTAGAGTGCCATATAGATATCCGCGTTCTGCTATTACTCCACTTTTTCCACCTCACACCAGGACAGTTTTCGGCGCCAACTCCATCTTCCCTCGGCTATGTAAACTGTATAATAAGCTTAGTGGTTCACTGGATGTCAATTCAAATTCGCCAAACACATTTCGCAGGTTAATCATTAATAACCTGGTTAGCCAAGTATGATTGGCTTGTTTTATTAGTTTCCTTGCATTTTTTTTACTATTTATTGTTTAGTTTTTTTATTAATTTTTGATTATATAGTTTTAGATACAGAAATACATATTTAATTTTTTCTTTTTTACTTTTAATTAGGATACTTTAGATTTATATTTAAGTTGTAAAATATAAGTATTTTGTTTTGTATAATATTAGATGAAAGTGGTTTTGCAAGCAATGTTTGCTTTAATACGATTTTGCATACGCTAAGCATGTTAGTTCATAAGTTGATTTTTTGTATGTGTAAAAATATGTAAAGGTCGCTAGCAAACTTAATAAATAAATAAAATAAAAAAACAGTGAATTTGAAAAACGAAAGTTCGTTACAAAAGTTATTTATTTGTAACTTTGCTAATTGATAGTTCTCTTAACAAAAGAATGAAATATTTAACAAAAATACTAAGAAAAGACTTGTTTTTGGTGATTTTATCGATGTTGTGACTTGTGCTCTTGACAACCGCTTAAGGCATAAACAAACTTAAAACTTTTTTCATAATCATAATAATGTAATTCAACATTTGATACTAACAACAATTACATAAATTAATATAATAATCAATAATTACCAATTAAAAAATACTCGCATCTTTTTGAATTATGGCTACGACACCGTCGTGTTCCGTACGCTCCATCTAGGATGTATAATATTGATTAATCTATGATGAAAACCTAGTTAGTTACGTAGAATAATTTTAATTTCTATCGAAAGTGTGTAGCATGATAATCTACGTCAAAGAAATACGTATAACCCACGCACCCACGTAAATTTATTCTGCGCTGAAGAGAGCTAGTAGAGGCGGGAAAATGAATAATTTTATGCGTGTATTATACAGCGAGTGTTTAGGGGCACATTTGCGGAATTGCGTTTTTTTCTTTACCTACCGATTTATGTTCGCTTGCGATTCGATTTTTGCAGTATTGTGGCTCTACTAGGTACCTACTATTTCTATGTTTTTTTCTCTTTGCCCGGGGAAGTACCTATCTACAACCATGTTTATTTCTGTGGACATATTTCCAACGCCAGTGATTGGTCGATCTGATGGGTATGGTAGCCGGTATAATTATGGACTGCTATGGGCTAACGCTCAAAAACACAAAGGCTATTGTCTAACGCTTAAGCCTCCGCCTCAAAAACACAGGCTGATGGGCACATTGGGAGGCGGGCGTGTGAGGGAAGCTTCTTTTAAACAAGACGTAGACAAGGCAGAAGGAGGCGTCCAAGGTACGAGTAAATAGATGATTGACGAGAACATTATATAGCGGGTGGGCCGGGTGGGCCGGGCCCATCCTAGAATGGTCCAGTGGCCACTCTAGAATTCTAGGCTACCGATTTAAAATTCTATGATGGACGCTAAAATACAAAATATACAAAGAAAAATCAATAAAATCAGTCGACCCGTTTCAGTGACCAGCGTCCACAAACATTGTAAACGACATTTCTATAATGAGTGTCAACTCTGTTCAGCGGTATGGAAGGAAATAATCCTAGATACGCCAAAGGACGAGAATAGAGACGGCATTGTCGGTTAGACCACATAGGTACCCGTCCGAAAGAAAATGACTTCGTTTAAACGGGGCGATGCATAAATGCATTAACAGAAAAAAGACTGTATTGCATGCCCTGTATCTGAAGATCTATTACAACGATTTTCGATACGGTTGATACGGTGGTAGCTACCCTGCCCCTGCTCTGTACCCAGCATCGGCCCGAAGTAAATTTTAGAATGGAGCGAGATCCAATTATCGCTCTCCTGTTTGCTCCTAATAATATATACCAATTGTAAGTGCAAAGTAAGTATGGAACGTGAAGATCTTGACAATACTCTGGAGTGACCAACGTTCTTTACCATTTAGGCGCCGTCTAGGATTTGGCGCCTAGAGCGACTGCTCCTTTCGCCTTATGGGCGGGTCTGCCAGTACCTATCTGAAGAGCTATTCTATAACGATGTTCAACGCCAGTGAGTCTGGAATTTGCTCTCTAAACTAACACGGTGTTAGATAGAGACGAATTCGAAACGCACACTGTCGAGTCATTACAACATTACCTATATCTATTACCTTTAGACTTGTACGTAGTAAGTTATTTTGCTTGTTTATTACTTTCTAGGTATAGGTAGTTGTGAGCTATGTATAAGATATCCATAAAGTTCAATATACTTTTAGCAAACAATGCTATAGAGGTGAGAGTTAGGTACCTACTTGTTACGAGCTGAGGGAATTTCGGGTTGGTGAACCGACTCGAATGT
Organism: Bicyclus anynana; assembly: GCF_947172395.1. Taxonomy (NCBI): domain Eukaryota; kingdom Metazoa; phylum Arthropoda; class Insecta; order Lepidoptera; family Nymphalidae; genus Bicyclus; species Bicyclus anynana. The sequence continues at coordinate 17,716,053 of NC_069083.1, forward strand.
TTGCGTACGGAATGCAGGTCGGATTGAATGAGATTTAGAAACATTTCCGAAGTCAGCCGAGAAGCCTGGAGGGAATATTGAGTTATACCTACACCTATAAAAAATACTTGTTTAGAAATTAGTGGGCCTTCGGTTTTGTTATATTTTTTTTACGTATAATATGTCCGGTCCCAAAAATTTGTAGGTCATTGTGGCTGATAAGTTGTATAACTTTTAATTCAACATAACAGCCACAATGTCCTACAAATTGCGTGGTACATTATCTCGTTCCGACGCACAGAAATTTTATTTCCTGGTAACTCAGTTAGCTACCAGAATCGAGAATTTTTGTAAATAAAAAAGTTGATCGTCAGGGCAAACCGCTCCGTTTTTTTGCAAGGCCCTTTGGTGAGTTGTCACCGCCAATGGAACCCAAATCTCGAATCACTAGTCGTTGCTGAAAACAGTATTAAAATCGGACTAATGCCTAATTTTAGTTTTGCACAAACAAATCTTTACTGCAGCGCTCCAATGTGAGTTTTAACAAATCTCATCCTCTAATTTAAAACCGCAATAAAATCGGATTAATAGCTTTGGAGATAAGTGGCGACATTTTGTTTGTACAAACATACTCTCACTCCAAACTCATATACTCTCTCCGTAGGTACCGTCCCACTAATATTATAAACGCGAATGTTTGTATAGATGTTTGTTACTCTTTAACCCTGCAACTACTAAACCGATTTGTCTGAAATTTAAAAAAAGATACCCTGGACTAATACTAAAACATAAGGTTCTTTTCCCCGAAAAAATCAGGGTTTCCCGAGATAGTTATTCTTTAACGTCGCGATTACTTAACTGATTTAGCTCAAATTTGTATTGAAAATAGATTATAACCTAGATTAGCACAAATTGTCCTGAAAAAAACCATGGTTTAAGCGAGATTTGCGAAAAACTGATTGTAATGATGGTATGAACTCTTTCACGCAAAAACTACTTACTTGCTGGATTTGGCTGTTATTTGGAAAAAAAATGTGGAAACCATAATTTTAAAACGAATTCGCGAGTATCAGCCTGGATAAAAAAGAAAAGTGAGACAGCGTAATTTTAGTTTTTAATTTTATTTTTTAAAGCATAGCTTAGGGCTGCACTTAGAGTGTGCACACTTTTTACAGTCTTCTTATTTTGTTTCAGGAAAAGCGTTTAGCGTATCCTGTGTTTTAAGATATAACAGGAAAATCTTTACGTTTTAGAGTAAATTTACACAGAATAAAAGAAAAAGATAGATGGAACAACATATTTTGATCTAGTTACGATCGTGTCATGATATCGCAAGACGTCGATTTGACAAGTTTATAACGCATTATGTATGCCCATAAGGTTAGTGTCAAGCACCGGTTTGATATCTTCCACGTTAGAGTACCTACTATATAATTACTATGTTTTTTTCAGTGAATTAATTATTTATTGCGCTAATCTCAATCCAATCTCATCTGATGACTCCTGGCAAATTTTTATCCGGTTTTGATTAGAAACGTTCGAAACATTATAAATACTTCATTTATTTTTTGCTCAATGTACTAAAAACTCCTTAAATTATAATCTTACTACAATAAGAAACGTAGGAGCGTTTTATCCGGTCTGGGTCAATGATTATTTTATGCTACAGATATGCTACGTGCTAAATCATCGCTTAAAGTAATCTGAATTTAGCGACTCCACTGAGCACACACATGCACAATTTTGTGATTACTTAATTAATGTATATAGTTATAATTAATAATTTATGTATATAGATAGTTTTTACACTTTCTAAACACACAACTCGACATTGTAGACAATATTTAGGTTATATGTGTTTAAACAACCTTCGTTGTGACTAAATGAAATTAAGGCCATTATGCATATATGTCCGCATCAGTTTTGATGAAGTGCCGTATCTCTAGTCTACACGAATAATAGAAAGATAAACGAAGAAAAACTAGACGAACGAAGAGGATTTAAAAAAAGGAACTGTTGAGTTTATTGCCGTCTATTATCATCAGAATCTACCTTCTGAACTGGTGGTAAAGTCTTATGTATGTAAAGTGATGAAAAGATTCAAAAGTGCTTGTAATCTAAGCTTGTACTTAATTGAAAAAAAAAACGAATTTTGATTCAATTATTTTCATAAATTTATCATAGCATTCATAGCAAACTTTCGCATTACCTAGTTTCTAGCTAAAGTAGGCAAGGTAGCTACTAACTAGTTAGAAATCACCACTTTTCTAGCTAGCAGATTCAAAGTTACATCTTTTCTCCCTGTTGTTAACTGACTTCCAAAAAGGAAGTCTGTTTGAAAATAAAGAAATTTCCAACACAATAATACATACCTACTCGGTAGATACGACCACGCCTCAGGTATTAACTTGTTCCGACGGGGAATTGGATCTTTTCTTTACACCTACTTAATAGGATTTGAAACTGAACGATTCCACGCTGGAAATATTATCGCGTTGTGAAAACGTTTTCCTTGCTTTTTATATGAAAAATACGAGACTTTACAAAATAATATACTTCCTATGTATTAAATGTAAATGTGTAATGTTGGGTATATGTGCTGGTTTAGGTTATAAAATATAATATAAAGATATAAATATTGTAACGTACGTACAGAGATATAATGAGACTATTTCCAAATTAAAATTACTTTAATAGTTTCCTCGCTGTAAGGATTACTTGTAAAGAATCCTTAGTTACTCGGTATATACTCGCAGGAAAATAGTAGATTGTTAACAGTAGATTCTTGTATACAAGGGGCTAAAAAGGCCCATTATATACGAGAAGTTTTTAGGGCACGAGCCGTAAGGCGAGAGGGTCGCTAAATAGAAACCGAGTATAAAATGGGTTTAGCCCCGCGTGTTACACTATACTTTTCAATACGATTGCTAGAAAATAAAATAATTCATTACAGATAAAAAAAGATATGCATTCCACAGACAAGAACGCTGCAATACGTTCCAATTTCAATATTTTATCAAACAATCAAGGCCTTACATATTATGTACTCGTACCCTATGATGATTCTATTAACGAATAAAACCTCCTTCGTTTTATAGAGGTCATTATTTTAGTATGATTAAATTATTTAGGAATTAAACCTTTTTCGTTTTATAGTAGCCTAGTAATCGTAACAAAAATTAAAAAAAAAACAAAATTACTTTAGCCCCTAGAGGCTGAAATGCTTGTTTAAGAATGGTATTAAATACTGTTAGATATGACTAGCGCATAAAAAAATAGAGGCGATCAAAAGAGGAAATTTATACACAACTCAATGTTAGTTGTGGTCAACAACGAACGTTAATTAAACATATAATACCTACCTAATTCTACAATTTCGAGTTGTGTGTTCAGGAAGTGTAAAAACTATATACATAAATATATAATGCAATTAAAGACAAAATTGTGCATATGTGTGCTCAGTGTTGCAGCTTATTATTCGGATCACTTTTTGCGGTGAATTTGTTGAGACGTAACCGATCTATAGTACAAAATGATCACTGGTTAAGCTCAAATCCTTCAATATCTCTATTTGTAGGTAGGTACTCGTATATATTAAGCAATGTCTAATTACAAAATTGTCTTAATAACTCGTGCGTCGTCTCGTCCTAATTGGGTTTTGTAATTTAAGCCACTCAAAGAGATACTGCGGTGAAAATCCCGAGTAATGAGGGAAAGAAAATTGATATTTTCCCGTGGAAAAGTTCCTACAAAAGTAATTATAAACTCTTCATTATACCAAGGAGTTAGCAAGAATAAGCGATTTACTTTTTGCTCAATATATCAGACTAAAGTCTTCTTATATTATAATTTTACCACCTGATAAAGGAAATTGTGTTAAGGTCTTGATTGTAAAATTTTAATTAATTATTTAATGTAGGTGTTTCTCCATGAAAATCTTACAAAATTTCGTAATTCATGTATTTTTCGTACCAGTAGTCTTGTTATTTGATTTGATGGGCCGATTTGGATGTGATTTTGTTAAAACAGTTTTAGCTACTAATAGTTTTAGCGATGAATTAATTAATAGTTATAGCTACTACCTACCTAAGATACTCGTATGCAGATTAAAGTGTTTTTCAGATAGCATGGGTAGGGTGACAGTTGCCTTATTACGTTCATAATACGTACTATTATCGTAAATCGCGGCAAACTTTCAAAAGTGAATCTAACTGTCACCGTGCCCATGCTATCTGAAAAACACTATATATTAATAATTTACTTTTATTTTAAATGTTTTATTTTTTGTCTGTCTGTCTGTCTGTCCGTGCTTTTTTTTTATTCTTTACAAGTTAGCCCTTGACTACAATCTCACCTGATGGTAAGTGAGGATGCAGTCTAAGTTGGAAGCGGACTAACTTGTTAGGAGGAGGATGAAAATCCACACCCCTTTCGGTTTCTACACGGCATCGTACCGGAACGCTAAATCACTTGGCGGTACGTCTGTGCCGGTAGGGTGGTAACTAGCCACGGCCGAAGCCTCCCACCATCCAAAACTTGGACAAATTAAGAAAAATCTCAATCTGCCCAGCCGGGGATCGAACCCAGGACCTCCGTTTTTTAAATCCACCGCGCATACCACTGCGCCACGGAGAACGTCATTTTTTTGTTATTGCGAAAATAAAGTAAGAAAATGAAGGACTTTCCATACAAACTACCCCTAGTTTGTATGGAAAGTCCTTCATTTTAAGAGTTACAGTTTTAAAAATTTGTTTATAAATCATAAATAAATACACATTTGAACGGGATTTTTTTAAATTTATAAATTTTTAAAATTCAAACTCTAAAGTGGTGAAATAGGGCTTGAAAGTTTACATTGATATGCCAACTCTCGTCCTTTAAAATATAAAAGTTTGTAAAAACCATCAAAACGAACCTATATACTATGTTAGGTATATGCCCTTCATATTATCTACCGACTTCGTACGTCCGTATTCCGAACGATTTCACGCTTATTTTCTTTTAGCTGACTAAGTCAACCTTCAAGTCTCGCAGAATTCGGGCCTGTCGAGGGCAATAATGGTACGAATAAGTATATGATTCCATTTTATTAGGATCTTTGTAACATATATCGTTACTGGCAGGGATTTCGGGACCGGATTTTTGATATTGTACTAGCGGAAGCCGTACGCGCGAAATTTTTATTGTTTTAAATCCCACAGCAGGTAGGTATAGTTATAATTCCTTCTAATTTTATTATAATTACCTATCCTTCGTTCGTATTATTTTATACGTAAAATAATACGAACGAAGGATAGGTAATTATAATAAAATAAAAACTAAATAGTGGCTAAATAGGCCAAAAAAACTAAATAGTGTCCCCCCCCCAAGCTAAACGGTTGTCTAAGGATTACGTCCTTAGACAACCGTTTAGCTTGGGGGGGACACTATTTAGTTTTTTTGGCCTTAACTTAAAGCCTAATATTTTAATATTTCACAGTGCTGGCAGACCCCTCATATCTTTTTCAGAGGTCTAATCTCTGAAAAAGATATAAGTATGAGATCTAATCTCTGTATACTCCACACCAATGATAATTTTATATTATAGATCGGTTACGTCCTACAAAATCACCGCATAAAGTGACAATTAACATTGAGATGTGGAAATTTTCTCTTTTGAGCGCCTAGCGCCTCATTTTTTATGACCTAGTAACACATCTAACAGTATTTAACATCAGTGCTCCACACCATAAAATGAACGAGTAAAAATTCATTCAAGATCTTACATACGTACTCATTCTTAATAACAGCTTACTAGTAGTAAATGGTCTCTGAGTTAAAACGCGGACATACAGAACACGTCTCTTGTTGATTACGGTACCCTAAAAAATGGAACCTAAACTTCTAAAGCTGAAAAGGCACTTTTATAAAAGGGCCTAAACATTGTTAGTTTATTATTAAAATGGATTAAGTTACGGAGTTTCATCCCCAATTCGTTTTCGAGTCATCCGCTTAAGATTATGAGGGCCCTTTGACGGATTATGGAGGCCCTTCACAAAGGACGTGACGGACCTACGGCACAGGATTTCAATTTGCAGAGTTTGTTAATATTATAATAAAATATTTATAAAGACTAACATAGGCTCCAAAATTCAAAATTCGTTTATTTTTTGTAGGCTTTATCTTATTGTCCAGGATTAGTAAAATGAAAAAAAAAACAATGAAAATGAAATTTATTCGTTTTAAACATAACATTAAATAATAGAGCTGAGACCTTCTTTTAAGTAAATATCTGTGTCAGAAGGTCTCGCTCTCCCTTCATAACATCATTGTCGTAACTAGGGTATTAATGGAGCATTTTTACAATTAATTACTATATCAAGTTATTTTTTCGTAAGTAGGTTTATTTTGATGAGACGCCCAACTTTTGTATTGAAAGAAAATTCACGATTCTGGTAGCTAACTGGGCTACCAGGTACCAATTTCTGAGCGTCACAACGATATAATGTACTGCACAATTTGTAGGACATTGTGGCTGTTAAGTTGTATAGGTTACTATTAATTAAGCAACAGTAAAAATAAACACCGGGTTAGTAACAACTTTTAGTAAACTCCCCTCTTCCCAACGTGTACCAATAACGAGGTTATAGTTATAAACTACTACCATGGAAGACATTTTTGCTGGGAAGAGCAATAAACTCAGCTTTACAATATACATTATCGTTACTATTAGTAAGTACAACTTGTGGGAATATTAAGATTTATATGTTACCTACATACACAACTTGCTAAAAATTTATAAGAAACTTTATATTTGAGTGCCTAGAAATTCTCCGTGTGATCAAATCCGAAATGAGATCTGCTGAAGAACTAAAATCACTGACATAGCTCAGCGAATCGCCAAGATGAAGTGGCAATGAGCGGGGCACATAGTTGATGAGGCGATGGACGTTGGGGTCTCAAGGGGCTGGAATGGTGACCCTGCATCGGAAAGCGCAGTTTTGGTCTACCTCCCACTATGTGAACCGAGGACATCAAGGCAGGGAGCATAATTATCTATTTATTTATAATATTATAGGATCACTCGTGTGGGTCAAGGAAACATCCATAGTTCTACGATAGAGTTTTAATAAATCTCAGGAGCTCTATACAATTTCAAACACAAGACAAACTAACAAACAAATGAACAAACAGCTTCTACTCTTATCCCGAAATTACAAGGACATTACATTTCATAAAAGCAAAAGACTAAACCCGATATTAACTGAAATGCGTGTTCACTAGCTCGCAGTTGCTAGCGAAGTGACAATGTAAATGCAATGTAGGTTTTAGGTAATCTTTAAATAGGTCGCTTTCACTTTTTCAAGACGCAGCTGGATCGCACAGGTGGCTGGTGCCTCGAAGTCTATGTTTTGGTCTTCGACATAGCTAACAATATATAATATACTCCGCCGCAGGATGCTGGCGGCTCGAGATCGTGATGTTTGTCTATACAAGAGGCCTTGTGGACGTCCATCGGCTGATAATGATGCTGATGATAATAATACTTATTGAAGTTTAAGACACCTAATAAGTGTGTGCATTATTAAGTCATGACTTCTACCAGAAAACTAAAAGAAAAGCCGATACTCGTAATTTCCACACACGTTGTACAGACATTTCGCAATCGACAGATGTCTGCTTTTTGGGCATTTTCGCAGCTCCGGCGGACTGTGCCGATATTGTCTCCATTCGCCTGAAATTCCGCTGCAGCTCGGGAAACGCGGGAATCCGGTAAATCTAGACTGCCACAGCTTAAGAGCAGGGTTGTTGCTTATGCAAATCTTTATAGTCGGCTTGATTAAAACTAATAGTAACTTTATATAACAAATTTTGCTTAAAATTTGTCTTTCTATCGATTCCAGAGGTTATTTTTATTAAAATAATTTCCACCCCCGAGATGGGGTGCCTTCCGCCCCCAGGGTTAGCCCTATGTCCCTTTTGTTTCTTAGGGTATCTCCCACCTACTCACCAATTTTCATGAAAATCGATGAAGGTTCAACGAAAACGGAGGTTGAAACTTTCATTCACTGTACTATAACTAGCCGATGTCAGACTGTTTCAGCCGTTCCCGTTTCCGTGAGAATACGGAGATAAAATATAGCCTATGAGATTCACAAGTAATGTGGTTTTCTAGTGGTAAAAGAATTTTCAAATTTGATTTAGAAAATCCAGAGCTTATACCCTAAAACACCACAAACTTTATATAAATGTGACTTTTGTTAACTTCTGTCAATAATCAAAATCGTAATCTCTGGTATAACTATTCTTGTACTATTATTTAAAGCCGTGATAGCCCAGTGGATATGATCTCTGCCATCGATTCGGAGGACGTAGGTTCGAATCTAGTCAAGAGCAATCCGACCAACCTCTCAGTTATGTGCATTTTAAGAAATTAAATATCACGTGTCTCTCTCGGTGAAGGAAAAACATCGTGACGAAACCTGCACGTCTGAGAATTTCGTTCTTCGTATGTGAAAATATGTAACACAATTTTTTCAATCTAGTAGGAGGATAATTTAATACCCTTTTAAAAATAACTAAACTTTTGTTAACCAACCTAATGTAGTTAAGCGCAAGTCTTTCATAGGACCTAACAAAAGCCGTATCTGTCATCGCGTTAAATTTATTTATCTGGAGTTTAATGTTTGAACATGTTATAGAACATTAAAAAATATAATACATTAGAGTTGGAGCGAGGCTACACAGTACACAGTACACAGCCGCTAATCCGAGATGATAGATGAGCGGTTTTTAAACACGCCGTGCGGTGTTTGCTCGAGTGTTACCATGTGGGTATAATTTAACAGTATCCACGAAAATTTACGTGTTTAAAGCATTCTTTTTTCGTTATTATAATGTTCTATTAACGTAATGTCGACTCACTTTTTTATTCTAATATTTTATTCTAATAGTTGAAGGAACAATGCAGATGAATGGAAAATTTATCTTCTGAAACTGAGCCAGTTTAGCGCAGTACATGTAAACCACGTCCTACAATGTGTCTGTCTTTGTAGATCAGGGTTTCTCAAAGTGGGGTACGCGAACCCTTATGGGGTTTGCCAATTGACGGCACGGGGTTCGTGACAAGATTTACGTAATGGTGGCTTGATAACCGATTGATACCGAGTCAGAATTAAGGTTAAAATTGTCCAAAGTTACTCCTAACATTAAATCCATTTGTGACAAAAAACAAGGACACCTATCACATTATTATTATTTTTTTTCTTTAGGTTGGGGGCGGTTTGTGTTTCATTACTTAGTAAGGGGTTCGCAGTCACTTGGCAATTTTAAAAGGGGTTCGTGGAGCCGAATGTTTGAGAAACCCTGCCTCAATTGACACATATCGTGTTCAGCCTAATTGTCAGTAGTTCTACTGGAAGTCATGCTCTTCATAGCTAGGGATCCGTAGAACATTTTTTACAATTGTTTACTATCAAGTTAATTTTTCCTGAGTAGCTTCATCTCGATGAGACGATCAACTTTTTTATTTACGGTAATTCTTGATTCTGGTAGCTAACTGAGTTACCAGGAAACAAAAATATCTGAGCGTCGGAACGAAATAATGTACCACGCAATTTGTAGGACAGGATCCCCGGCTGGGCTGATTGGGATTTTCTTAATTGGTCCAGGTCTGGCTGGTGGGAGGCTTCGGCCGTGGCTAGTTACCACCCTAACGACAAAGACGTACCGCCAAGCGATTTCTACACGACATCGTACCGGAACGCTAGTTCCGGTACGATGTCGTGTAGAAACCGAAAGGAGTGTGGATTTTCATCCTCCTCCTAACAAGTTAGCCCGCTTCCATCTTAGACTGCATCATCACTTACCATCTGGTGAGATTGTACAAGTATTAGTTAAGTTGTACAAGTATTAGTTAAGCAAACAGCTGATTAGTAACTCGTAAAAATGAAAATTTTCAAAATGTGGCGGCCCTACCGTATCAAGAGATCAGTTGCGGCGCACAGCTGACGGACTGGATGCAGATCTATCGCAATTCCGCAAATGGCTTTCAAGGAATTACGTGAATTCTTCTAAATGACTTCGGAAAATTGCGTATTGAAAAATATATATCAGTTATTGCTGGTTGTAAAGAGTTGCGGTTATGTTTGGTGTTAAACATTTTAGTTTATTTGAAGTACTAGCACTGATTTACATTTTCGTCGTCATCAACCCATATTCGGCTCACTGCTGAGCTCAAGTCTCCTCTCAGAATGAGAGGGGTTAGGCCAATAGTCCACCACGCTGGCCCAATGCGGATTGGCAGACTTCACACACGCAGAGAATTAAGGTAATTCTCTGGTATGCAAGTTTCCTCACGATGTTTTCCTTCACCGATAACATTTTAGTTAGATTTACATTTTAGTTTTCACAAATTAATATCACCATCACACTAGTATTACTTATCTCCTTGGTAACTGAGCGACGCTATGACGTCGCGCCTGTGGCCGCGCTTACTTCAAGATGATTGTCACGTACGTACCACGCGGCGTCTAAGCGTCTACTCCCCAATCGAATTAAAAAGCCGAAAGTGTGTGTGTGTGTGTGTCGCTTACGAATCGTGAAGCCCCACTTTTATGTCACATGTAGACCCCGCCGAACCTTCCGTAGACCACTGGGGATTTTCCTGGGCTACTTTGGGAATCGATGGTTGAAACTGTCCAACACTTACACAAAAGGTGGAGAAACATTCCCCTAGTGGAAAATATAGTCACTAATAACCATTAAACTGTGGGGACTAAAGTATTTATTGAGTAAATTATTATTGTGGCCGTGATAGTTCACTGGATTTGACCTCTGCCTCCGATTCCGGAGGGTGTGGCTTCGAATCCGGTCGGGGGCAAGCACCTCCCTTTAAAATGCTCACACTTTTTCAGTTGTGTGCATTTAAAAAAATTAAATATTGCGTGTCTCAAAACGGTGCAGGAAAAACATCGTGAGGAAACCTGCATACCAGAGAATTTTCATAATTGTCTGCGCGTGTGAAGTCTGCCAATTTGCATTGGGCCAGCGTGGTGGACTATTGGCCTAACCCCTCTCATTCTGAGAGGAGACTCGGGTGCAGCAGTGAGCCGAATATGGGTTGAGTTATCAATGATGATGATGATGAGAAATAATTAATGGAAAACCTGTAACGTAAGTAAGGATAAGTGGAAAATATTAAATAAGTAGGTAGTCAAGATACTCAGTCATTTAAGCATTCGCGAATCGTGAGATAAAACTTAAAATTCCTCTCACAGAATATATAAAAGAAGGAGTCTTTAAGAATTTTTCACAGAAGTTTTCATTAAATTAGAAACGGCACTGCGACTTAATTCACGGCATCTCCACTGCTACTTGATGTGAATTCCTTCATAATTTCGGCTTTAAATAAAAGTTTCACTTGGAAAGTTACTGTAACTGTAACTCTTTGTTTTAGAAAACTTCAAGGTTTCTATATAAGTCGAACGAAAGTTTTATTAAGTTAATTTTCGAATGGTAATATAATGAAATGCCGGAGTTTTTTTCAATTATATTTTAAGCATTTCATCCGCTTAATTTCCGTTTCCATGGGAATATAAGCATTAAATGTAGCTTTTGTTATTCGTTGATAATGTAGCTTTTTATTCATAAAAATAATTAAATTGTTTTAGTGTGGTTAGCAGTGAAAGCGTTATAAAACAAACTGTCGCATTTGTTATATCCTAACACTTGTTAATAATTTAGCAAAGTAAATCAATAATATTCCGTTGTTTATATTAAATACGTCAAATTAAATAAGTTGTACAGCTTATACCTATCGATTCCAGTAAATGTAATGATTCTCTAGTAAAATCGTTTACTACGAGTACTACCACATACAAGATACCCAAAGGGACCTTTCAGCTAATAACTCTTAAATAATTAACCTTAGACTTAGACTTAGATTAGAAACTATGCTATTTGACGACGTTTAGGAATTCATGATCTGGAGAAGATAAAACCCAGTAAAGAGACATCTAGGTATCTATAAATTATTAAAAAAAAATATTAGGACACACATCGTCTTCAAAATATCAATGGAGTTTGATACATGGTGGCTTTGAAATGTAGTAGGTATCAAGGTTGAAAAAAACCCACTACTGCCTTCTAAACGCTGGTGTCCCTGCCATAAAGCCTACCATCTTTTTTATCTCCCATTTTCTCTTTCATCCTATTCCTTGAACTTCAATATATATTGCAGAAACTTCTTAGCTACATTTAATTTCTCAATGCATTCCAACATCATATTTATTAGATTGTCTACTGACATCTTTTGTTACACAGATGTCCATGAGGATTTTCCCGCCTTTTTCTTTTGTCCAACTTATGAAAATTGTAAGTTTTTAATATTTCCTACAGGACATCATACTAAGTCATGTCTACAGTCGCCAGACTATCTTTTGCTTGATACACATAAAGATTGTCTTAAATCTTTAACAGTGTTTTTCTAAGCGTCGTCACGAAAATAACATACTGGTGATTACATGATTTCTCATACTAGTATGAGCTCGATCTTCTTATAGGCTTAGCCTTATAGTGGGTCTTCAATAGGTTGATAATGATGTTGAAGATTATAAATCATAGACAAACCTACATATAATATTGTAAATCTTGGACAAAACCTTGTACGCGGTGAATAATTGAGGTTGATACTGACTGACGGCCGCTGCAACTCCATTAATGAAACACGGTGACAAGTCTACTGGATGGGTCTAAGGGATTAAAATGTAATGTAATACAATTCATATAATATAGAAGTCAGAAGTAATAAAATTTTAAAGTCCTTTATTTGTCCAAACCAACCAACCAGGTCCTCTCAGTTTTTAGGGTTGCAAACACCTGTCTCTCAAGTCAGACGGACCGACATAACGCGTGGAGGTCTCGAGTTGAAATTAAAATCATAAACTCTGGTCTCTAGAGCCTTGACGCTGTGAAAAAAACAAAATATACATGTTAACTTAAAAAAATAGACGACTATAGCCATAAAAGTCTACATTTCAATGGAGCTTTCAAGAGAATTAAAACAGTCATATACATCAATATAATATGTATGGCCTTATAATATAACGTATACGAGTACCATCTTTATAAAATAAGTAAAGAGAAAATCTGAAAACTATAGATTTGTAATTACATCTTAAAAAATATAACATACCCAGTCTTTATTTAAAGTAAGAATGCAAGTACTTTACCTACATTGTACGGAACCCTGTGCTTGACTACAATCATGCCTGATTTAGAACAATTACACTTGCCTAGAAAATGCTTACAAATGTCCATAGACATCGACAATAAAAGATTTATAGGGTTAGCGTTTCAGAACTAGTATAATGAAATGACTACATTAATTGTCTAGCAGCCCACATAGATTTTCAGACTACCCTCCTCTTTGGAGTTTGTTAAAAACACATACATCATCAAATCGAGTATAAATCAACTAGTACGGTTGATCCGAGCTCGACTTTCCCGTAGACAATAGATGGATGCCGTTTCTAATAAATCTTTGTCCGTGACGTCACTTCCGTCGCATGTCAGCGTCTATTAGCCGTGACGAGATCGATATCATAACCAAATTATATTGGCATCCGGTGTATGAATATGCCTTTTGAATAAAAGCTGCTGAAATATTGGACGGAGGTATTGTCAAAACTTACTACCTGTAAAAGTGAATTTATTATTGGTATTTTATTATATCACCTTATTGTTTTTATGTCTAAGAAGTTCTTAATCATCATCTTGTATCATCTATGCTTAAATACATCATAATGCTGAATAGCTAATTAATTTCACTAATCTAAAAAAAAAATATATATATGCAATATTTTTACGCGAGTGATTCTGCGGCACATAGCTAGTCCTAGTATACATATTTTTTATATAATAAAGAAGAATGTCTTATCTAATAATCATAATCATCCAACGGACGTCCACTGCTGGACATGAGCTTTCTAGTATCTTGTTGAATAAGTACATTATTATGGTTACTTGTTAATAGGTACATTTTCATAGGTTTTTATTATAATTGTTATTATAGTTAGGTGGTTTTCCACTGTAGGAAAGTTTTGTTGACTGCTAATATTTCTCTTTACATTTTGATGGAAACAAGTTTCATCATCATCATATCAGCCGATGGACGTCCACTGCAGTTCATACTGCCTTTTGTAGGGTCTTCCAAACATCACGATCCCTAGCCGCCTGCATCAAGGGAATCACTACGACTAGCTTGACGTCGTCAGTTTACCTGATGGGGGGTTAAACAACACTGCGATTTCTAGTGCGGGGTTCCAGCACCTTGGGACCTCAACGTCCATCGGCGAAGCTGAAGTGGCAATGGGCGGGGCACATAGTGTGGTATGATGTATCAATGATTATTTTTTCTAAATTATTTCCCCTGTATTTGAACACACACACGCCATTCGATAGCCAAGATTAAGATGAAACCTCTCATTGCGTTACGAAGATTGAATTGTGGCTATGTGAGAATTATGAGCGCGCTTACATTTGGACGTTTACACTTTCGCTGTTAAAATGTATATGTGTATATGTACTGTAAAATTACGCATCGTTGTGTGTGTGATATTCACATATAAATATCCCACACACAACGTGAAATATATTTGACGGCCTCCGTGGAGCAGTGGTAAGTGCGGTGGATTTACAAGTCGGAGGTCCTGGGTTCGATCCCTGGCTGGGCTGATTGAGGTTTTCTTAATTGGTCCAGGTTTAGCCGGTGGGAGGCTTCGGCCGTGGCTAGTTACCGACAAAGACGTACCGCCAAGCGATTTAACGTTAGCCCGCTCCCATCTTAGATTGCTCGTCTAAGCTCGTCACCTACTATCAGGTGAGATTGCAGTCAAGGGCTAACTTGTAAAGAATAAAAAAAGCACAAAATTTTATGTGTTAGAAAAATTATTTATGTGGTCCAGAGTGTCCAATAAAACATGTTACTTTTTAATATTTAGAAGGTACAGTAATTCAACATGGACAGGACAGGGCATCCATTAATTAAGTGCCTGCGTCAGAAAAATTTCACGCCTCCCTGCTTCTCCCTCACGTCCTTGACACATTTGTGTTTCAACCCCTTTTTAGAATATCAACCATTCCAAGTTGAGAGTTTTTTAAAATCTTTTTCAACTAAAGATTATATTTACCAAATTTCAGTTTAAAAGCTCTGAAAAATTATAGTATTTGGATAACATTTTTCAGTTTGAACGACATCACTCGCTAAATCGCTTGGCGGTACATCTTAGTCGGTAGAGTGGTAACTAGCTACGGCCGAAGACTCCCACCAACCGACCAATTAAGAAAAACTCAATCGGCCCAGCTGGGGTCGAACCAAGGACCTCCGTCTTGTAAATCAACTGCGCTTACCACTGCGCCACGGAGGCCGTCAAATTGGCCGTTAATGGTTATTTCAACGAAATTACGCGTATTATAAAGCTAAGGAGAAACAATTTCAATACCAGCTGCAAAAGTAAAAAACAACACAAATAAACCTAATGAAAATATATGAAAACTTCTTTAGAATTTGAATCAAAAACCGCGTTCAGTTTCCGCCACATAACTCTCGCCGTTCCAACTTACTGACTTCCCTTGCACCATATTCCTGAGCGATAGCATCTCCAGTGTTTGAACACAGAATAAAGAATGATACAGAATGAGTCTGTACAAGCAGCGCCGTAAGACTAGTGAAACCCATAAAAGAACAAACGTCACGCGTCTCTTTGACATCCGCATAATATACAAACTTTTTGATAATTTGTATTTCAAGATTTAACACTAACAACAATTACGTAAATTAATATCATAATAGACTAGTAATAATCAATCAATCAAGTCTATAAAAAATACTCCATTGTTTTTTAGTTCTGTGAACAGATTTTAAAATATTTAAAACCATACGCCGTTTTTCTTAAATATTATATTGAAAGTTAATTACTCCATATTTTTTTTTAGTTTTTGTGAACAGTTTTTAAAATATTTATAAACATAAGACGCCGTTTTTCTTGAATAATATTTAAAATTACTGATGCGATGCTTTGTGTCGTACTAACTTGAGAATTGTATTTGGAATGGCTTTGGAATGGCTTTGAATGGTTTTGAATTTGTATTTGGAATGGCTACATCACTGCCATGTTCCGCGCGCTCTATCTTACTGTTATTCTTTAATCTGTGTGTTTGAGCTATATTTAAAGGCACGTAAACCTATTTAGCGTTGTTACGGAGGATTTATAGCGCCCAGATAAGTAGTGTACGGGCAAAAACACAATGCTCGCTCGGATTTCTTAAATTTATAAGACTGCAGCTGAAGTTACCTTGTTCATTGTAGCTTATTTGTTATTCGTGCTTCGTGATAAATGATTATGGCTTACAGATAAATCGTTTGTATGTGGAAATGTTTCGTGTTTAAATTTGAATCTCTTTATTTGAGTAGACCGCTAGAGCGAGTTCGAAATTCAAATTGGAATTTCTCTGTTGAGGTAGACTACTAGAGCGAATTCTAATTTCAAATTTCGAATACCTTTATTTGAGTAGACTACTAGAGCGAGTTCTAAATTTAACATTTATACAGTTGTATAAATTCAGAGATGTGATATCTTAGATAAAAGATACAAGATACAACATACATATTTACATCTTGTATTATAAATACTTTTACTTTTTTCACTTACTTTTTTTTAAGGTGAAAATTTGTTTCTCGAAAATAAACTCAAGCTCAATTAACTGTTTTTTTCTTACAAAAGTATTTTATCTGTAAAAAGTATTTAAAAAAAAGGTATTTTGTATCTAGAATTTCAGATACCTTTTTAGAAAACTATTTGTATCTGGTATCTAAAATGCTTTTTTTTAAGTATCTTGCATCTCATATTTCAGATACTTTGTATAGGGTATCTTATACATCACTGACTATATTATACTTGTATATATTACATGCTGCTTTTGTTTTGAAAAGAAAATCAGAGCATTAAAATTTCTGTCTGTCTGTATGTTCGATATAGAAACAAAAACTACTAGACGGGTTTTAACGAAACTTGGTACAAATTATTCTTCATACTCCTGGGCAGGTTATGGTATATTTTCATCATGCTATGATCAATAGGAGCAGATCAGTGAAGGGAAATGTTGGGAAAATGGGAGAAATCACTCCATTTTTACAGCTATAAATACTACTGTTTCTAGTTGGATTATAGAAGTCTAAGACGAAATCGCGGGCATCCGCTAGTCTTTTATAAAATTTAAACAACATTTTTAAAAAGCTTACTCATCGAAAATATGTAGTAGGTATATATTTCAAATCAGTAAGTAAATGACAAAGTTATTAGGCAACAAACATTATATAAATATAAGACTTTCATCACAAAGGCCATTAAGCTATTCTGTGCTTACTCCTTTATGAAATTTACCTCAAAGTGCCTCATATTCTCGTAAAATATGTCTAACATTATATTCTTTTGTCGCTTTACGCGAAAGCCAAGGAGAATGGAGTAGCTTTTGGTTATTCACTAAATCTCCTCATTCAAACTACTTTGCCGGTCGATTGGAACGTTTTAGAAGAAATTTACTGGTAAGAGGTCGCAATCTGCGCCCGTATTTCTCCGTTAATGTTACAAAAGCAACCTCCCGGGCGGGCGGGCGGACACTCCATCGCGATTGGGATTTCAATTGATTTGTCTGCCCGGGAATTAATGTGCCGTGCCCGGGAACTTCGCCGACAGAGGTGGATACACTCGGACGCGGATTTACACGTTTTGCACAAACAAAAGCGTTAATTGTTGTTGTACTTATAGGTCAGAGTTCCTTTGGCAAATGTATGCATTTAAACAACCAGTATACTATATTGTATACCAGTATATTGGATCAAAATATGTATTAAGATAAGTTTTTGGTTCTTGAATTTATCTTTTAAGTGTCTTTTCATCATTATCATCATCATTAGGTAACAGCCGATGAACGTCCACTGCTGGACATAGACCTCTTGCATGGACTTCCAAACAAAACGGTCTCGAACCGTGAGCATCCAGCGGCTCCCTGCAACCCGCTTGATGCCCTCGGTCCACCTAGTGGGGGCCAACCAACACTGCGCTTTCCGGTGCGGGGTCGCCACTCCAGCACCTTGAAGCCGCAACGTCTATCGGCTCTTCGAACTATGTGGCCTGCCCATTGCCACTTCAGCTTCGCGACTCGCTGAGCTATATCAGTGACTTTGGTTCGTTTGCGGATATCCTCATTCCTGATTCGATCACGCAGAGAAACCCCAAACATAGCTCGCTCCATCGTCCGCTGAGTGACTTTGAGCCTTTTTATGAGGGCCACAGTTAGCGACCAGGGTCTTTTAAATGCGGTTTATTTGTCATTGCAGTGTCATTTTTAGACGGTTTTTTAACATATTTAAACCTACCATTACAAGCTATTTGAAACTCGGAACCGTTCTGCAGTCCGTATGAACCTAAACAATCTGCGATGCAATCTGCTGCGTGTTGCGATGGGGATTTAAATTATTAATCTCTCTCTCGTTATTGAGGATTTGGAGTTCACACCCACTACACTATTCCAATGCATGTTAGCGGACTTATAGCAACGGTTTTATACTATTGGATATGTCACGTGCCCACAAAATCAAAAAGTGATCCAAAATTGTATGGAGCCCAGGATCAGTCATTGTACCCTAGCGAAAATAAAAATAAAAATATAATTTTAACGATATTTGATTATACAAATCTACTTTAATTCTTTTGAAATAACATACATTCTAGAACTGCAATATTAATATGGGTATTAACACGTTCAGTGCGGCATCGGGTTGAAAATACCTGATGCATAACTCTTTTAAAGTGCGGGCGCATAAATCTATTACTTTCTCACGGGACGGGATAGATAAAACCTCGAATTTTTGCAGTGGGAAAGAGACGAATATATTCATTGGTCTTATTTCATCAAATTCTAGCCATAGAAACGATAAAAGTCTATCGGGTCGTTAAGACCTGATACGGCCTGCAAGGAAATTTTATCCTCTAGGTGCGTTTGGCAGGTGTTAAAGACCCGATGCCCGATGACCTGATATCCGCACCTGAATTGCATGTCAGTACGTTAGTGTTGTGCTTGGTTACAGCGCGTGGATAATAATTACGTTAACCTACCCTAGTGACGAAAGGGATCTATCAATTGACTAAAGGGAGTGAAATGAAGCGTTCAAGGAGAATGTTGCTAATGTGTCCCAGTGAAAGTGAACGAGCTGAAAAACCCTCTGAAGAAAACGGTGCGAAATCACCAGAACACTGGCGGAAAATTTTAGTACGTCAAAACGTGGGTCCTTCAATTTTCGTTAGTCCATCAACTGGACATACGATGAGAGTTCTTCAAAATGTATCACCATCTCCCGAGACAAAACTACTGTCAACCCCGAATAAAAATAAACGTATACACATTCTAGAGGATATTATGCTAACTAAACCTACATGTTCAAAACAAAATAGCAATACTATAACTGATATTGACCTAATTCAGCAAGATTTTTTATCTACTCCAAAAATGCATAAGAGACCCACACTTTCTTCAACTTGTATAAGTCCTAGTTCCGAACGAAATGCATTTTCCACGACGTCATTGAGCAAATGTGGATCTCTGAATGACTTGTCAGTTTCAAATTTAGTTTCACTTAATTCTTCCTTTAATGAGGAGCAATTTTTTAATATGATCTGCACACCTTCTTCTAAACGTAATAACAAGAACGAACATGAAACTGTTGAACTTGAACCCTACCTAGATTTAAACATGAATTCACCACAAACTCAATCATCGGCATCAAATGTTAACGGTCGAAACTGTAATACTAAGATATCTTCTAAATGTAATCGCGAGAATGAACAAGGAACTATTGAATCTGAACTCTGCCCAGAATTGAGCATTAATTCACAATATGAGTCAAAAGTCGGTGGTCAAGACTTTAATGCTGGGATTAACGTGAACACAGCTCAGGATGATGGATCTACTTCTGATAGTTCGTATGTTCCTAGTAGTGAATCCGATAGCTCCGATTCGGTGTCTGAATTTTTTTCAGAAGACGAAGGTAGGAATATTACCCCTGAGCCTTCTACCATTTCCAGCATTAATAATGAGGATGACGAGTGGCAGGATATTTCCAATGACACACCCGCATTTGAAGAATCCAGTGGCAATAGTGAGATATGTGTCCCTGCTGCTATCAAGGATCCAGATGAATATTTCAAATTATTCCTTACAGAAGACATAATTGATAACATTGCTCTCGAAACGAACAAGTATGCAACTAAGTGTATAGAATCAGGCCAGCTTAAAAATAAATCTCGTGCAAAGCTATGGAAACCAACCACTAGAGAAGAGATGTTTACTTTTTTTGGAATAATGCTGGTAATGGGTCTTGTGAAAGTCCCAAATTTAAAATACTATTGGTCCAAGAAAAAAATGTACAGAAATGAATACATTGCATCATCAATGAGCAGGGACCGGTTTTTATTGTTATTAAAATTTTGGCATTTTTCTGATGATGATAGTATAAGCATTCAAGCTGATAAATTGAGCAAAATTCGAAGAATTTTTGATATGATTCTACAACAGTTCCAAAAAATATTAAAACCCGGAAAAGTTTTGGTCATAGATGAGTCAATGGTCCCGTGGAGAGGAAGGCTTCGATTTCGTCAATATATAAAAAATAAAACACACAGATACGGAGTCAAGCTCTACAAATTGTGCACACCTGAAGGGTATACGTTCAATGTAATAATTTATACTGGGAAAGAAGACAGTGGCCGTGATCTTAATCACGCACAGAATGTTGTTTTAAAACTTATAAATGGTCTTGAGAATGAGGGAAGGACTCTTATAGCGGACAATTTTTACACATCTATCGGACTAGCAGAGACATTGATTGCAAAGAAAACTTTTATTTGTGGTACACTGCGAGCCAACAGAAGAGGTTTACCAAAAAAAGTTGTGAGTCAAAAATTGAAAAAAGGACAAATCCTTGGTAAAATGAACAGAAAGGGAGTAAGAGTGCTAAAATGGGTTGATAAGCGTCCTGTTTTGATGATAAGCACATGCAGAAATCACGATGTAAGTATTAAAGATACTGGAAGAAAAAGAAAGGGTACTAATGAAATAATAAAGAAACCTGAATGTGTCATAAGTTACAACAGATATAAAAAGGGCATAGATTACAGCGACCAAATGTCCTCTTACTATACTACTCTAAAAAAAGGCCTCAAATGGTATAGGAAAGTGATGATGGAGATGATTTTCGGGATCGCTTTCGTAAATGCATGGATCGTTTATAATATAAACAACGAGACTAAAATTAGCAAGCTTGACTTTACAGAAAAAGTTATAGAAAAACTTATAAGTCCTGTTACAGCACATGCTAACACTCAATCAGACATGCAATCATCTCATCGCTTAGAAAAAGCAAATAAAAAGCGAAACTGCGTTGGATGCTACAACACACTGCGAAAAACACTAAGTAGCAAAGAGGCTGCGAAAAAAGTAAAAAAAGTAATGACCTCTTGTACCCAGTGCTCAAAAACGTACTGCCAGGCTTGTTATAATGAAGCACATTTGATGTTTAAAAATAAAATAAATAAATAATTGATTTACTATCTATCGATGTTTTACTGACAACACTAGAATTTTATCGACATAATTATCCTTCAGTGCTGATATCGGGTGTTTACGACCCGAAACTTTGTATTGGTTTTTTAAATATGCAAGAAGATCTGAATATTAGGACTAATGTAATTTTTGATTGTAAATATTCAATCTAAACACATATCAGGCACATATTCAATGTAAAGTCCAATAATTTCAGATATTTTTTACTTTAAAGATAAAATACTGAAAAGGTCGCTTAAACCCGATAACGCACATCAGCAAAGTTTATCATAGGGCCCATTAGACCCTATACAGCACTTTTTAGAAGTAAGAGCAGTAGTCTAACGCACTGAACGTGTTAATGGCGGATTGATGACGTTTTTAATGCAGTAGTCGTTTTGACGTTTGCTGTAAATTGTCATGTCAAAGTTGCTCTAAGGGCGCCATCTTGATTTATATCAAGAACTTAGGTTTTAATTTTATTTATTTCTTTTTATTTAGTTAGATTTATTCACTTATTTAGATTTTAATAAAATCCTTGTATTTTTTAATTTTTAATGATACGGGGACTAGAGTGGACCTGAAATAGATCATCTCCTTTATCTACTACAGTTACTACACTGATCGTACCCATGCATGCATGCATGCAATTTTGTATTTACTTACTTTATATAATTATGGATATATAGTTTTTACACTTCTTGAACACAAAACTCGACATAGTAGACAATATTTAGATATTTTATGTTTAAATTACTTACGTTGTTTACTATGCGACTAAATGAAATTAAAACAATTAGCCACCTTTGTTCTGCCTGCCTGTTCTGATATTTCGAATGGTATAAAACCTTTGGCTTAGCATGCTTTCCAAAGCACGCGGGTGCAACGTCAACTTCGTGACTCCGGGTTGCTACTGGATGGTTGCTATATCTTGGAAGATAGAAAAACCCAATACTTAGCCACTAGTTCAAAGACTAACCCAAGACCTCATGATCTATAGCCACAACCACGGAACCCACGAGGCAGTTAAAATAAAATAAATACACAAAAACAAAAAACAAAAAACGCCTAGTTCAAATGTTACTGCAATTGTTTTGTATTGTACTTAGAATGTGTCAAATGAATCAAATGTTTTTGACCTAAGTGGAAAGTGTTTACAATATTTACATTTAGTTGTTTGTAATTATAATTATATAGCCGTGATAGCCCGATTCCGGAGGTTGTGGGTTCGAATCCGGTCTGGGGCAAGCGATTCCAACTTTTCAGTTGTGTGCATTTTAAGAAATTAAATATCGTCATCAACCCATATTCGGCTCACTGCTGAGCTCGAGTCTCCTCTCAGAATGAGAGGGGTTAGGCCAATAGTCCACCACGCTGGCCCAATGCGGATTGGCAGACTTCACACACGCAGAGAATTAAGATAATTCTCTGGTATGCAGGTTACCTCACGATGTTTTCCTTCACCGATTGAGACACGTGATATTTAATTTCTTAAAATGCACACAACTGAAAAGTTGGAGGTGCATGCCCCGGACCGGATTCGAACCCACACCCTCCGGAATCGGAGGCAGAGGTCATATCCACTGGGCTATCACGGCTTAATTATTTATCACGTGTCTCAAATGGTGAAGGAAAAACATTGTGAGGAAACCTGTATACCAGAGAATTTTATTAATTCTCTGCGTGTGTGAAGTCTGCCAATCCGCATTGGGCCAGCGTGGTGGACTATTGGCCTAACCCCTCTCTGAGAAGAGACTCGAACTCAGCAGTGAGCCGAATAAGGGTTGATAATGATGATGATGATGATGATGATGAATTAATTACACAATAATATAACATTGAATTTGGTGAAACAGTTGGCACGTAACAAATTATAATGATTTGTTGCATAGATTGCATTGATCTTGTTCAATTAACCATTCAATCAATTAACCGTTCAGTGTTACACTAATGTTCAATGAATGGCCTTCAATGCATGGATTGGACCCTTAATTGGGAGGCCACTTTGAACTATTAATAACAATAACAACGTTCAGATTGTCCCCAGATTACATTACATGATTGTGTTATTAATTAAAGTGTGTAGAATATTGAAATAAATTTACAAAAAGATTTAGTTTATTAAATTGTTACTTTAATGGTTATTAGAGTCAAGTAAAAAACAAATATTTCATTGCTCAATAGTATGAAAACATATTTTTATACATTTAACTTCAACACAAGAACCTGTATACCACTATACAGTTTTTAATCATTTTCATTGACATTTTTGAAGGAATGAAAGAGTTAAGTTCATAATATTTATGATTTTATAATGTAGAAAATAGTAGTCTTAGACAGATAAGACGTTGCTCGATCTCGTGTTGGCTCGTGCCGACGCTAGGTGGCGCGACATGTTTCCGTAAAGAGTAGGGAGTTAGAGAGGGGTAGCGAGCGGTTGGCGGGAACGACTTGCGATACAAGGTGGCTTTAGTATGCTCGTACGTGAGAAGGATCTCGTGTTGGCTCGTGCCGACGCTAGGTGGCGCGACATGTTTCCGTAAAGAGTAGGGACTTAGAGAGGGGTAGCGAGCGGTTGGCGGGAACGACTTGCGATACAAGGTGGCTTTAGAATGCTCGTGGCGTTCGAGCTGTTCATATTTCTTATTGTGTAATTCTTTATGGGTTACTTGGGAGAATGAGAAAGTTAGAGCATACTATGATCACAAGTTCGTGACTCCACTCAAGGTCAAGGTTCTCTGCCATTCTAGCCTGACAAATGTTGTGAATATTATTTCTTATTTTTGTAATCCACTTCTGAGCTAAAAATATGCTGTCGAGTGTACATCACAGAAGAAGAAGTTTGTTTATTTTATCAGATTAATTAGGGACAGCCGAAAGTTAACTGTTTTTGGGAACCCATGCCCAAAGTAAATGAAAGCTTTTATGTAACATTACAAATTCGTACATCAAATACGAGATCAGCCCCCCTAGCCAAGTGGCACGTCGATTCTCTTTCTACGATCGGTAACCCTAGAAAAGCTCGAAAGCTAGAAAGATGTATGGGAATGATATCTGCTATCGACAGGTCACGTGATCAAGATCTGTCATTCCCATTCATTTTTTCTTGAAATTGAAGGTGAAGGAAAAGCATCATGAAGAAACCTGCATACCAGAGAATGTTCTTAATTCTCTGTGTGTGTGAAGTCTGCCAATCTGCATTGTGCCAGCGTGGTGGACTATTGGCCTAACCCCTCTCATTCTGAAAGGAGAGTCGAGCTCAGCAGTGAGCCGAATATGGAGTTGATAACGATGATATAAGATAATTCGTATCTTTCTTTTAATTGTGGGGAAATAGCCTCCCTCTCTCTCTCTCTTACGGAGATCCGAGGAGGATATCTCACATTCTCTAACTAAAATCCCAGTGTTCTTACTGATGACTGGGCCACGGGAATGCTTTAATTGCGACCACAAAGCTTTGGCGGAAAATAATTACTTTATACTAGTAAATTATAGTAAGTATTTATGAATGATTGAAATATAAAGAAAATTGGAAATGTTAAAACTTATACTCTTACAAACAAAAACAATAAAAAAGAAGCGAGAAAAACGCACACATCGAGGTGAAAACGTGTGTTTTAAAACTTGATTTTTGATCTACCATGTTTCCCGATACGCGTCGCTAAATAAATTGGCAAGGCGCAACCTGACACAATTTCCCCGAAAGAAAATAATGAAATCAAATTTTCCTTGTAATGAACAAAATAAAAACTTCATCTAGACGTTATGAATTCATAAAACGTTCCTCGCAAGGCCATTTCATTTGCCCGGAGCTTATTTTCTTACAAATAATTATACGGGTGAGAAATTCATACGGACTCTTTAGTTTCTCGTGCACGAAATTAGAGCTTTTAGCTTAACGCCGCCGTCTGACTGTCACAAAAAGTTAACCACATTTGTAGAAACTGTATTATTCCTTGATAGAGTTAATATTTTTCATTTCAAAGACAAAATAACGCTTGACTGTAATCTCACTTGAAAACTTGGGAGGGATTAAATTACCTGATTACCTCATCATACAGCACTGGTATTTTTTTAATTTTTTCTCTTTATTCTAAGAAATTTTTAGTAAAAACGAGGCGGCACCCTCGTGCCTGGAAGAGAACGTTGAGTCGTCGCTCCCGGTTATTATCATATATTGGTCATGTCACGAGTTGCGAAGCTGAAGTGGCAATGGGCGGGGCACATAATTCGAAGAGCCGTTGGACGTTGGGGTCCCAAAGTGCTGGAATGGCGACCCCGAACTAGTAAGCGCAGTGTTGACCGACCAGGTGGACTGACGACATCAAGCGAGTCGCAGGGATTCACTGGAAGCAGGTGGCTCAATATCGTGATGTTAGAAAGTCCCTACTAAAGGCCTATGTCCTGCAGTGGACGTCCATCGGCTGATATGATGATGATGATGATGATGATGATTGGTCATTAAGGAATTTAAAATTATAATCAGAAGCTCGCCCAAGGTGCTGGAATGGCAACACCGCACCGGAAAGCGCAGTGTTGGTCGAAAAGCCAGACCAGTATTAGATGGACCGAGGACATCAAGCGGGTTGCACCGAGTCGCTGGATGCTGAAGGCCCGAGACCGAGATGTTTGGAAGTCTATACAAGATGCCTATGTCCAGCAGTCCATCAGCTGATAACTATGTTGAAGTTCAGCCAGTCACATTGTAGCAGCGTTGGAGATCTAAGTTGCGTATTTATTGTACCTTACTACACAAAAGGAAACCTAATCCTATAGTGGGCCGTTAAAAATCCTAATAGTAATGATCGTACCGGCGGGATCGATATATTATGTGTGGTAAAAACCTTAAACATAATTTAAAAGCTAATTTAGAAGTATTGTTATCGAAAGTATTGAAATCGGATAGATTCATGGTTTCTTCAGTTAACCTGGTCGTGGTCAGTGATCGTGGTCATGACGACTGATCGTGGTCGTGCGAGGTAGTGCGCGAGTTGCCTCACTTAATTTATTTCACAAAAAGAAGTGCCTTCAGTCTAATTAAGGTTCTACTATTACTTGAGTGCGGTCTGTCTGGCTCAGGTAATGAGTTCAAACGAATGTTCCTGTTGCCTTAAAAAGAGTTTTCAGTTGAACTCTTTTGTTTATTTTCTGATGTTTAGCTATTTACATTGCTGTCAAAGTCAATGTAAAAATTCATTTATTTCAATTAGGTTAGTTTACAAGACTTTTGAAACGTCAGGTAATTAGATAATGGTGATAATGGTCGCTATGGGCCTTATTAGAAGACTCTAAGTCACCCGAGTCACTGGAGCGAGCTATGCTTGTAGTTTCTCTGCGTGATCTAATCAGGAACGAGGAGATCCGTAGACGAACTTACTGGAACGGGAACTACGTAGGTGAAATTTATTTACAATTTATTTACAATAATTAGCCGCGCGGGGTGTCGGCTAATTATTGTAAATAAATTGTACATTCATTGAGTCGATTACGATATAATTAGAAAATAATCATTTAAATTATAGCCAGGGTAACCAAAACAAATAAAAAAAATCCTCCTGAACTTGTAAGCAGCTACAGATGCATTTGTTAGGTATCTTTTATGCAGCTTTGAATACATCCACGGATTTGTAAGGTAAAACAACGCACGCAATTTCAAATTCATTGGTGCATTTATCTTTTGTTAAAAAAACGCAGCGCACGCGTCTGTTATTTGGCGTCGTGTGTTTTCACTCAGCTTTATATTACTCGGCTCATTGCTTTACATCTGTCAAATTTTGAGAGGTATTTACCGCCTGCTTATAGCTGAAGTTTAAGCCAGCCCTAGTTTATGGCAAGAAGTATGAGCTAAGCTAAAGATGATTGTAAAACGTTAAGTGAAAAGAAACTGTAGAACTTTCTTACTTTTCCTTCCATTTATTGAACGGTTCCAAGTCGGAAAAGCTAATCTCAGTGACTAAGGCCCAGATTTCATAATACTAGCGAAGGCGGAGATATGTTTTTTAATTATCTTCTTTTATACAGCCGTGATAGCTCAGTGGATATGACCTCTGCCTCCGATTACGAAGGGTGTGGGCTTGAATCCGGTCCGAGGTATGCACCTCAAACTTTTGAGTGTGTGCATTTTAAGAAATTAAATATCACGTGTCTTAAACGGTGAAGGGAAAACATCGTGAGGAAACCTGCAAGATAATTTTCCTTATTCTTTGGTGTGTGAAGTCTGCCAATCCGTATTGGGCCAGCGTGGTGGACTATTGGCCTAAGCCCTCTAATTCTGTTGGCGGCAGCGCATGGTGAAAGATGCGCAGAATAGATTGCACATCGAATTTTACTACCCATATTTTTTCATACCGGGGGCTATATATGAAAAATCGATTCTTAAGGAGTAAACTCCAAAAATGTCATCAAATTCACTACTTTAGTTGTTTATTGGTGACATTCTAATAAAAAAAACTTGTAAGAGATTTATTTGCAGTGAACAAGTAGAATAAAAACTATAAATTTTCAATACAAATATCGTAAACAGATAAACGCAGCAGGCACAGTCAGTCAATTTTATTTTCCTTCCGTCACAAAAATTTAACACCCCGCCAATACAATAAAGTGAATACCTAGTTTTTAACGGGCTTCATGGTTATGTTCGGTCGTATTTTCTGTGAAATATTTTATGCAAAATAAAAAGGAATTAATCCCTCCAGAACGTTGGAAATATTGTTTTTTTCTGTTTATAGAAAATATTAAAAGCTGAGCGGAAATTCCTATCGTGGTATATGTTAGTTATTATTTTATGAACTTCCTTCCTTTTAAGAGAGGAGATGTGGTGCCTAGATCCACCACACTGCTCTAATCGGGTTGGCGGGTGATAATGTTTAAATAATTGATTGAATCAGAAATGAGGAGATCCGCAGACGAACCAAAGTCACTGACATAGCTCAACGAGTTGCAAAGCTGAAGTAGCAATGGTCGGGCATGTAGTTCGAAGAGACGTTGGACGCTGGGGCGGTTGGGGTCCCAACGTGCTGGAATGGTGACCCCGCACTAGTAAGCGCAGTGTTGGTCGACCCTCCGGACGACCAGGTGGACTGACGACATCAAGCGAGTCGCAGGGATTCGCTGGATGCAGGTGGCTCAGTATCGTGATGTTTGGAAGTCTTTACAAAAGGCCTATGTCCTGCAGTGGACGTCCATCGGCTTATATGATGATAGGTATACGAGAATTGCTACTTTTCTAAAAACAATAATATTAAATAATAGTAAAATTGTCCTTTTATTGTCAGAAAACTTATTGAAAATTGTCTTGTTATACAACACGTACAGGCAGTGTTTCAGTGAGAATCCGGAAATGAAAACATCTTACAATTGTTGTCTTTTAAAATTTTATCGAGTTTAATACAAAACTTTTGTAGACAAGTGACCTTAAAAATATATTTTAACTTAAAATTAGGAACACGTAACACATTTCATATAACAGCTAGTCTAAGAGTTTTATTACTTTAAAACTTACTATATGTATAAATGTATAAATGTATAATTTAGACAACTTTAAAACTTACTATATGTATAAATTATACATTTATACATATAGTAAGTTTTAAAGTTGTCTATAAATACTTTTTAGTTTCGCAAGTACGTTTGTGTTTTGAAGTCGGTAGTCGGTTTTAATTTTTATCATATTATAATAAATTCGATAGTAATCAACTTCGTTTTTTTCACAAATATTTGTAATCCATACTTATAAATACGAAAATGAATTTGTTTGTTACGCTTTCACGGCTAAATAGTTATAACAATTTTAAAATAAATAAAATAGTCTCTATTATTTTAAAATAAGTAAAATAGTCTCTATTATTTATCGCCGTATTCCTACGGGAACGGGCAAGTATGAAATATAATTTTTTTTTATTCAACAAACAAACAACAAATTCATTGATCATGCTATCAAGTTAAAATGTTCCATATACCAGCTGGCTTATTCACTATTTTTTGGTCATAATCATCAATTTATTTAAATAAACATCAAATCAATTAACAAAATGTCATCTACCTACTAGAAGATGTACTACTGTGGGCACCGGATGACATTTGTTACATAGAATCTCAATTTCGTATATGTCAACTAGCATACGTCAAAGATAGTGAATTAGCCTGCAGAAGTTAGAGATACAGAAGCACGAAATTCTCAATATAAATCTTTTAAAAATGATTTACCATGACTATAGAGTTATAAAAGTCATTCATTTGACTGAGGCTTATTCTTATTAATTAATATGTATTTATATATTTCCAGTTTAAAATTTTGACAAAAGAGATACATATTGCATACTATAAATTTGTTTAGAGTTAACTTATTAGGGTTTCTCGGGTTTTTTCTGGATTTTGAGCTACAGATATAATCTTATTTCCAATATATGCTATTTGGTTAATTGCCTGATTTATGGATATTTCGCCGATGTTTATGATAAATTGGAAGAGGGACTTTCCAACCACGCCTTCACCAGATACGGGACCAGTTTCTTCGATAAAAGCAGGTCCAATAAAAATAGGGCTTTTTTCATCAATAATTGCAGGGCCAACTGAGATAGGGTTATTTTCATCAACGACGACAGGGCCGACTGAGATGGGGCTCTCCTCGTCGACAATGGCAGGTCCGACTGAGATGGGGTTATTTTCATTAACAACTACAGGTCCGACTGAGATGGGGCTCTCTTCGTCGACGATGGCAGGTCCGACCGAGATGGGGTTATTTTCATCAACGACGATAGGTCCGACTGAGATGGGGCTCTCCTCGTCGACGATGGCAGGTCCGACTGAGATGGGGTTATTTTCATCAACGACGATAGGTCCGACTGAGATGGGGCTCTCCTCGTCGACGATGGCAGGTCCGACTGAGATGGGGTTATTTTCATCAACGACGATAGGTCCTACTGAGATGGGTCTCTCTTCGTCGACGATGGCAGGTCCGACCGAGATGGGGTTATTTTCATCAACGACGATAGGTCCGACTGAGATGGGGCTCTCCTCGTCGACGATGGCAGGTCCGACCGAGATGGGGTTATTTTCATCAACGACGATAGGTCCGACTGAGATGTCGTTATTTTCATCAACAACTACAGGTCCGACTGAGATGGGGCTCTCTTCGTCGACGATGGCAGGTCCGACTGAGATGGGGTTATTTTCATCAACGACGATAGGTCCGACTGAGATGGGGCTCTCCTCGTCGACGATGGCAGGTCCGACTGAGATGGGGTTATTTTCATCAACGACGATAGGTCCTACTGAGATGGGTCTCTCTTCGTCGACGATGGCAGGTCCGACCGAGATGGGGTTATTTTCATCAACGACGATAGGTCCGACTGAGATGTCGTTATTTTCATCAACAACTACAGGTCCGACTGAGATGGGGCTCTCTTCGTCGACGATGGCAGGTCCGACTGAGATGGGGTTATTTTCATCAACGACGATAGGTCCGACTGAGATGGGGCTCTCCTCGTCGACGATGGCAGGTCCGACTGAGATGGGGTTATTTTCATCAACGACGACAGGTCCTACTGAGATGTCGTTATTTTCATCAACAACTACAGGTCCGACTGAGATGGGGCTCTCCTCGTCGACGATGGCAGGTCCGACTGAGATGGGGTTATTTTCATCAACAACTACAGGTCCGACTGAGATGGGGCTCTCTTCGTCGACGATGGCTGGTCCGACTGAGATGGGGCTATTTTCATCAACGACGACAGGTCCGACTGAGATAGGGCTTTCCTCGTCGACGATGGCAGGTCCGACTGAGATGGGGCTCTCCTCGTCGACGATGGCAGGTCCGACTGAGATGGGGTTATTTTCATCAACTATGACAGGTCCGACTGAGATTGGTGGGCTGATGATTGCGGGGCCTAGTGATATAGGACTACCAAAGGCAATGCCGACGGTAGCAGCAACAAGGAGCAATAGCTTCATTTTTAACCTGAAAAATATTATACTTTTAAATTCAGAAAGATTTCACATCCGTTTCGATTAAAAAATAATTAAGGTATTTAAAATTGATTAAATTAATATTAAACAGCCTTAAGGCTAGTTTTAGAGTCACGCTGACAAGATGCTGATCGTCGGCGCTGACAGACGTAATGTATGTAGGGAGCGTTTCAGAATAACGCGTAGCTATCAGCACGTGCAGTGGTCGACGCGTTATGCGCTGAGCTATCAGCGCCGATGGTCAGCGTTCGGTCAGCGTGACTGTAAAACCAGCTTTATAGTATATTTCGGTAAACGGTCATGGTCATTCGACCCCCACCTGCAGTATTATTGTATCTTACACAGTATTGTAACTGGAATTTTGGTTTCTTAAATGAGATGTGGCAAATATTGGGTACAAAATATTTACTATTATTTTAATATCAATCGATCAATTATTTTTCATTTTGCTTATAAAAATTATATTACTTATTTACTGGATACTAAAACACAATCAAGTTTGTTTATCTATCTGTCTGTTTTCCGGACTAATCTCTGGAATACCTGAGCCGATTAAAATGGGACTTTTACTGGTGGATAGAGGTTATTGGCAACATACATTGGTTCTTTAATCCCGCGGAATTTGTGAAAAACTGAATATTTCGCGAAGTCTTTGAATAAAAAAATAGACGTACCTTTTGTTATGTGAATAATTAAAGTATGACGAAATGAAATGGTGTATACTTTTTATATTACAAAAATTATCTTAAGAGCTGTAAACAAGTCATGATTATTTAGTGCTCTGATTAAGAAAATAAGATTTGATTAGATATTTGGGACTATTGCAACAATGGAAGAAAAATTTTGTATATTATGTAAAATTCGCGTAGGATGGAATTCCTGTTGAAATATTGGGATAAATATGTGATTATCTAGACTATACTATAGGTAAATGCCGTACAGTTTTTTTACATATTCTATTTAGAAAGTTTTGCTTTTTATTTTCTTACTAAGGTCTTATCCAATGGGCTATCACGGCTCTATTATCAATTGGTTGGTATTAATTGGTAATAAATCTTGTCTCTTTGTCTCCTTATCAGTAACAGAATGATATACGAGTATAGATCTCTTTATCAGTCGCAGATTTGAGGTAGTTTACACGATTTCACATACGCGCAGTCTTTCCCCCCGTCGCCCGCATATTATGGTCATCAATGAACTTGCCAGACTATAGATGTCAGCATACGATAAATCGTCAGATACCAACCTGACGGATAATTTAGTAAAAGTTTAATATTATATCTAGTATTTAAATGACGAAAACTCCTCAGTGCCTTATGACAAAAGTCTTCGAACAGTGTTTATTGCCAGACCTACGGATTCGAGAATGGGTTGCTATAATAATAAAGCTCAGCGGGAAATTGAGCGAGCTATGCTCGGAGTATCTTCGCGATCGAATCAGAAATGGGGAGTTCCACAAAATAACCAAGTGACCGACAGCTAAATGTGTCGCGAAGTTGAAGTGGTAATGGGTGGGGCACATAGATCGATGAGTTCCAACGGGTCCCAACGTGCTGAAATGGTGACACGGCACCGTGAAGTGCAGTGTTGGTCGACCGCTTATTAGGTAGATCGATGACATCAAATGGGTAACGGAGGAGTCGCTGGATGCTGGTCGCTCGAGATACTTGAAAGTCTTTCAGTAGCCCTATGTCCTGCCGTGAACATTCATCGTCTGATAATTATGATGATTTGTATGTCGTGGTGAAATAAAAGCGGATTAAATGATTATTAATTTCTGCTTATAACTTATCATAAAATATGACCTTGTTTATGAACGAAGTAAAGATTAAATTCTAAGTTCATTATCGCTGAATTAAAATAATTGTCGTCGTCCAAATAATTATCAAGCACCATTAGTCATCATTGTTATTTTGCAGCCATAGACTTATAAAATAGGCCGACGGCATCTCGTTGATAAACAACTAAAGCACCATAAGGGCGCCGAGTATTGCAACAATGGAAGAAAAATTCTATGTAGAGTGTAAAGTGTATTGCCAGATATACGGAATAAGTATCTTATATTTTGTCTGTGATTCATTGAATCACTTATTTTCAAGTAGTCAGTTGTCATGGCTGTACGGTGTAATACCTTTGCCTTTTCCCTACGGGAAAGAATAAAAAAAGTTGTTAGTTGTTTAAAAGTTTAGATCACATATTTTTCGTTTGTCCTAGATTTAATATAGAGCGTCTATTATTTATTGACAAATTATCAGAAGTTTATAAACCACCAAAAATTATCCCGCGCACAACTCAAGAGCTTTTAAAGAACATGGAAGCTTACAAGATTATATATGAGTATATTATTTCTACAATTGAAACATTTGAATTAACCGGATTTGGAAAATACTGAAGAAATGGCCTTGTGCCTTACCATGAATTAAGGACCAGAATGTAAATAAATACTTAAGACATGGCTGTACGGTATAATACCTTTGCCTTTTCCATATAGGAAAGAATAAAGAAAAAAAAAGAAAAAAAATTGTTGGTTGTTAATGTCAAATGTCATACTCAAGTGTCATAGTGAAAAAATAGAAGCTACTGTTTTATGCGGTTAAGGTGTTGTGTTCTCCGTATTTAAAAATAAAAACTATTAACTAGTGCTGTGTTTTGTGTTTTGTGTGTGTGTTTTGCACGTGTTTTGCTTCAACCTTACTAAAATATCCCACTGATATAGAAAAAGATATAGGAAATTAATGGCAATCTGTCTTTATATGTGCATCTGTGTGCGTGTGGGCGTGTACGTATGCGCGAACTGGCATAATTGGGGTGCATTTTTAGTTCTTGAGACGGTATCTGGAATTTTTATTACATCTATGTTTGCAGCTTTTTTTTTATTTCAACGATTCAGTAGCGTTTTATCTTACCTAATTTTGATTTACTATAAGTTTTTATTGTTTTCTTATTAAGCATTTAACAACACCTATATATACAGATTTAACAGATGGAGCGCACGACGGTGTCCAAATATATAATTGAAAAATGATCATCAGTAATTTTCAATATTATTAAAAAAAAAATACGTCTTATGTTTTTAAATACAGAAGAAAGTACAGAAAAGTCAGTACCACAGCGAACGTGTTAGAGAAAACTAAAACGAATAAGTACCTATATAAAAATCATGGTTTTTGGTTTTATGGGGGTGAAAAGAGGAAATCCGCAGAAGAACCAAAGGCATTGAGATAGCTCAGCGAAACGCGAAGCTGCAGTTGCTGGTCACATATGTAGTAGAGCCGAAAGACGTTGAGATCCCAAGGTTGGGCTACAATCATGCCTGACAAAAATAATAATGACCACAAAATCGGAGCTTGTTTGCGTAAAAAATGGTGCGTCTGCTAGTTATGCTCTAACATGAATTTTATTTTCTGGGCTTTTGAATTATTGTTTTTTTGAACTGCATATTATCAAATATTATTTAGGCTCACTGCTGAGCTCGAGTCTCCTCTCAGAATGAGAGGGATTAGGCCTTAGTCCACCACGCTGGCCCAATGCGGATTGGCAGACTTCACATACGCAGAGAATTAAGAAAATTCTCTGGTATGCAGGTTTCCTCGCGATGATTTGAACTGCATAAATTATCTTTATTTTTTTAAAACCTTGTTGATAAATATCTATAATTCTATCTGGCTTTACAAAGACAACTTCATTTAAATTATTTTTGAATTTGATGAAAATTATAGTAAGTCAATATCGGTATCAAATTAAAAGGTCATAATGATATTCAAATGCAAGATGGCCGCCCTCCAACGATATTGTATTTAACGATAATATTTTATAGTATAAAATGTTTAACGCCACCACAAAATGGTGGATTACATATTTTTTCATAGCTCTCTCATAACTTGTTTCAGACTTTTTACGTTAATAACTACTATGATTTGGTGTCGGGTGTTTAATATTAAAACTTATATTTTTTTGCAGATTGTTTGACTATCGTATAATCATTAAAACAGGGCCTAGTGGTGGTAGTGTATTATTAGTAAAAGGTATATTTGCGTTAAAAATGAATATTAATAAATAAACAAATATTAACTTAAATTATCACATTTTAATGTAAAATTACCTTATTAGTAACGATCACATTTTAATGTACAATTACTTAATTAGTATTTACAATTACTTTGCCTAAAACTATGTTAAGGTTATGTAAATGTATGTTTATTCTAACTATTTTATCTAAAGAATCGAGACTATACCATCATCAGAGCCAGGTTCTTATAAGCTAAACTTAATACATTAAATATATCAGTACATTATTTAGACTATCTTTGGGTTATTTTTGAGTTAGTTAGTTAGACTATAATAGGTGCCGGACCTGCTTGACCAGGGTTGACTATAATAGGTGCCGGACCTGCTTGACCAGGGCCAACAATAATAGGTGCCGGACCCGCTTCACCAGGGTTGACTATAATAGGTGCCGGACCTGCTTCACCAGGGTTGACTATAATAGGTGCCGGACCTGCTTCGCCAGGGTTGACAATAATAGGTGCCGGGCCTGCTTGACCAGGGCCGACTATAATAGGTGCCGGCCCTGCTTCACCAGGGTTGACTATAATAGGGGCCGGACCTGCTTGACCAGGGCCGACTATAATAGGTGCCGGACCCGCTTCACCAGGGTTGACTATAATAGGTGCCGGACCTGCTTCACCAGGGTTGACAATAATAGGTGTTGGACCTGCTTGACCAGGGCCGACTATAATAGGTGCCGGACCCGCTTCACCAGGGTTGACTATAATAGGAGCAGGGCCGGCTTGACCTGGGCCGACGATAATAGGTGCTGGACCTGCTTCACCAGGGTTGACTATAATAGGTGCCGGACCTGCTTCACCAGGGTTGACTATAATAGGTGCTGGCCCTGCTCCACCAGGGTTGACTATAATAGGTGCTGGACCTGCTTGGCCAGGTTCCACGATGATGGGCGTAGGTCCCGCTAAACCAGGTTGAACTATGATGGATTCGGGCCCCGTGAGGCCTGGTTGTATATGCACAGGTACGGCTGTGGCCATGGCTAGCATGCTAGCAGCGATTAGTTGAAACAACATTGTGTAACGGTTGTATGTGCTGGTTGGGAAGTTGTACCTACAAAAAAAATAAAGTAGGTAAAAATACACGTCATCGTAAAACGAAAAGATATAGCTGCTTTATCGCTTATAGGATCTTTGCCAGGCAAGCTAATATTGAGGTAACCTTATACTCGTTGTTATAAAAAAGCACCCAAGTAGTAAATAACGAGTATTATCGAATATAATAGTCTAATACTTGTTATAAATAACCCAATACTTGCAATATATAAGCTAATACTCGTAATTAATAACCTAATACACTTATCTGATAAAAAAAATGTGTAGAATTTTTTAGTTAAAATTTCAACGAAAAGAAAAATAATTTTGCGATAAGCAAAAAGGAAAACCAATACTTAATTTACATACAAGTATTTAAAAACATTTTAAAAGTCAAAGTTCATTTACAAAAAATATAGCCATTGTCACTAAAATTTCCTCTATTCGTCCAGAAAACCATCATCAGATTGCCATGGGGATGTACATTTTTTGAAAAAAAATATAGATGTTAGATTTTTCAAAATTGTCCAGGCGTATTTCAGTATTTAAATAAAAACATAAAAAATCCAAAAAAATCAGCATTTATAAAAATATAATTAAATGAATTTGATAATGATAATAATTATTTATATATTGATTTAATGATATATAATTATTTAATTATTAAAAATAATAAAAAAGTGGTATTACCTTGTAGGTTTCAAGTTGTTTATAACATTCCATGGGGTTAGCAACTTGTTTTTATATTAAGTGTTATCGTCTGATTGACGGTATTTAATTTATGAAGATTACTTTATTCGTATTAATCCCTGTATTAAATCGACTATATTTCTAAAAAATTAGATAAAGAAATGATTGATAACATCAAAATAATTTCAATACTGGACTTAGGTACGGTGTCATTGTCCGCTTTAAAAAAATCTTGTCTTCTTTGGGCACATGGAGAGAGGAGCCCATTTTTCACTTTCAAACTAAAATTGGAAAGGAAAATATTGAAAAAAAAAACACCCGACCGCCAAAGACGACATCGGTTGGATATAAGGGAGTGGAATGAGCTAAGCTATCCGCAGTTAAAAGAAGCAGCTAAAAACAGGAAGGCTTTTCATTTCACGTACTGACCGCCAAACTTCCATACGAGGATAACAGGATGATAAAGATAAAAGATTTCTAATTATAATCCCGCACGACTTATTGGCAACTTTCTCAAAATACATGAAAATGACTAAAGGCGGAATTATATTTGTTTGTCGTATCGTGTCGTGACGTATCATGCATTTTGTATGCGACACATCAGAAGCCATCACGACATGTCACATTTTTCTACGATTAAAAACGCTTTGAAAACTAGAAAAAATGTAAGGGAATGACATTTGCTATCGACAGGTCACGTGATCAAGATCTGATTCGAAGCGTTTGTGATCAAAAAGAGAATCAATATGCCGCTTGGCTACAGGGGCTGCTACGTCACGACACGACACGTCAGACAAATATAATTCCGCCTTTATACGTATTTCACATGAAACGTGCGTCCTTGATATGAAATAGAAACGCCTATATGTATAAATCTGTGGGACACAGCCGCCGTAACCGCAAGTTAACGCATTCCGGTGTAAAGTTAGTATCGATCCGCGCGGGGCTGGCACGGTGTCTAAATATTTAACATGTGTGCTATTTGACGCGCGTTTCAAGTATTTACCAACCGCGTCTGTACTTGAAAGCTTTAGGTATTTAATTAAAGTGCTAGTTGCCAGGCGTAATTAATAAATTAGTTAATATTAATAAATAACCATGATCTTTAGAAGTTTGATGGCCCTTGATTTAACCAACGAGGTGTTGGATCAAGGGTCGGATACAGAAGGCGCGTAGACAAGCCGAAAACATTTTTGTTAACAAATTCATAATTATTAAACTAGTAAAACTTCAACAACCATTTTGCACACAAAAAATTAATAATAAACTAGTTAAATATCTTCCATTGTATGTATTGTAGAAAACGCTATCACTCTTCTAAATAAAAATAACACGTCATAAAATTATAACGAAGATAACGTGAACAAAGTGACATAAAGTAATAGTGAAAGACTAAGATTAAGTTATTAGACATCATCTTAGAATAATAATATATTATAAGTTTAGGATAAAGTTAAATTACTAATAATATATTATTAGTTATTCTGTTCTCCTTGTACTTAAATTAAAAAGAAGTATATATTTGTTTATTATTCAGATGTAATCAGGAAGTGTAGGTATACCTACATCAATTTAGGTTGCAAATAAATACAACTAGTTGTATAAACTTATATAAAGTATAATGTTAGTTAAATATGTAGATATTTGGTGCTATATGATTTTAGATGATTTAATTTTAGCGACGACGCAAACGCATTACCGATCGGTCCGTGAGTTCACCCTGGGGTCATGCCTGAAAATCAGCGCTACAGTATCTGTATATAAATAAAGCTGAGGCAGCGACCCATTCAGCTAAATGTTTAATAGTATTTAAGTATCAATAGACTAACCTAAGTTTGTACATCCATAAGTAATTTTATTATTTTTAATTAGTTTGTAAGCTAGTAGGTTGTAATTTCTCTTTTATTGAATGAATAAAGGATTTTATTATTATTTTTATTAATAAGGGACAAAATGAAGCTAGATCGTAATTTTATAAAGTACCACATTGGTACATCATGGTTTACAACAGAAAAAAAAATTTAATTAAAACCAAAAAAAATCCTTTCTAACTCTAACAAACTTGCTTTAATTCACAGGTTAAAAATGAAAAAAAAACATCGAATATTTTAGGTACACATAATATTCTGATTATAATGATTAGTTTGGGCATATAAATTGGTAAAACATATTTTTTTAAATAGGTATCGAAATATCTCATATCTTGATAGCATGATCGCCTATGCAAAAAATCTCCACTGTAGCAATCGACGAAAGATTAAAAAAAACGAGATTTACATTTTACACCAAACAACCGTTTAATCATTTTAATCGACCCCATTTCATTTACAATGCAAAATTTTAAAAATAAAATAGGAAATGAAACAAAGGAATCAGCCAGAGAGGACGACGATTTTTTGCACGACTCGCACAGCTAATAAAACCTTATCGCACCCCTTTGATAAATAGCGGACACTTAATTTAGATTTGTATGGCTTTGTTAACTAAAAAATGTTTGATATTTAGGTCAACTTCTGCTTTAATCTGATTAGAACTAATGCCTGCGAACGAAAAATTTTACACCTTACTAGCCCCTGGTTTCACCCGCGTATTTCCCGTTTCCGTGAGAATACGGGAATAAAATAATCTTGTGACACTCACAAATAACGTAGCTTTCTAGGGGTAAAAGAATTTTCAAAATCGGTTCTGTAGATCTAGAGCTTACCCCATAAACTATACCTTACAACACCATAAACTATACCTTTTGTGATATTAGTACAGACTCAAAGTAATTTAGTTTCAAAGCATATGCAAAGCATATATATAGTATTGTTATAAAATATGGTTATAATATGAATGTGAGATTGAATTTCGAATTGGAATTTAGATCAAGGCTTTGGGAGGTAGCAAGTAACATAGGTCCAGAATAATACAAATATGATGCTTAATAATCCAGATATGGCGTTTAATTATCCAAATATGATGCTTAATAATCCAAATATGGCGCTTAATAATCCAAACATGATGCTTAATAATCCAAATATGGCGCTTAATAATCCAAATATGGCGCTTAATAATCCAAATATGACGCTCTGGGACAAGGGACAACGGGGCACCGATCCCTTCTCTCTCTAATAAGGGACGAATTAGACCCACGAAGCTGCTCCAACGCGGTTTGGTGGACTTAGATTTAGATTATTAATGTTTGACTGACTATAAGTTGATCGAGGAGAACTCCAATACTAACCTAAACTTCATCTTAACATGATATTAGTGCACTGCAGAAAGTGTTTAAAGTCCAAGGCAATTTTTAACTGGAAAGACAATTGTGGTAAAAGAAAATTCGTGGGGAATTTCCAAAGAAAACAAATCCCACGAACTGCAGTTCAATAACTAAATTAAATCTCAAATATTGGATCGGACAAACGCAACACCTGTGCAAATGCAGTTAAAGGGTGCTCGGAATTCGATTTAGAATGGGAATCGAACGGCAAACCTCATTCTGTGGTCGGGATAATGGCGGGACCTGGCCTGTGAGTTATTTTACACCAATTATAGTCAAAGAGCTGACGGTGATTTTATAAACACATTTAACATCACGAAATTGCAAGTTATCATCTATTTTAACGGTAAAATATAGGGGCTGGCCTTTCTCCTTATAGGAAGGGGGATATGGAGCATAAACCCACAATGCGGTTGGTAAGCTTATGATGATAATATGTGATGCTGTAATTACCTACTAAATATTACTGTCATATTTTAAAAACAGTGATTGGGACTGATGGCTTAACGTAGGTACTCTCCGTAACGAGGATATAACACCATCAACATTCCAATCCAACTAATATTATAAACGCAAAAGTTTGTAAGTGTGTTTGGATATTTGTTACTCTATAACCCCGCAACGACGTTTCAAACGTAGATAGATAATATACTACTTTTATCCCGAAAAATCCGTGGTATTTTCGAGATTTCGCTTCCATCTTAGACTGCATTATCACTTACCATCAGGTCTGATTGTAGTCAAGGGCTAACTTGTAAAGAATAAAAAAAAAAAAAGATTTGCGAAAAACTGATGGTTATTTTGTTAATTTAGTTACTCTTTCACGTCGTAAACGAAACCGAATTAGCTGAAATTTGGAATTGAGATAGATTATAGCTTGGATTAACACATAAGCTACTTTTTATCCGGGAAAAGTTGTTTTTTGGAGATTCGGAGATTTTGCTTAACAAAAAATCAAACTGCACTATTTTTAGTTAGACTTAGGACTCGGACATTGAAACTGATTATCCGTATCCTAACCACGAAGCCAATGAGACAGTCAAAAATCTTGTTAAAATCGCATCATATTGAGAACCACCGTCTCTTGAACTATCAGTTAAAAAGACTGCGATCTCATCTCCTGCACTAAGTATGTGTAGGCGGTAGATAGAGCCGATGCTCCGACATCAGGAGTATTGACCCACACCTGCAAACGAGCACGAGCGTTTGTTTAGTACACTCGCTTACAAAAGTGGAACACTTACGAATGTATTATAGATACCTACTAGCTGACCCGGTTGTTCTACAATATTCTTTTAAACAGAAATAAACGAAATCAAGTTATACCTATGCGAAATAACGAATTTTCATCAATTTTCGAAAGGAGGTTTATGTTTTTTAAACTAATGTACCTACCTACTATTCTATTTCCTTGGCACGTTCTACAGCCAACGGGTACTGACTGATTCATTACTTAAAAGCTTATTTTTTAGGTAATATAGTCTCATGGAGGGTATCTACTCTCTTTTGGATTTGTATTTTGTTACTAGAGGACGTCTGCGACATCGTCCGCATGTGATTCAATTTTTCACAAATCCCGCGTGAACCATGGATTTTTCCGGGATGAAAAGTAGCCTTTGTGTTAATCCAGAGTAAAATCAGTTTCCATTCCAAATTTCAGTCAAATCGTTTAAGTAGCCGCAGCGTAAAAGAGGAACAAACATACTTACACATTTACACATACACAAACTTTCGCCTTTATAATATTAGTGTAGTAATGGGGATGATGAATAGGTTTGAATATATTGATTTTTATGATACATTCAGGTAAATTAGTTCAATGTTAACTAATTTATACATAAAAAGCAAAGATTGTCTGGATTGATGTTATATTTTAAACACTTTTGTTTGCGATAGTAGGTACCGTGCTACACACAGTCAAAGCCTATCGGTTGTACGCTCGTGTGGTCGAACGACAGTAGTCCGCACTGCTTGTATACATATAGCTTATTTTTAGAACATGCCGCTACTACTACTACCAGTATAGTATATATAGGCGGAATAGGGATGATGACAGTTTTTTTAATTGTATATAAATTAAGAGTCGTATAGTATATAATAGTAAATAGTAATAAATAATTTTGACGGCTTCCGTGGCGCAGTGGTATGCGCGGTGGATTTATTAACGGAGGTTCGATCCCCGGGCTGGGCCGATTAAGGTTTTCTTAATTGGTCCAGGTCTAGCTGGTGGTAGGCTTCGGCCGTGGCTAGTTACCACCCTACCGACAAAGACGTACCGCCAAGCGATTTAGCGTTTCGGTACGATGTCGTGTAGAAACCGAAAGGAGTGTGGATTTTCATTCCTCCTCCTAATAAGTTAGCCCGCTTCCATCTTAGATTACATCATCACTTACCATCAGGTGAGATTGTAGTCAAGGGCTAACTTGTAAAGAATAAAAAAAAATAAAAAAAAGAGTATGCTAATAGTAAAGGAATTTTATAAAAGTAATAGGGTATCTGCGAACATTACTTTCGAAGCTACAGGGATTTAAAGGGTCAGATTTGCGGCGCTGCCGCGGAACCCTGAAAAACGCCCCATACAATCAAAATTTATTTCGGAAGCTAAAACTGAATGAATTTTCATCTAATTACGATAAAAGTATTTAATAAATTTTGAAATTTTATAATCTTATTTATTTTGCAAATATCCAGACAATCTTTGCTTTTTATGTATAAAT
This sequence comes from Bicyclus anynana, assembly GCF_947172395.1. Classification (NCBI taxonomy): domain Eukaryota; kingdom Metazoa; phylum Arthropoda; class Insecta; order Lepidoptera; family Nymphalidae; genus Bicyclus; species Bicyclus anynana. The sequence goes on from NC_069083.1 coordinate 17,759,405, forward strand.
TAGTTAACATTGACCTTATTTACCCGAATATATCATAAAAATCAATATATTCAAACCTAGTCACCATCCCCATTATATTTATCTGACATGTCGTGTCGTGACGCATCAGAACTGAATCGGTATCATACATTTTGTATGGCATCGTTTACACTTATGTGTTGTGGCATGTCGTGATGGCTTCTGATGTGCCGCATACAAAATGTATGATACCGATTCTGTTCTGACGCGTCATGACACGTCAAGGCAGACAAATATAATTTCTCCGTAAGTTACTAACATTTCAGATTCCGCACTACTTCTACTAGCAATGCGTAACCGAAGTTGCTCTTCTAGAGAAGAGCACCTTCGGTTACCCATGTTATTAAATTTTCTGCAGTTCTATCGAGGCTAAGGGTAATAAGGTTTTATAAGCAGTTATGAGACAAATTTTGCTGGTATTTCTCTCCTACGGCATATAAATTAAAGACATAAGTATTTTTAGTTAGTTAGTATTAGTTACTGCCTTATTGGTCCAGTGGTTAGCTGGTTCAGCTACGGACAATGAGGTCCAGGGTTCAAATCCCGGGTCAGGCCAACAAAAAATACGATATTCGGATGTTCCTTACAAGAAAAGGTCGGGAGCAATGATCATTATAGGTACAATAGATAGGTTACATGGCTACAAAAATCACCGCAAAAAGTGACACGCATTTAGCGACCTCATGAAGGCCTCCGTGGCGCAGTGGTATGCGCGGTGGATTTACAAAACGGAGGTCCTGGGTTCGATCCCCGGCTGGGCCAATTGATATTTTCATAATTAATCCAGATCTGGCTGGTGGGAGGCTTTGGCTGTGGCTAGTTACCACCCTACCGGCAAAGATGTGCCTATATATATGTATTTATGTATACTTATATAGTTTTTATACTTCCTGAACACACAATTCGACATTGTAGACGATGTTTAGGTATTATTTGTTTAAATAACGTTCGTTGTTTATTAAGCGACTAAATGATATTAAAACAAATACACATTTGTTCGTCTTAGTTTCGCCGCTTTTCTGCGATTTTGAGCTAGTCACATATCAAATGGTATAAAATATTTGACTGTAGGTATATAATTAATAGGTCATATAATAAGGACAGATAGAGGAAAATGGACAAAGGATGTAATGGAGTGGTATCCTCGAAACGGAAAAAGACGTCTAGGACGTCAAATCAAAAGATGGGAGGATGATTTACCAAAAGGATGGAGGAGGTTAGCTCGAGACAGAGATGAGCGGAAAAATGCGGTGGAGGCCTATGTCGCAGGACAACCTGTTCTACAAAGTGGTTGCTAAAATCATATTTTATTTTATTTTTAGTTGAATTTAAAAATTTGTATTAATTACTAGCAGACCCTGTCAAACTTCGCTTTGACTTGTGTGCACCCTATCCTTACTCTATCCTTACTCTACCCCTACCAAACCCCTACCTCTTGACTCTTAAACGTTTGTATGGGTAATAGAAAAGGGTTGTTTTTGTGGTTTTCCCGGCAATTATTCTAATTTTTCTCACCTTTTAAACCTTCCCTATAACTCCACGAACATTTCAAGACCAAGATAAGATAAATCCATCCAGCCGTTCTTGAGTTTTAGCGAGACTAACGAACAGCAATTCATTTTTATATATATAGATAAGTCAGAATGTAAAAGGTCAGCGAATAAAGGCTTTTATTATTATTATTATTATTATATATAATTAATATGTAATGTAATTACATATATTAGGATTGCAGCGAGTGCTAATATCCAAATATCTGTGATACCGAATACGCCACAGTGCGGAGGCCGCATTCCGCGGTGCACATAGTGAGGTCTCGCCGCAAACTAGACGATATATCATCGACAAACATCCAGTATCTATAGCTGAGGGACAACCACACTTGTTCGTGTTAATCCATACATCACCATAACCAAGTATCAGTAGGTGGACGTTTACAGGAGTAGAAAGAAAGCAGTAGTTACTACGAAACATAGTAGCATATTATTTATCTATTTTCAATTTGGAACCAATAAAGGACGCAACGCTCTCCTGATCAGTCCGTGAGCTTACCCTGGGGTCATGCCTGAAAATCAGCGCTACAGTTACTTAGCTGTAGCATAGAGCTGAGGCAGCCCCATTCAGCCGAAGCCTTAGTATTAAGTTAGTATTAATTCTCATGTTTAATAATGGCTTTATTATTATTATTATTATTATTAAACATAAGGAAGTGGACTTGCATAAAAATAGTCAGAGAACTATTATTGACGGCCTCCGTGGTGCAGTGGTATGCGCGGTGGATTTACAAAACGGAGGTCCTGGGTTCGATTTCCGGCTGGGCAGATTGAGATTTTCTAAATTGGTCGAGGTCTGGCTGGTGGGCTTCGGACGTGGCTAGTACCGGAAAAACGTACTGCCAAGCGATTTAGCGTTCCGGTACGATGTCGTGTAGAAACCGAAACGAGTGTGGATTTTCATCCTCCTCCTAACAAGTTAGCCCGCTTCCATCATAGACTGTATCCTTACCATCAGGTGAGATTGTAGTCAAGGGCTAACTTATAACAAAAAAAAACTGTTCCGCCTAGCCATGGGCAACCCACCACCTTCCCTGGCCCTTTCAACCTCTCAGCAGAGGTTTAGCTACCGTTGTATCAACAATATCAATGTTGTGGGGACTGGGACCCCAGGCTACAGGGCTACAGGGGACGCCTATCTAAATTAGGTATACCTAGGCCTCGCCCAGTAATAAAGGAAAGGGAGAGTTATGCACAATCTGCCGCAGATAGAATACTAACCTATTGGCTATGTTTAATTTATAAACGAACTAGCTGACGCCGCGCAGTTTTACCCGCGTGGTTCCCGTTCCTGTAAGAATACAGGGATAATATATAGCCTATAGCCTGCCTCGATAAATGGGCTATCTAACACTGAAATCATTTTTCAAATCGGACCAGTAGTTCCTGAGATTAGCGCGTTCAACCAAACAAACAAACTCTTCAGCTTTATAATATTGTATTTATAAATTGTGTGGACGCCTGCCATTTGAGTCCGTCAGCATTTAAATTACTGTAAATATATAGGCGAGAAAATTGTGTAAGTATTAGAATGTAAAAAAGGAAAGCTCACTCAAAGGCATCACTTGACACTCTCCATACATTTAGTTACATAGTGAAGATAGTATGCCTAGTACTCGTATCTACGTACCCGAACCTGGTGCTCCGATAATGTGTGGATACACCCAAATATTATTAGTAAATAGAGGTTATGCTAATTAGAAAGTCAGTTTGTTCAATTTTACTGCAAATAGGCAATTATCATTTTGTAATTTGCGTATATCGGCATAATTAATGAAATTATGACTGAGATACTTTCGCAATTTACATTTTATATTGCATTAAGTGTTAATTAAATTCATAATATGCGGTGTTTGTAATTTAATAAATAAATTCATCATAACAGATAAATGTTTATTTTTCTTCGAATAGACATAATAACCAAACTTTTTTAAACGAGTAGATAACATTGCGAAAAATTTTTACAAGAATAACGTAAAAGCCGTGATAGCCCAGTGGATATGACTTCTGCCTCCGATTTCGTAGGGTGTGGGTTCGAATCCGGTTTGGGGCATGCACCTCCAACTTTTCAGCTGTACATTTTAAGAAATATCACGTGTCTCGAACGGTGAAGAAAAACATCGTGAGGAAACCTGCATACCCGAGAATTTTCTTAATTCTTTGCGTGTGTGAAGTCTGCCAATCCGCATTGGGCCAGCGTGTGACTATTGGCCTATCTTCTCATTCTGAGAAGAGACTCGAGCTCAGCAGTGAGCCGAATATGGGTTGATAAACGAACGTAAAAGCTGAGTGTAGTAGACGTTATAAATACGACATCGTTAGCTGCACTGCCGTAAGTTTAGTAAGCGATTTATTCCTCGTCAAGTGCTAGGAGAATTTAAGTATTTAATTTCTGCAGATGACTGGTGCAAATTACGTAGCGAGTATTTGCAATTTTTTAATACAATATGTTAGCGTTGTGTAAAATTTCGTCCTGAACGACCTCAATGTTTTGCTTTTATTAATTCACTTGATTTTTCGTGTGGAATTTCATTCCTTTTTAACTGTTTGCTATCGTAAGTGGTAAGTGAAAAACCGATAATAATAATAGTAACTACAGAATAATAAATAAGATATATCTATGAGGAGAGCCAGCAAGAAAGTTAGCAAATGCTTTTTTGGTGGTAGTGCGATCTATATGAATTACGAAACTCAGCATTATTGTCGTAATAAATTGAATAATAATAATATACTCTCGATCGAATTTTCGATCACGGCGGTTAATCTCATGGCAAAATTAACCATGTACGCAGGAGATATTACAGTGCTTAAGCACAGGTGCACTCTCTCTTCCCTCATTCTCGAAATCCGATGGGACGGCAAACCGACACGACTGGTGAGAGATCAGGCGTAGGGTTGGGTACACGGGGATGTACTAACACTGCCAACTTCCCAACTCCAGGCTGGTATTAAGATTTTTCTTGTAAGAAAATTCCTAATTACCTATTTTTTTGTTGGCCTGACCCGGGATTCGAACCCTGGACCTCATTGTCCGTAGCTGAACCAGCTAACCACGGGACTAATGAGGCAGTTATAAATTGTATGTCACATGTTCAAACTTATCCATTCTAGGTCCAAAACTTTATGATTTTTTTTTCAACGGAGAATTCTAAAACAACTTACCGTAAACAAATAATAGAAGTTATAGATTGAAATACAAAAACTTATATATCAATGGATTCTATACAAAAACCAATGCTTAATTATTTATTTTATTGTTTTACCAATCGAAAGTACAGACTGGAGGTAGTATAAACAAATACATGGGACTTTTCGGCCTCTCATATTGTGTTGACATTCGATAGATTTGCCGATGGCTACTCGTCACTCCTGTGGGAAAACTAGGGTTGTGGGAAACGGAAAACAGGAAACTTTTGCAGTTCGTTTCTACGACTTAGTTTTCCCTAGATAATGTTATTTGAAACATTTTTGAAATAACAGTCAAAACAAACACCGCCTTAAAGCTGATCAGAAGGTAGCACATAGGTAAGATGTTATTTTTGCGTTTTTAAATTATTAATTAATTTTTGAGTTGGAAGTCGGTTGAATTTTTTTATTACAATTTTTATTCCATGGTAAATAATGCTTCGACAATAAATAATAATTTCATCAAACGAGAGCTCTACCAGGTCGTCGTTATCAACCCATATTCGGATCACTGAGCTCGAGTCTCCTCTCAGAATGGGAGAGGCCCATAGTCCACCACGCTGGCCCAATGCGGATTGGCAGACTTCACACACAGATAATTAAGAAAATTCTCAGGTATGCAGGTTTTCTTTCACCGTTTGAGTCACGTGATATTTAATTTCTTAAAATGCAAAACAGTATTCGAACCCATATCCATCTGTATCGGAGGCAAAGGTCAGGCTCAACCAGGTAAAAAATTAAAAATATATCTATTATCATCACGTGCGAAATCACGTGGTTCACGCATCCGTCATGTTTTATCAGTTAGTAGGGGCCGCAAATCGTATAATCCTCAGTCATGTTGTCGTTTATATAGTTATACGGTAATCTGCTGCAAATCCGTATGAATGATGATTGATTTGCACCAAAACTCAAATGTAATAACGAACCAAGAGCCCGCGGACTGGTATATTATTTATGAGTTGCAACTGAGGACTGGTATATTATCTTTGAGTATACTGACTGATGACATCAAGTGGGTTACATGGAAGCAGGCGGCTCGAGACCGCAGTGCTTGGAAGTATTTACAAGAGGTCAATGCTATGTTCTTTTTTTATTCTTTATAAGTTAGCCCTTGACTACAATTTCACCTGATGGAAAGTGATGTTGCAATCAAAGACGGAAGCGGGCTAAATTGTTGGGAGGAGGATGAAAATCCACACCCCTTTCGGTTACTACACGACATCGTTCTGGAACGCTAAATCACTTGGCGGTATGGTACGTCTTTGCCGGTGGGGTAATAACTAGGCGCGGCCGAAGCGTCCCACCAGCAAGACCTGGATCAATTAAGAAAATATCATTTGGCCCAGCCGGGGATTGAATCCAATACCTCCGTCTTGTAAATCCACCACGCATACCACTGCGCCACGGAGGCCGTAGAAATGCTATGTCCAGCAGTGGATTTTTTAAAATATATAAAATATTTTTTAATGTATACCTCTTTATAATATTAGTATAGATAAAAAAGGGCTTAGATGCAATCAGTAAGCGATGATGCAGCCTCTGGTGACTCGCGCTTACCTAGAACATGCCTATTCACTCTTGACTTGAAAACGGATGCTGGAAGAGCATTCCACGTGTTTGCGTATAGGGAAAGAGGAATTAAGCCGCTTATCTATCGGCCGATAATTGTGGTGAATGATGAAAAAAGTAACTAGCAAATGGCAGTGCCTGTTTACGGGTGAAAACTGACCCTTCTAATTTCAAGGAATAGACTTTCTATAACGTTCCTTCTCTTATTTCCCTCCTTTAAAGTTGAAATATACTATGAAGTATGGATGCGCCTCAACAATGACCTTTACTTCTGGAGTTGTTCTTCCTAGAGAACCAAATAGCTGCTACGAAAAGTATGTCACGCCGTTTTGCGAATGCTGACCAGCCAATTTATATTTCACCTCCTCGAAATTGGATTTACACAACTAACTGAACTATGTGTCCTAGGCATAGACTCTGTTACCAACGATATCTAATTGTTTAAAGTCTAGTTTGTTCACAACAGTTAGCATTGTATAGATACCTGCAGCATATGCACTCTCATGTTATCTCGTCATCGGAAATCGATATCGGCTGGGATTCATTGCAGAATTGCAATTCAAACCCAATCAGAGCGAGCTATAAATAATTCTATGGCGTCGGTTGGTGCCAGCCTTGAGGAAAATTGAGATGTGGACTTGAAGTGGGTCAATTAAAGCTCCAATAGCTCAAAAGGACAGAGGCCGGACTCATCACCGGTTATATAGGTTCGACTCCCATGCGCTGGACTAATGTTACACCATTCCATACCAAGGGAAATGGGAATATTGGTTTATTCGCATTCCCTATACATACAGTCATACATACATATTTAAAACATAGATGGCATGGCCCACTGGTAATTGAAGAATTGTAGAATTAAGCAGAAATAGTCAAGACACTCGAATTAAATGATCTAAGTTTTTTTGAATGCGAATAGTCGTTTTCAGTTCAGTTTTGAATAGATGACATTCGTGGCAAACCTATCGTTAGAACTATGTCATATTCGACTGCGCTGTTTACTCTTGTCATACTTTTTCTAAATGGTTCTAAAAGTTAGGGTTGTATAGGGCTACTAGCTGACGCCGCGTGGTTTTACCAGCGTGATTCCCGTTCCCGCAGGAAAACGGGGATAATATATAACCTATAGCCTTTCTCGATAAATGGGCTGTCTAACACAGAAAGAATTTTTCAAATCGGACCAGTAGTTCTTGCAATTAGCAAACAACCAAACAAACAAACAAACTCTTCAGCTTTATATATTAGTATAAGGTATTAGGTTCAGCAAATTTAAAAGTGTTTAGAGTATAGTTTTACATTTCAGTGACTGTGTCCGAGTATAATTCAGTTTTTCACAAATCCCGCGGGAACCATAGACTATTTCGAGGTAAAAAATTGCTTCCAAGTTGCTCAAAAACCTCTTCTATCTTCCAGTGAAAGTCCTATTTCAAAAGTCTGTTTGTGTTTCAGTATTGTGTACAATAAGTTGAACGAGTCATTTCATTCGGATGTGTCAATAAATAAATTCCACGTTATCGGCCACCAGCCGCGGGGCGAGGAAACGTGGAAATGACAGGAGACAGCGCTATCTGTACCTACTCGTACCGTGTTATAGACTCACCTAGCCAAATCAGCGACTCTGAAGCACTATCATTTGTATATCTAACGAGTTTAATTGATGTGGGATTGTTGATAGTGTGGCCGCGTACGTAGCTATACTCCGAGTTACGAAACAAGTCCCATAGACGCAGCGCTAATGCTTAATGGCGCTCATTGTCATTTGGTAATGACGGTCTTATTGTCATTTGTGTAAGGCGCTGTCAATTTTAGTTCAGTGTGCCTATTGGGAGTTTTCAATATTTTCATACTGTTACTATCACGTTGACGTTTACGCAAATTTATATGGAATTGAGACAGTTGTGGAGTAGTGCCACTAGATAGCGCTGTTTCAATTGCTTAGAAATTTGCGTTTACGTTACGTGACAGTAACAGTATCAAACTGCCACTAGGCCCTCAGGTTTTAGCCGCAGGGCTTCTTTCGTATTTATTTATTTATTTATTTGCTGAGAACACATACATTCTAATGTATTCAGCCATTTCTGGCATACAACAGTTTATATTACAAATACTATTAACAATATATAAAAAAAATGAATTCAATAGCAGATGATTAATCAAAAAATAAAAATTAGAACAACTAAAACATTACGATCTTAGCGCGGAGTCTAATCACTACTTTGATACTAATCATTACTCCGTCTGGATCGTTCCTTACCACTTTTAACTGTGCTCTGTCATACACGTATAATTAATTTCAATAAACTATTTTAACTATTAACTCTAAAGACTTTCAAACTAACTGGTTATAGACAATCCCGTACTTGCCAGATAAAGAGATTTTTGCATTTCAAGTAATATTTACTAAGTTTCCGTAAAAGTAAACTTGACCTTGAAACCGATTCGGAAGGCAGTTTCTACTGAGAATAACTCAGCAACTAAAAGAGTTGTAACAATAGATGAGCGGCAAATCTAGAAAGAAATCTTTGGTAATTTCTGCAGTTTTTGTATGCTTTTTACCCGAGAAGTACCAGATCAAGTAATATTGTAGATTACTATTTACGAATTTTTGCTTTCACACCTAAGGGTAGTCTCGAATCATTGATACGGGACTACAGGCTGATACTTCGGTAGCTACGCCCCTGTTATTAAGTAAAAAAGTGTTCTATTTAATACCTCAGTAAACAAACACACAGTTGGCTCCGACATTGTACTGTTACGGACAGCCCTATGACCGTTTCATAAGTTCCTTAGATAAACAGCACTGGGCAATTCCTCGAGGCGTGCGCGAACCAACACAAACTTTCCAAGAAAAATATTAAGTTTATATCCACTTCGTTTCAATAGTAGAGAAACGTTTGCCGGTGGTCGTTCCACTTTGGTCAAGTGTCATTTCGAACGTAGTAACTACGCGGATGGTCTGCGGGTGACAACTTGGTCAACGCAGTAAAACTTGCTTGAATAATTCCTTTTCCCAGGTTTCCCACGTAGAAACATCGGGTACATTCGATGAAATGGCTGGAATGTCTCCTTTATTTTATTTGAAGTTACTAACCCATTAACTCTTGATTTTATTTTTGACTTCTATAAGCTTCCCAATGACATATTTCAGGCAACAAGGGTTAATGAGTGCAGAAGCTTTGTGATAGTTGAACTTAAGGTCTAGAATAACATATTATATTATAAGCTTCTTAAGGATTTTCCAAGCAACCAAGGGACTAAGGCGAGCGCAGAAGCTTTTCCAAAATTGAACTTAATGTCTAAAAGTCGTCCTGGCACGGTCGCCAATTATGTTATATAGCACACATCAATTTGTGTTATTTACATACATACATACTACTACGTAACTATGTATTGTATGTAAATTGAATGGTACCGCACGTGTATATTACTTGACTTCATCACTTCACCCGCGTGATCACATAACACCTCACTACATCACATCACCGCAATATCCCACTAAAGGTGTCTTTTCAGAATCACACTAAAAGTGTCATTTCAGAATCAAAAACAGCAAAAACGTTGACAACGATGGAGTTTGTGGGCTGAATAATTACAGTTCTAATGTCGTCAAGTTAATCTGCTGGCCTGCCTGTATTTTAAGCTCTCTGTGTGCACACTTTCCGTTAAATGGATGTAAGGAAAACTGCCAAAAGTTGTGTCTTTTTCATTATATTGCTTTATAGTGTTTCGTGGCAGGAGGTTGGATGAAATACGACGCGTATTCTATTACACGAGGTGAACTTTTGTACCGACTCGAGAATACAAGGTTTGAGCTGTTGGCGGTTTGTCTTTTTATTTATTTTTATTTCATTTTGAATTGTCCATTTTATTTGACACTACTCTTAGAGTAACCGTGGTAAAAAATCATAAGTATAAATTTAAATGAGGCTTCCAATCGCGCCCAGTCTTAGACCCCATTCGCACAAGAGTTTTTTTATCGGACGGTAAAAAAGCGTTCAAATACAATAAATGCATTCCCACGTATACAAAGTTTTTAAAGCAGGACGCTTTTTTTTCGAAAAATATTGCATTTTCAATTTTGGGCGTTGGAAGTAGACCTTCATTTAACTTCATATTATATTTGAACACATTTTTAACGTCAGTTAAAAAACGCTCGAGCGAATGGGGGTTTAGAATATACTTACAACCGGGCAGTAATTGATATGATATTTGATACGTTACTAAACCGTGGTTGTAATCCTTTAAAATTTTAAAGTTAAATTGAGACTAAATAATTTTTTTTTAAATTTGTCAGTCACAGAACCTTACTACACAATTCTACAAATTCACACAACTTTTTTCGGATTCGAAATTCGAAGGGGATTTTGAATTAATCACACGAACTTATTTTTTAATAGAACAAGAAGATATCTAGTCCTTGTCTTTAAGTCAAAACAACACCCCCGTTCCCGCTTATCCTTTGATCCGAGACATAAATTCGGGGCTAGTAATGGAGTGTCGCAGATAGCCGTAACTAGGTTCGGATCAGCGTTGGCTGTCACCCGATTTAATTATAGCCCAACGGTGAAACCCCTGGCTTTTCTCTTGTTGTAAAACAATTAGACAACTATTCGGGGCCGTGAGAAGTTTTCTTGTTTGTGATTGTGGATACTGTTGTGAGTTTGTTGTGAACTTGTTGTGAATTTGTTGTGAACTTGTGCGTTTGAGCCCGGCCCGGTCTCGTTGATTTTGCACCGGCCACTGTTTGATAGGTAGCAACTAAACTTTGTTGTTTTAATCAATTAACTAGTTTCGATATTTAAACTAGCTGTATTGGGTAAATAAATACGGCTGGTTTACTGACGTACGTGGTTTAGTAAACATTGAGACAGGTAGGATTTAAATTTATTTAAAATAAAAGTTCTGTGCAATACAAAATCAAAAAATGTTTTTTTTTTTTATTTAAATAAAACAAGATGTGACAAAATCGTCCATGTTTGTTTCATTATATTATATTGTACGTTACCGAGATAATCTCTAGGTACTTATTATTAATTCTCACATTTTTCTTGTAATATTTGTGCGTCATTTTAAAGCTAAAAGCTTTATCGAGGAATATGTTCTGTGGTATAAAACAATAAATATATTATTTTTTTATTTTTATTTATATTCTTTACAAATTAGACCTTGACTACAATCTCACCTGATGGTAAGTGATAATGCAATCTAAGATAGAATCGGGCTAATTTGTTAGGAGAGGGATGAAAATCCACACCCCTTTCGGTTTCTACACGACATCGTACCGGAACGCTAAATCGCTTGGCGGTACCTCTTTGTCGGTAGGGTGGTAACTAGCCACGGCCGAAGTCTCCCACCAGCCAGACCTGGACCAATTAAGAAAATCAATCAATCGGCCCAGCCGGGGATCGAACCCAGGACCTCCATCAAGTAAATCCACCGCGCATACCACTGCGCCACGGAGGTCGTCATTATGTAGGTAGTGTATTAAGTTTTTGACATGTAATATATTTAGATAAAAAAATAATAAGGAAACAAAAAAATATGTTGTCAGCTCTCACTGAACAATCTCCTTCGTGCCTTCTCCATCTACTCGACACTGGTGAGATAAACCGTGGCCAGTTGGCACAAATGAAAGCCATTAAGAAGAATTGAATTGAATTGAAAAAAATATGTCAGTTCCTCCGCTCCCTCAAGCCCTATAGGCTTGAGGGTCCGTACGGAAGGGTCAGGACACCAGAGCCAGTGGCGGATTTGCAAACCTAGCGCTATTGAATTTTTGTTGCCCCTACCATATGCCCTACTGAGCTCGGATATTCGATAGGTATCCTAGTGCGCAATCAATACAATTGCCTTAAATTGTATCAATAAAATTGCAAGTTTTAATATGTACTGTACAGACGTACAGGACTAAAATGTGTGAGGCGTTAAAGAGTAACAAACATTCATATCATTAAAATCATCAGTGTTCGCTAATCTCGGGAAACCATGGATATTTTCGGGATAAAAAGTAGCTTATGTGTTAATCCAGAGTAAAATCCATTTCCATTCCAAATTTTAGCCAAATCGCTTCAGTAGTAGCGGCGTTAAAGAGTAACAAACATCCAAACATTCAAACATACATCCAAACATCCATACAAACTTTCGGGTTTATAATATTAGTAGGATAGTAGGATTTACTTAACTTCTGTAAAAGAAAAGTTTTTTTGGGTCAAATTTGTCGCTTCCTAAAATCTGCCGCCCTAGGTTCCAGCCTACTTAGCCTGCTGGAAAATCCACCACTGGCCAGAGTGAGAGACCTACTCAGGATTATAACTCTCAAGGAATAGTGTAATCCATGATCTAATTAGAAAGCGATAGTTTCATAAGATTTTGGTCAAAGCTTTCTAACACGAGATTATCAACACTACATTCTCATGTTATCTCCATGTAGTGTTGAGTCAACGGTTATTGTTCCGATAGTCGTTTCAGTCAATGTTCTTGTAGCGAAAAGCTTTGACCAAAATTTTATGCAAGCAAGTATTCTTATACTTTTCCGTTTCAGCTTCCACCAGATTATCTTCATGTGGAATGTACGTACCGTCAACCTAAAATATTATCATAATAAGTACGTCTTTTTAAATATAATGTTTATAGTAATTGTAATGGTCACATTCCGTGGAAAATTTCTATAATAAATTCAAATTTAGTTGGGGAGGTTAAAATGTTCTCGTGACTTTAAAGGAATTATTTAATCTAGCGCAAACGTAAATTATTATGATAATTGCGAGCTACGGGCGCATAAAGGCGCGGGGAAATTGAGGAAATTTGAGTCAAAACCTTACTTTTAATTTACGATGATGACAGATTTAAAAAGCGGGAACGAGGTTATTACAGGTTACCTCTTTAGTAGCGCAAAAAAATACATTGGCGGTAAAAATAAACATGGTGGTAATTTTAAAATTTTTTACTTTTTTATCTATACTAATATTATAAAGCTGAAGACTTTGTTTGTTTGTTTGATTGAACGCGCTAATCTCAGGAACTACTGGTCTGATTTGAAAAATTCTTTCTGTATTAGATAGTTCATTTATCGAGGAAGGCTATAGGCTATATATTATCCCAGTATTCCTACGGAAACGGGAACCATACGGGTAAAACCGCGCGGCGTTAGCTAGTAATCAATATAATCAACATTTTATTTATGATTATGTTCAACTATACACCTTATTTTTAAAGTTACAGACAGATTGGTTGCCTTTAGTGTTAGATTGTCTTTTACTATATTAGCTATTACTTCAAATGACTAGTTCTAACGATTCGCGCCATTTTTTTGCTAGCCGCTTTTAAAAAGGGCCTAAAATGAATGATCGCCTTTATCAAGTTGAGTTTTATTACCCGTCACAGGTTAAGCTCAAAAAAGATAAATAAAATTTTAAATGAAAGCTTTCAAAAAGCAGAATCACAAGCAAGTTCGCGGCAGATCAAAATTTAAATTTATCCATAAAACGAGATGTCCGAGACCTTCCGAGACAAAGAGAATTGAAACAAAGCGAGCTCAAAACAATATCTTTAAGACGGAAGGAGGTCGACCCGCCCCGCTACTAACTACACAATCAAAACATCTCCACGACACTCGGTTTAAGATGAACAATGATATAAAAAGCTCGTTGTTATCTGAGATTGGACTGAAAGGGCGATTATGGAATATATTTTTTTGAGAGTGTTTTTTCGACGCGTTTTTTGTTGTTACGATTTATTTATTACAAGCTTTTAGTTCTCTTTGTTGCTAATACGAATTTAGTATTACTAGCGAACGCCCGCGACTTTGTCTGCCCATACACCTAACGCATATAGCTAACGATAATATCAGGTCAGCGCGAAAAAATGCCAAGCGGTTTCGCGTTGACTACGGAGTACAGGGGAGGCTATTTTTAGTCTTTTTTTTAAATTTTTTGTTATTTCTTTACAAGTTAGCCCTTGACTACAATCTCACCTGATGGTAAGTGATGATGCAGTCTAAGATGGAAGCGGGAACTTGTTAGGAAGAGGATGAAAATCCACACCCCTTTTTGGTTTCTACACGATCCTACCGGAACACTATATCGCTTGGCGGTACGTCTTTGTCGGGTGGTAACTAGCCACGGCCGAAGCCTCCCACCAGCCAGACCTGGACCAATTAGGAAAATCTCAATCAGCCCAGCTGGGGATAGAACCCAGGACCTCTTGTAAATCCACCGCGCATACCACTGCGCCGCGGAGGTCATCACAAGTCGTGCAAGTCAGACATGCCCTGCCGACTAACCGGCAAAAACCGGAGGGATTCTTTTTTTCCTTCGCGACAACAAAAAAAGAAAAGACCTCTTTAATCCGCCCCCCCTGCAACGACAGTCGGCGCGGTTCCCCGTGCTTTGCGTCACGCGAACCGGTTCGAACACAGAACAGATAATACTAAATGTTAACGCTTTGGGATCGAAGTCCGTTCTGGAACAATTAGGATTTTATTTAAGGAAATTATAAATAAATAAATATAATAAATAAATAAGCCGTTTATTCCATATCTAAATTTACATATCTAAATTACATTTCAAAAGTTGTTAGTAGTCTTTTAGCAAGTTTTCTTAAATTATGTTAGTAATATTAGTTAGTAAGTTCTTATTAAATATGGACCCCTGAAAGGGTAAAGGCCTCCTCCATCTTTTTCCACAACTCCCTGTCTTTGCCAGATTTCATCCATTCGTTTCCGGCTATCTGAATGATATCATCAGCCCACCGTCGGATTGGTCTTCCTACATTTCTTTTTCCTAATGGACCTTTCCATCGTGTTGCTTCAATAGTCCATCTTTTGTCTACATATCTTGAGATGTGGCCGGCCCATTTCCATTTAAGTGTGAGTGCATGGCTAAGAGCATCGGTCACTTTAGGTTCATTCGTCATCGTCAGTTATCTCCACAGCGTTGCCACTAGATAACCGTGTCTATTGAGTCAGGAATATTGTTTCATCAAAATGTATACAATATTATACATTCTGACAATATTTATAATAGTGAGTGGCCATTGGGAGCGTCATCTTAAAAGACATTGTCCTTGGAGAAACCGTCACGTGGATAAATTCTGCGGTCACCGACATATCAAAACAGATTTGGATGATATTAAAATTAATTTCATCGCAGCGGAGATTAAACTGTAAATTAATATACATCTCATCATGTTTCACCGGGTCACCGTAAAAGATTCTATTCTAGTTACTATATTAACAAATTACGTAGTAGATTATAATAATTGGGCAAAAAAAAAAAGGAAAAAGTATCAAAATACTCGGACCTTGCTCACGAGATCACCGCCATGTGGAATGTTGAGTTAACTATTATTGTTCCGATAGTTGTATCAATCAATTGTCTCATAAGGAAATGCTTCGACCGACACCTTATGAAGCTTTCGCTTATCTGTTGGATGAAGGGTCGGATACTGAAGTCAGTGATTCTTGAGACGGCGCGTATTGTGTGGAGGTTCCTCACTCTGGAACCCTGTCCACTGTCCACCACCGTCTGCTTAGGCACTGAAATGTCCCGCAGCGGGAGGGTAGAATTATTTTATACATTTTTAATAGTGTTTTGTATTAAACATAACATTGTTAAAATTTAGACAAATAAATAAATGAAAATTAGTCAAAATTTTGCAAAAAAATTGTAAATTACTGTCGAATTTCGAATGACTAAATAATCCAATAGGCATACAATTACTGTAAATTAGAACTACCTATTTTAAGTTGACAACACACAATTTAAATTTAGTGAGCCAGGTGCGTCGGTCAAACTGTAATCTATTACGTAGAGCCGCAATAATTAAATTTGGCGCCAAAATTCGCACGTTCGCTTAATTAGACTAATTGGAAGTTCACGCAAATATTGATGATTAGGGAATACGAGCGGTTTGTGCCTAACCCATTGTCTTTTAGTACAAATTGATAAAATTAGTATAACACAGTATAACTACCGTGTCTACTACTAGAGCCCAGTGGATATGACCCCCGCCTCCGATTCCAGAGTGTGTGGGTTTAAAACCGGTCCGGGGCATGCACCTCCGACTTTTCAATTTCGATAGGTATTGATGCCAAAAATGCAGTCAGCAAAATATTCGTCTGTATGTTCATTATAGAAAGAAAAACTACTCGATGGATTTTAACAAAACTTGGTACAATTGTTCTTCATACTCCTCGGCAGGTTATAGTATACATTTCATCACGCTACGATCAAAAGGAGCAGAGCAGTGAAGGGAAATATTGAGAAAATGGGAGAAGTTACTTCATTTTTACAGCGATACTGTAAGAGCTGGATTAAAGACGTCTAAGGGCGGACGAAGTCGCGGGGTTGAGACTAGCGGCTCAAATAAACATGAGCGGAAAAGGCTTAAGCAAGAACGAAATAAAAGCGTGAAAAACGTTGCCGCCGCACCACCGCAGGCTTACAAGCCCGCATGAAATATTATCCACTTATAAAAGTCTACGAACTTCAAAGACTTTTCGGGAAATGGCCCCGGGCGAATTTTTGCATGAGAGAAATTCCCTATTTATTGCCTTCTGTATGATTTCCCATCGGGCTAGGCCTTTGCTTTTCGTGAGCGAAAATGGCAGCACTAATTACGTCTATTGTTAAATTTTCTCTCATATTTTCTCCATGGACAAAGTTTCAATATTCTTTTTTCTCGTCAATATCCGACGGGTTAGCGTTTCCGTCTTGAATCACTTTTTCCATTTTCCTTTGTGCTAATTTTTTTTAATAATATACGAATTTATTATTTTTCATTTAGTCACGTAAATTAATTTTAATAGGTAGTAATTTCTTTCATTCGTACAGTTTGTGTACAAAACTTTTGAACACGAAAAATCATGACTCTAGTGACCAGCGTCATGGCTAACTTAACTGGAGACGTGGCTTGTAGGAATGTACACGTCGTTTCTCTTTCTACAAACGTTAACGCTTCTAAAATTTAAAATTGCAGATTGGCAGACTTAACACACGCAGAGAATTTAGAAAATTCTCTGGTATGCAGGTTTCCTCACGATGTTTTCCTTCACCGTTTGAGACACGTGATATTTAATTTCTTAAAATGCTATACTATTACTTGGGGCTAAATAATGATGTGCGTACATATTGTGTAAGTATTTATTAATTTATTTATTTTAGTGTGGCATGTTAATTAAGAACACCAACTAGAGGAGATCATTAATTTTGGGCCCTTTTTGAAGTGTCGGCCAACAAAAAAAAAATGGCACGACTAACATGCAACATTTGTGCCATACTAACTATTGCTCCAAATGGGCAGTGCTAACGATACGCATCAATTTTTTTTCTTTGCGGGCATTTTTGAAAATTAACAAAATGTATGGAAATAACGAATCGTCGAACCTTGTATAACTTGGTTCAGAGCCACCCAACAACTTTTATGCGATATTGGCTATTGCTCCAAATGGCTAATTCTAACGAGTCGTGCCATTTTTTTGTGATCTCCTTTGATATGATATTCATTACGAATAAGTAAATCGTGCAAGATGGCAACAGTTTGAGCGAAGCTGTTAAAACTTGCCACGGACAGACGGCTTCTAACAATTCCCCATTATACTAAACTAGTTAGCAGATGTGGTCTAGATGTTCGGCTATTGAATGAGTTCTGCCAACATGAACTTTATCGACTGAAACGATCCTTCAAACTGTTACAACTTACACTGCTTCCGATTTACTATTCGTATTTTGGACGACTTCTTTGGCTTAGTTTTAGGAGTAGTAGAACTATTGAAATGGAGCTCTTGACGAGAAATAAATCGCTAACTAAACTTACGGCAGTGCAGCTAACGATGTCGTATTTATAACGTCTACTACACTCAGCTTTTACGTTCGTTTATCAACCCATATTCGGCTCATTGTTGAGCACGAGTCACTTCTCAGAATAAGAGTGGTTAGGTTAATAGTCCACCACGCTGGCCCAATGCGGATTAACAGACTTCACACACGTAGAAAAACAGGAAAAGAAAATTACGAAGGTTTGAGACGCGTGATATTTAATTTCTTAAAATGCATTTAATATAACTACAGTTAATATAGTACATTTAATATATTAGTTAGAGGTGCATACCCCAGACTGGATTCAAACCTGTGCCCTCCGAATCGGAGGCAGAGATCATATCCACTGGCTATCACGGTTCAGAGAAGTAAGTACTACTAAGTAGTTTGTAACTTTGTGGACGTCGTTTGCCGATTTGCCTCTGTGTCGATCACTATTAGAAGTAAAGATTTAATAATTTTTCCAATTTTTTGGGGCGTAAACCTACTTCGGCGTATTCTAACTCCTAGCTAAAGTTTTTACTGAGAATTTCTTGGAAATTAATGAAAGGATAGCTCAATATTCCATACGCAGGAGTCATGATCTGAAACCACATAAGTTAACCTCTGGCTCTGGGAAGTAAAGTATAAGTGTCGCCGCACACGGGCGCCACGCCACACACAAAACGCCGCTACGGCGCTCTTTTCGACGCCGGTGGCCGCCACAACGATTTTATACTATTAGATATGTTAAAGTGTTTTTCAGATAGCATGGGTACGGTGACAGTTAGTTTCACTTTTGAAAGTTTGCCGCGATTTACGATAATAGTGCACCCATGCTATCTGAAAAACACTTTACCTACAAAATCACCATAAATAGTGATCTGAATTTAGCTACTCCACTGAACGCACACATTAATTTTGTTTTTACTTATATTATATATTAATATATAGGTATATAGTTTTTACACTTTCTGCACACACAACTCATTGACATTGTAGACAACATAGGTATTATTTGTTCAAATAACTCTCTTTGTTTACTATACGACTAAATGAAATTGTGTGTAAAAGTATGCCTCGAGATATTGTGTTTGTGAAGTTAGCAACAAATGACTGCTCAATTAATCAATAACAGTACAAACAGCGTGGGTGGGGAGCTGGCTAGTAGCGACCGCGCATCTATACTCATTCCGCAGCTAACTTCACAAACATAAAGATCCGTGGCGAGCACAGTAAACTCAGTGTCTTTTCACTTCAACTCCAATGCACACAAGTGGGTCGCTAAGAATCAACGCAACAAAGACAATAAGCCTTTGTCCACTTTAGTTTCGACGCGCTAATGACATATATAATAGTATAAAGTCTTTGGCCACATACCACAAAACTCCGCATCTAATTTATAGCTTTAGGTGGCAGCGTTTGTGGTTATGGCGTGGCTCCCGTGTGCGGCGACACTTAGTTTAATGTTTAAACCTCCAAGAATATACTCTCAGGACCCGGTGTTACATATTATCAGATTACACAGAATCTCTATCTATGCGAACATCGATATAAATCGTTAGATGGGCCCCTCCATATTAAAGAACGCACAATGTTATATCATTACTCAAATACGTGCACATCTTAACTTAGTATGCAACAAGCGCATGCTGTGACTTAAAAAATATTTTACTGTTTTTTTCTTGTTTTGACGGCCTTCGTGGCGCAGTGGTATGCGCGGTGGATTTATAAAACGGAGGTCCTGGGTTCGATCCCCGGCTGGGCAGATTGAGATTTTCTTAATTTGTCCAGGTCTGGCTGGTGGAAGGCTTCGGCCGTGGCTAGTTACCACCCTACCGGCAAAGACGTACCGCCAAGCGATTTAGCGTTCCGGTAAGATGCCGTGTAGAAACCGAAAGGGGTGTGGATTTTCATCTTCCTCCTAACAAGTTAGCCCGCTTTCATCTTAGACTGCATCATCACTCACCATCAGGTGAGATTGTAGTCAAAGGCTAACTTGTAAATAATAAAAAAAAGTCCCATAATTATGCCTTCGTGATCATTTTGGAAGTATACAAGCCGCAACACGAATAATGAGAAAGTTACTTTTCATTCGTAAGTATTTGCCAATGACAATTCCACGACGCTTCGGGGCCCATCTAACGATCTACGATCGATGTATGCGAAGCTCTCGTTCGTGCGATTGGCAGTAAGGATCATTTCACGCAAAGTTCGGCGGCGAGATTTATAATCGCGAAGCACCCCGACCACGATCGCTAACAAGTTTGATTTAATGTTGAACTGTTACTGTTGGGCGGCTGTTTGTGGAGAGTTTTAGATGTAGAACCGCTTTGAATATCGAATTCGGGGTTTGCTTTGCGAAATTCCACGGTGTACATTTGTAGGTATTGTCTAACTTGTAAATGCTCATTCCGCTATGCAAAGGATAGCTTTATTAATCATTTTGATTATAAATCTACTATTGCTTGGAAACTTCGTTCGTAATACACCCGATAGGCTGCACGGGCCGGGAGGCGTGTAGCGATGAATGTAGCGCGATTTCACACCCGCGCTGTCTTTCCCCCCGTCGCCCGCATATCATGGGAGTGTCATCAACAAACGGTTCTCGTTCTCGTAGTAATACAGGGATTAAATTTAGCTTCAGCACGCGGGGATAGTGTAGCTTCCCAACAGTGAAAGAATTTTTCAAATCGATTTAGTAGTTTAGCCTATTCAATGCAAACAAACAAACAATCAATTACCTCGTTATAATTTTTTTATTCTTTACAAGTTAGCCCTTGACTACAATTTCACCTGATGGTAAGTGATGATGCAATCTAAGATGGAAGCGGGCAAACTTGTTACGAGGAGGATGAACCACACCCCTTTCGGTTTCTACACTACATCATACCGGAACGCTAAATCGCTTGGCGGTACGTCTTTGTCGGTAGGGTGGTAACTAGCCACAGCCGAAGCCTCCCACCAGCCAATATTAGTATGGATTTTAACGGCTCCCTAAATTGTCAGGTCTCCTATCATACAGGGGAGGGGATAAGATCTTCGGCGACGGTCTCCCTCAGGACTCCCTTTTTATTTAGTGGGCTATCTAAATAGGCCTATTTATTCTTTAATGACTTCAGAACAAATTCTGTCAGACTAAAGTACCTACAGAAAACAACATTTCTATACCTTGCTATTTATGCTATTTAGGTTTATATTGCTCTGTGTTGCTTTAGTGTTACTAATTTATATTGAACAACATTATAAGTGTTTTTAAAATTTAGATACATCTTTTACATACTCTTCCTTTTTCCAGTCAAGTGATCGTAAATACTGCATTAGAAGTGAGCACAAAGATAGTCCGGCGAGCCAGGAACGAATCCACGACCTCTTGGTATGATAGATATTCATAATGGCCTATAGTCCACCACGCTGGCCCAATGCGGAATGGCAGACTTCACACACGCAGACAATTAAGAAAATTATCTGGTATGCAGGTTTCCTCACGATGTTTTCCTTCACCGATTGAGACACGTGATATATAATTTCTTAAAATGCACACAACTGAAAAGTTGGAGATGCATGTCCCGGACCAGATTCGAACTCACACCCTCCGGAATCGGAGGTAGAGGTCATATCCACTGGGCTATCACGGCCAATGTAGTTCAATAATCACATTACCGTTATTCTCGTATATGTAGGTAGAAGTCATGCGATATAGGAGATATATTTTTCTAAAAAGTCAAGACTAGTAAAGGAAGGCTATATTTCTTCGATAAACCTCCGGGAGTTGAGGTCGTATCGAGTCTGAATAATAATCTAGCATTGGCTTATTGACAAACTGTATCACGACTCTGCGAGACGTTGAATCGCCTCGGTTTCGCTGTTATCAGTTTTATTGGTTCAAATAAACGGAATATAAGAACTATAAATTCATTAAAATAAAGAAAATTTTACCCCATAAATGGACTGTAATTTAATCATCTTTACCAACCGATGCACGTCCACAACTGATCAAGCCTCTCGCATGGAGCACCGGCTTGATGTCCATGAGGGGTCGACCAACATTGTGTTTTCCGGCGCGGGGTCGCTATTCCAGCACCTTGGGACCCCAACATCCATCGGATCTTTGAACTAAGTAGCCTGCCCATTGCCACTTCAACAATGTAATATGTAATTCAATAATCTGTAAAAGTAAAAGTATAATACTTATCTAGTTAGTCGTTTCAGTCAATGGTCTAATAGCGAAAAGCTTCTACCAACACTTTAAAAAGATTTCGCTTAGGTGTTAGATTAAAGGATTAGCTGTCGGATGCAGAAGGCAGTGATTCTTGAACCGGCACGTATTGTGCGGGGATTCCTCACTCTGGAGCCCTGACCACCGATTGTTTGGGCACTCAAAATATCCCGCAACTTAAGGGCTATTTTATTTATACATATTTTTAATAATGTTTTGTATTTGTATTTTTAAGCACTGTTAAAAAAAGATAAATAAATGAGAGAGGAAAAAGGATTAACCAAATGCAAATACCTCCCAAATAAGGGGTAAAATCCTATTGAAGTTATTAGTCGGGTCTATTTAATATACACTTAGAGAAAGGATAATTTTCAAAACACTCTAGTTACCTTAGTCGGGTTGCGTATATGTCCAATTAGTTTTATAGAGGTATTGTTTGCAGAAATAACTTTTCTACAGACTTCTATAGCCGGACGACCTCGATTTTTGTTTCAGTTAATTCAGAACTTATGTACAATTTCTGATTTAGTTTAGGTTTCAGTCTCTACTTTCATTAGGCAAACTCTAGCAACAAAATGAGTACATTTGTTATTTATTGTAACAAAAAGTGAATTAAACAATCTTTCTCCCTATTTCGCTTCAAAGTACGTAATGCCACAATAGCTGTATGAAATTGTATTTCAAAAGACGTAGCAGAATTAGCCCGAGGCTAGCTCTGTAAGTAAAAAGCACCCTATTTATTGCGTTCGCTGCACAATTTCCCCCGACCTTCGTTGTCTGTTTCATTTGAAACTATTATAATTGCCTCTATGGATAATTGTTTGCTGCATATATTAGCATTGTAGACGATTGCTAAGAATAATAGTTCTGAATGAAAATACAATCTGTTCTACAAACGCCATTTTGAATTAGGAACGAGATAATAATTTCTTTTTTTTTCATCTGTAAAGCATCGATAGCTCGTCGGTTATACAGCCGGGCTCAACGTCGAAAGGTTAGTCTAGAACTCTCCCATTAGGATTATATCCGGTACTACACCAAACATTTCTTCTACGACTAGTAAGTACAAGGGGAAGGAGAATATTGGTAATATTTAAAAATATATACAGTAGAACCCGCTTAAGACGATCACGCTTAAAACGATTTCTCGCATAAATTTCCTAACGCTTAATACTATTCGTCATCGTTTAATACGCCTACATGTCACACGCGTGTAATTCCAAATGCGACAAACAAATTACAACAGAAAGATCAGGACAACAGCTTAAAGGTTCTTAAACAAGGTTGCAGGACAAGACATACATATACAGAATACATGATATCTTAAAGAATCACATAAAATAAAACAAAAATGCCTTCCATTTCCTTCATATCTTTAGGGTAGGTACGTTAAATTAAAAATTATACAAAGAAAAAAGAAAAATATTTGCAATGTACCTTTTTTGTTTCGTTCGTTATCAACCCATATACAGCTCACTGCTGAGCTCGAGTCTCCTCTCAGAATGAGAGGGTTTAGGCCAATAGTCCATCACGCTGGCCCAATGCGGATTGGCAGACTTCACACACGCAGAGAATTAAGAAATTTTCTGGTGTGCAGGTTTCCTCACGATGTTTTCCTTCACCGTTTGAGACACGTGATATTTAATTTCTTAAAATGCACACAACTGAAAAGTTGGAGGTGCATGCCCCGGACCGGATTCGAACCCACACCCTCCGGAATCGGAGGCAAAGGTCATATCCACTGGGCTATCACGGCTTTTTTGTTTACAATGATAATAACATTTAACCTTTATGAACCCCTCAGGTGAAGGCCTTTTCCAAGTCCAGCTATTTTTCTAATATCGTCTTCCCTCCCTTCTATCTAACAGTAACAATAATTAAATAGAAAGTCCAGCAACAAAACAAAAAACAGTTTCCATTAGAAATTGCGTACTCTCTCGTTTTTCAGAACCTTTCAAATGTCATACACACTCTAACTTTATATTGACAGACAATAAGGAAAGAGCCTTCGTCCACAAGGTGCGAGTGCGACCCTTGTCACAAAGAGTAGTTACCGGCAGTATGGCCGCTGTCAAATTCGCCGTTATTGTGATTTGTACGGAGACGGGGCCTTGTGAATTGCAGTGGCGGATTTACAGGCTGTGGAGGTTGGCCGTTGAAGCCTACGGCGGCAAATTTTATTGGGCGGTAATTTAGGCCCAAAAATTATTGTTTACAGAAAAAAATAATAGCATCATTATTTACAAATATACGTACATAGAGAAAAGTTAATGAAAATTTACGAAAAACTGATTAAATGGATAGAGCACAAATAAAGTTGCAATTTTATTGACAAAATAAAATGAAATAAATATGATTGCGGTCCAAGTTATCAAATTTTAGACGTTCAGCAGGATTGGCAAGAAACAGCCTACTGGCTTGTAAATCCGCCACTGGTGAATTGTAGTTAGAGATCAATGTGTATGTGAATATTCGGAGGAGTATTTTTTCTATAGCTATAGTACAATTATTATAGCTATAGAAAAAATACTTCGCATCTGCCTCTTTCACTCATGTGTCTAGGTGTCATTAGGATGTCTTGGCTTAGAATCCTGGAGAATGTGTCGTGATGTGAAATACTGATCATTACATACTTTTAAGAAATTTTCAGTATTTTTTTTAATTTGCAGTGCTGTAACCTCGGCGAGTTCGCTAAGTTGTAACTACCTAATAGCGATCGTAAGAGATGTTTAAATTATCATCCTAAACCTGCCAACCCGCATGAGAGCATCATGGTGGGTCTAAACTCCATATTCCCTCTCCTTAAGAAGGGAAGCCTTGTCCCGTAGAGACAGTTAAATAAGGCTGATAATTATGATAACTGAAGAAGCAGATGACCAATCTAATTGTAAGTAAAGAAAATCATCGCATACAGAGTAGAACACAATATGTTACGTATTGTACCCAAATGGTCAGTTAACTTTGTATTATGCTAATTATTCCGTTTATAATTAACTAGCAGATATCACACGGTTTCAGCCACGTAGTTCACGTTCAGATGGGGATAAAATATAGCCTACGACACTCATACAAAACGTGGCTTGCTAATGATACATGAATTTTCAAAATCGATTCATTAGATCCAGAGATTACCCCCTACAACCTCACAGACTGTACCTCTTTATAGTATTAGACTATAAGAAAAGTGTCAATAGCTCAACGGTTAGAGCGGTCGGACTCGTCACGGAGGGGTGGTGGTTCGATCCCCGCCGCGTTGGTCTATTGTCATACCCACTCCTAACAGTCTTTCCCGACTAGTTAAAAAAAAGATGTGACAAATATTCTTTTGTATAAAAAAGTAATAGAAGAATAGATTTGCATTCTATATAACTATAGGATGATAATGAATCTCTGCTTCAAAATGGAGTTTCTTTCGAATATGAACCAGCGAGAAACTTAGTAATTCAACCTGCAAGAAACTCAACGATCCTTCTTAGAGACTTTATATTACAAATCATTAATCAACCGCATCGGATCAGAATATCGGAATTAAAAAAGGAAACGGACCAAAGCGATAAAGCCTGATTGATGGCTCAAAGGAGGGGTAAAGCGCTGTTTGTAGTTCTCCTTTTGGTGATATAAGCGGTTGATGTAGTTCACAAAGAGGTTTTGTCAAATAGGGCGTTTTTCGCATAGTTTTATAGCTTTAGGTTGGATTTTACATTGTTTTTAAGTCTTAAAAAAGAAGCCTTATAAGTTTAGCGTATCAGCTGTTAGTTTATGTGTTTGAGTGTCTGACTGTGAACTTACTAACTAATGGATCGATTTTTATGTTACGCAGAGCTTAAAGCCAAGCGCCGCTAAAGCTTGGATGGATTTTAGCTATTTATAATAATTAAGATTTAAAAGAATTTTGACATAAAAATCGTTATTTTATAATAGCTTTAAGGGCCGTGATAGCCCAGTGGATACGACCTTTGCCTCCGATTCCGGAGGGTGTAGATTCGAATCCGGTCCGAGGCATGCATCTCCAACTTTTCAGTTATGTGCATTTTAGGAAATTAAATATGACGTGTCTCTAACCGTGAAGGGAAAACATCGTGAGGAACCTGCATACCAAAGAATTTTCGTAATTCTCTGCGTGTGTGAAGTCTGCCAACCCGCACTGGGCCAAGCTCAGCAGTGAGCCGATTATGGGTTGATCAAATAAAAATATATATATATAAATATAAATAATAGCTTTAATTCCATAAATGTCTGTAAAAATTTTCTAGTATCAAAATAAAGCATTTTCTATATAAAATAAAAATAGTCACATTCTCACATCCAATACTGTACATATAGTAATATCCAACGTATAGTACTATACGTCGAGGTTTGCCGATAGCGATATTACAATCAATATTACAGTAACTCGCACGTATCCCCTGTTATACAGTAAAGCTCGAGGTATAAGCAAGACAAAGTAACACACGCGGCCCTAAAGCCTTCGTGTAATTGTAACGAACATTCTACCCGACGCCTAAATTGATACAATGAAAATGGATAGCCTTCTGATAAAAGGGTCCCCGATTGGATCAACCGTTTGGGCAAACAATTTGTATATGCTACGACTAAACCCGAAGGATAGGCATTGTTGACATTGCCCGGCCATTGTCAGAATTGAGATGAGCCTTTGGGACGTGTAATATCGATTGTTAGCCCCCGTTTTAGCAAGGCATCGTAGTCAATATTAATCCGGTTGTGGATAAAAATAAACTCCTAATTAAAATTTAATTTCATCATCGTAGTTCCCGTTCCCCTGAGAATACAAGAATGAAATATGAAACTTACGACCTACCTACGACACTTACAAATAACGAGTAATTTCTAGTGGCAAGAGAATTTACAAATTCGGTTTCGTAGATCCTACCCCCTACAATACCAAAAACTTTACCTCTTTGTAATATTAGTATAGATTACGACATAAGCAACGCATCTAATATTGTTTTTTTTTATGTTTGTTGCATATCTTCGTCCTTTATTATCAAATCAATTTTGAATAGTCGCAACCAATTTTAAAAGACAGTGCCAAAAGCAAACTTTTAATATTACTTAAATATCACTACCTATTTGACTTGGCCGTCTTCAAACTAAGCAAAAGAAATAAAATCATTTCTAATGAAATATATTGTTTTCGTGTTTTAGTTTAGTAAGTAGTTGTGTTTAATGAAGTAGATTTTTTTGTAATTTCCAACTTAACATTAAAAATTTAAAAATATGCACAACTAACTTGTAGTTAATAGAGGAAAGTCCGTGAAAGTCTAAAATTCGTATTTGGTCTGTAACATGTACATAAATATAATACCGATAAATTCTTTTATTTTATTTAGGAAGGGGTTTTCTCAGTTTCTTTGTTACACCAGTGCCTTGAAATTTATGTAGTCTAGAAAAATGCCGGGTTTCTCTTTGAAAATAGGTTTAAGGTGGATAATGTGAGATAAACTCTCGCCACACTATTCCAATAAATGTTGGTGGGTTATAAAAAATTATATTACATTATTAGTTGATAGATCAAATGCAAAAAATAGCCCATGTTATTCGCTGATAGTGTAGCTTATCACTGGTGTAAGGATTTTTGGAAATCGATTTAGTAGCTAAGATTTGAAAGCGTAATAAACCAACTAACAATATTACAATCAGTCGCTTATAATAATATATTAGTATTTACAAGTTATATATTTGGAATCCTTTTTTTTGTATCTTATATTTAGATACATTTTCCTGGTATTTTAGTATTTTGAAGATGTTTTGTTCCCCAAGATAGTTTTACTAAAATAAACTTCGCAGATTTTCTTTTCGAACCTGGAAAAATTTGGTTCTCGACAATGTTGACTAATAGACTATTGACTATCTTCATAAGGCTTAGAAGGTGAAAATTGTTAAATTAAAAGTAAACTTAAGTTCAAATAGATGTTGTTTTCTTAGAAAAGTAGTTTATCTTTAAAAAGTATTTTTTATCTAGTATTTCAGATACAAACAATTTTGTAAAAAGGTATCTTTTTTACAAAATTGTTTGTATCTGGTATCTCAAATGTTTTTTTATAGTATCTTGCATCTTGTATTTCAGATACTTTGTATAGGGTATCTTAAATCACTGTTAATAGGGTACATACATAATTTTATCTACGCATCTCTTTCTAGCTACACGTAAGTAAATAAAGCTATCGCTTTCGCTCGTTTTAAAGGTAGTCAGTGGAACTTTGATGATAATAAATCAAAAGACAAGACCGCTCCGCCGAAGTTTGGGCCAAACTCATGAAACGGCAATAAGTGCGGAATCCCCTCCATCTCCGGGGGATTTGACGTGTAATTGCGAGAATTTGCTGTTCTTATATTTTGGCCGAGAAAAATGATGCGTGTTCTGTTTGGCTTTCGTAAATAGGACGTATTTAGGACAATCAAAGAGAAGCACATTGTAGAGATAGGTTATTTCGTAATAGTACCAAAAAAGCGATGTTTTCGACAAATGAGCTACTTTTCCAAAATCTTATCATCGCTTACGTAGCAATGATAATTTTATACTATAGATAGGGTAAGTCCCTACAAAATCACCGCAAAAAGTGATCCGAATATAGCGACTCCATTGAGCGCACACATGGAAAATTTTGTGTTTAATTCCATTATATATTTATGTATAAATAGTTTTTACACTTCTCGACATTGTAGACGATATTTAGGTAAAGCATAAGCCTTCTTGCAGTCGGTAATTATTTGTTTAAATAACGTTCGTTGTTTAATAAGCGACTAAATGAAATTAAGTCAATTTTCCACATTTGTCCGCCTCAGTTTTAATGCGCTAGTGGCCCATCTCTAGTAAAAAATATCATTATTACGAAGACAGCCACAGCCAATCGCTGAATACTAATAGATTAAGGCTGTTAAGGTTCTAGGTAAGATCTTTGTCATT
Source organism: Bicyclus anynana (assembly GCF_947172395.1). Classification (NCBI taxonomy): domain Eukaryota; kingdom Metazoa; phylum Arthropoda; class Insecta; order Lepidoptera; family Nymphalidae; genus Bicyclus; species Bicyclus anynana. Next base: position 17,788,676 of record NC_069083.1, read on the forward strand.
TTGTTGAAATTAAAAAAAAAAGATAAGTATAGGAAAAGTTTGTAAGCTTAATTTTTTTTTATATTTTCATGTAATGACGTCTCAAAAAATATGATATTTTTTTCAATGTAGTAGAACGATAATGAACAATCTAAGACAAAAAAAAAGTGTCAAGTAACTTCGCATATATTCGGTACTTTACTGTCACCAATATGGGCATACGAAATTAGATATAAGCATCGCTGTGACAAAAGTTGTAATATGTGAAACTTTGGAAGTCTGTCACATAACGAGAGAAGTTTCCGGTTTTCGTGATTTACATATAATTCATATTATTGCGTCAGAAGTTACATTCACGACGGGAATAATAAGCACATCGATGTGATTTGTTTTTAAGTAGCCTATATAGAAATAGCGGAAAATGTAATTGAATATACAATTTCGAAATGGGCACATGTCAGATATTCTATGCATACATCTCACAAATATAAAATCTAATAACATATTTAGATTAATTATAAAATAAATAATTTTAGTAATTTCCGAAGGCTAATTAACAACAAAATGTAACACAATAGTTACTTTTAGAAATTATACACTGGAAAATAATAATTTTTTTAAATTCCTTGGTATTTAAAATTTTTAGACATGTGCCCTTTTCGAAATTGTATAATCAATTAGAAATTTACGATTGCACTGCACTTGAGTATGGTGTGATTGCTACCCCTCTCTAACTCCCTACTATTTACGGAAACAAGTCACGCTACCTAGCGTAGGCATGAGCTAACACGAGATCGAGATATTTATCTCAGTACAGATTTATATTTGCTAACCCCGCAAACGATTTATATTTGCTAACCACTAAAATTCTATTCTAATTCCTATCATTTAATCCTAATAGCTTCCCGTGACGTTCTAGTAAGTACACATTTAGCATCATGAGTTTCAAGAAAGGGAGGCAAAATGTAATGTATTTTTTTATGATAACTTGGTTAGTATGACCCAGTAGCTATTAATCGATTCGGTCTATTACTGTAACCAACTTTGAACCAAATCGGTAACTCGGTAATAGCTTCTCAGTAATCCCGTTCGCTGATCGACCTGCAATTTAGTCGGTGTAACATAAAGGTTAACTCACGTTACGAACTAATACGATTTTCACACTTTAAAGAGATGTCTTCTTTCTTTCCTTCTGTTTTATCGGCTCTGCAGATTTATAAAGAGTCTCAGATCACTTTGGCCGGTTCCGATCCAGCTATTCAGCTATCTGCTGGGCTGGATCGAGCAGATAGCTGAATGTGGATGTGCAAAAGTTATTCGAGTCTGCACTTTGTATCCCGGAGCTTAATATTGTACACGGTGTCTGTTAAGTCTACAGTGTTCAGTACCCACTACAATGATATTTTATACTAGAGATTGTACTCTAGCGCATCAAAACTGAGGCGGACAAATGTGGATGATGATGACAATCTAGGATCTTTACATACTCGTAGAAGTGAGTTTTTACGTACCTGTAATAAGTAATAATAAGAGAAACGACATTTAATCTCAGAATACAGAAAATAACAGAAGCCACGTTCAGCCGTCATTATAAAGCCAAAAATTGTACCTCTATAGCAAGCACATCGCACAACACGGCATACACATAGTAACAAATCGCTTGATCGCGAAATCTATAATTACACCAAAAAAAAGAGTTTAAACGGCTTCATTCCTACGCGCAATCACACCTTCTGGAGTTTCCTGTATTCTGAGCATTTATTGATAAGATTTGGAATTCCAAATCACAATTATTGTCGTAATCTGTCATGTCACGAAGATGGTCGCTTCGCGGAAGAATTCAAATTGAAGAAAGTTATATTTCAGTCAGTTTTACAGCATTTAGCTAAATTAAAGCATTTTAAATAGTAACTTATTTATTTTTGACTTGTACATAAAACATCTTTTTAGATTTTCGGTCATGTACATAATAGAACAAAAGTTCATCTTTATTCATTAGGTGAAAAGAATAAACTTAGTTTTATTTTCGGCGGCAAAAGCCGAAAAAGGTAAAGGCCTCCGATTGCTAAGCCCCAAAAAGGTTAAGTTCCAGTGTATTTTATAGCGCGTCCCTTCGTTTGATCAGATTTGTTTCGGTAAAACTTGCTAACAAAATCTTTTATGAGTTGACGGAATTTGGTAGCTAAAGTGATTTCTTTGTATTGTGTTGGAATGACTATGTGTAGGAATTTAAAAATTCTGTTAATTTTACGTAAGACTTTTTTTGTTTTACATCATATGAAGTGAACCAGAAAGCGCAGTGTTGGTCGACCTTTAAATAGGTGGACCGAGGACATTAAGTGGGTTGCAGAGAGTCGCTGAATGTTGACGGTTGAAGAAGGTATTTAGAAGTCGTGGTGGTTGCATGTAAAAGGCCTCTATCCAGCAGTGGACGTCCATCAGCTGGTATTGATGATTATGATGCTGATGATGATGATGATGATGATGATGATGATGATGACGATGATGATGATGATGATGCTGATGATGATGATGCTGATTGATGATGCTGATGATGATGATTAGAAGTTGCATAGATTTATGGTCTATATCAAAGCATCAGTTTGCATATTCCCTGTGCACGTCATCCAACCTGACACCTGAAGCAAAGTCACAAAGCAGAACTAACATGGCGGCAGGAACTAGAGGTAGTAGAAACTTATCATGCAAATGTGATTTTTCGCAAAGAAGTGAAGAAATAGTTATGTATTTCTGTGATATAAAATGGTAGATAGGTCATTCTAGTCAAGGCCTAAAATAAATTGATTTTATTAATTTATTATGAAGCATTAGAAAACTTCGTGACCTCTCACTCCAATATAATATTTCGGAGATTTCGTATCATTTATAAAAAATCAATAATAATAATAATACAATACTTGCTACCATGGAGCTGGTCTGAAGATGGAGTAGAAAGGACATGTCCCAAAATGGTCCTTTATTTTTTATAATTTATAAGCAGGTCGATAGTATTTTTACGGATAGAAGACACAAATATATGTTGAGAAAATAATTTTACAGAATTATTGGAACCCACATTAATTAGATAAATATTTTTTCTGTTTCGCTCCCTTGTCTACAAATTGAATATAGATAATACAGTAAAAGTGTTCAAAACAGCCAATAAAAACACCTGGAATTGAATTCATATTCGGCGTAAGCCGTCAATGTCATGTAATATTATCAAATGTCAATATGACACAAGTTACAAAGAAATAATTAAGTCGTAGACAGAAAAGCATTGAAAAAAAACAATCCATAAATTGTTATAAAAACGCCGTAGACTAACGCTACTTCACGAAGATCACTGACAATCTGTCACGGTTTGAGTTACAAGCATGTTGCCATGATAAAAATTCTCAATTAATGTTGTCAGCTAATGAAAATAATACATTTTATGCGGGATTTATTTTGAGTTTTAACTATATTTTATGTTCTTATAGGATAAAAATAATTTGTTCTGCTTAGTTGACACACGGAATAAAGGTCCAGCCTCTATACAAAATTGGGACATGTCGTCTAATTATAAAACAATGTAAATCCATCTTATTCAATATTAACGAAATTGAATAGGACTGATTTTATTATTTAAATCTATATCTAGTAAAAGCAGCTATCATAAAAGGCCTTATTAAAATAGCTAGCCATATAATACGTGCCGTAGGTCCTTATACTACACACCTGGACCCTTTCGCCCATTACACTAGAAGGGTAACCGTTTAGGGCATCGTTGTATATTACTGTACATTACCGCCGGGAACTGAGCGCTCGTAATATCATTATGAACTATGGGGAGGTGCCCATTTGTATACTTATTTCATTTTCAAGTGAACCAGTATTTCAATTTGTTTTTATAAAAAATTATGATAGCTTGGTAGCGGGGAAGTTTGGTGTATTAGAAAAAAAAATAGCATTAATGAAGCCTTGCTCTACGGTTAAGGGGCTGTCGAACCCTCTGTCATATTTAAAATATATTGCTATTATTATCTGTAATCAATCTAGAATTTAATAAAAGTTTAAGTATAGTAAGAAAAAGTAACTAGACGAGGCACATAAAAGTTAAAATCAAGTATTTTGACAGTTTCACATATAATTCACATAATATTTTAATTGTTTGGATGTTTGTTACCCTTTAACGCCGCAACTACTGAAGCGATTTGGCTAAAATTTGGAATGGAAATAGATTTTGCTCTGGATTAACACATAGGCATACTTTTCATCCCGGAAAAATCCACCGCGGTACTCGCGGGATTTGTAAATAACTGAATTCCACACGAACGAAGTTGCGGGCGTTAGCTAGTTTTTCTATAAAATAAGTTTTGCTTTTTGTAGTTAACGATGCACGACTTTCTTCTGGCTTTTGTCTTACTCGCGTAAATAAGAAAAAATTAAGAGTAACTTAATTTTCCCAAACTCAGTTAACTCCACGAACTCTTAATTATCATCTTACGCTTCTTTAATATAAAATGGAATAATTTTATCATCTCCGGTCATTAATCTTGATTCCACTAATCGAGTAAACAAAACCTTAAAAAGGTCTCATGAAAACGTAAGCCTCCGAAATCCTATCATTAGAGGGTTTTTTTTTTCACAAAAGAATCCTGATACAAAGTTGTTTACTGCGGAGTTTTTACTTTTTTGCGGCTTAAATTGTCCTTGGGTGAGATTTATTGCACGACAAAGATTGCGCTTAAGTTATGAAACGACTTTATTGGAGTGCTAGCTTTTTGGCCTCGACTTTGGCCGTCCTAGTTTTAATTTTGCATGCCACATAACAAACAAATTATTTGAGGCAAACAATTTGAAAAAAATTGAAAAGCCAACAGAAGTTCTACAACAAGTCCAAAAGAGGAAGCTCGAATACCTGGGTCATATAATGCGAAACTCCGAATATCACCTGCTCCAGCTTATTATCCAAGGAAAAATAAATTGGAAACGAAGGCCTGCATCTACATCTTGGCTCAAGAACTTACGCCAATGGTTTAATATGAGTACCAGATCACTCTTTAGCCTTAATAGTTGCTGACCTCCGATAGGAGATGGCACTATCAGAAGAAGAAACAATTCGACTTTAATAAAAAGGACCTGTCCTGAGGGACCCCTATTAGGAACGAAGTTCTTCTTATTTAAAATTCAAAGTAAAAACGCTAATTATACCAAAGTTAAAATTTGTTGATTTTATATTAATATTCGTTGACTAAAGATAATTTATATCTGCCAAAAAAATGTAAGCAGCATGTTGCCTCTCTGTTGGCTTACAACTTAAACGAGTCAGTTACAAGTGTTGTAACACAGTCTATTGACATTAATATGACATGTAATAATAGTAGTTATGCTTCTATTGACCAGAGTACGAATGATAGTACTGTCTCAATTGTTAATTGTAATTTAACCGATCCAGTTACAAGTATTGTAACGCAGTCTTTTGACATTTTTACAACCTGTACTAATAGTACAAATATTTCTATACCTGACCGCAGTACCAATCCTGGTACTGTTACAATTGAAAATTTTTTAAACTAGAAGATACGACAACGGAGATGCACTGTAACATTAACCTTGTACACCAAAACATACAGAGCATCAACGGCAAGGAGTTAGAAGTTGAACTATTTGTAGAAAAATTCAATATACACATATTATGTATTACGGAGCATTGGCTCACTAACTCACAGCTGTCAGTTCTTAATATTAATAATTATTCATTGTCAAGTGTGTTCTTCAGAAGGGCTGGTCATGGTGGCTCCTTAATTTTCTTACATAATAACTTAAAATGTAAGGATAGAAAAGATATAGTTCGTCTTTCTGTGGAATGCATTGTTGAACTTTCTTGTGTGGAGTTGGAACAAATTATTATAGTATGCGTGTACAGACCCCCTCCTGCTGACTTTGATCAATTTGAAGAGGTAATGGAAGATGTAATGAGGCGATTGTGCACATCTTCCAAACAAATACTGATTTGCGGCGATTTTAATGTTGATATTCTAACAGAAAACTCAAAATCTGTTAGATTTCTTAACTTATTTAAATGTTTTGATTTGATGCATGCTTTTAACGAACCTACTAGGATAACCGCAACTTCAGGTACCTGTCTGGATAATATATTTTATAATTGTGTGCTTGAGAGAAAGAAGATAATAAATAAATTAAGCTCTGATCATAGTGGTCAAATAATTACTATCTTAAATAATAAAACCAATAGCAATCAATGGGTAAAGTGTAGGCCAATAACTGAAAGTAAATTAAAGCGATTCAAAAACACAATTATTTCTAAAATTCCAAGTCTTGCATTTGAAAATAATCATCCAGACATGCTCTTTGGTACACTTTTCAAGACAATAGACAGAGAGTTTAGTAAAATTTTTAACTTTAAACGCATTAATGCTAGCCAAAAATTAAAGTTTAGCGAATGGGCTACTGTAGGCATTTACAAAAGTAGAGACAAACTGTACGACTTGTACGAGGAAAAACAATATACTCAAACGCGAACTTATTTACATTATGTCAAAAGTTACTCAAAAATTTTCAAACGTGTTTGTATTCTTGCGAAATCGTTACACATCAAACAGAAAATAATTGAGTCTGAGAACAAGATACAAACCACCTGGAATATAATTAATAGAGAATCAGGAAAAATCAAACCGCGGGATATCAGTTTTGAATTAATTGTCAATGACAAAAAGGTAAACACTGATATCGAGGTTGTTAATGCCTTTGAAGATTTTTTCCAGAATGTTCCTATCTTGTTAACTGATTCACTAGATTCGTCTGCTACGGAAGCCCAGAGACTATTAAGAGGCAATGTTAAAGAGTGCAACGTTCTTTTTGAATTTCACCACATAACCGTATCAGACATTAAAAAATCTTTCAATTTGTTAAAATTAAAAAGAACCGGAGATCTGTGGGGCATGTCAGTGAAAGTAATATCTAATATAATTGATGTAATTGCTCCCCACTTAGCCATTATTTTTAATGAATGTGTGGACTTAGGTATTTTTCCGAACCTAATGAAGCATGGCAAATCGATACCACTTTTTAAATCAGGAGACAAATCAGATCTTAATAATTATAGACCGATTACAATATTGCCAACACTTAGCAAGGTCTTTGAAAAAATCATATTAAATCAACTTTTATGTCATTTTAATTTAAATAACTTGTTTCATCCTGAACAGTATGGTTTTACAAAAGGTCGCAATACAACTGATGCAGGGGCTAAACTTTTAAAACATATTTATGAAGCATGGGAAGGTTCTAAGAATGCTATTGGTGTGTTCTGTGATCTGTCCAAGGCGTTCGATTGTGTTGACCATAACACCCTTCTACTCAAGTTAAGCCACTATGGCATCAAAAGTGTTGCACTCGATCTCATTGCCTCTTATCTCAGTGATAGAACGCAGAAGGTATGCATAAATGATATAAAGTCGCACGGTTCCACTACCATAATGGGCGTCCCACAGGGTTCAATTCTGGGTCCTTTTCTATTTTTAGTGTACATAAACGATTTACCATACCATGTCAGCGGCATATGTGAGATTGTACTGTTTGCTGATGACACATCCTTAATTTTTAAGTCCGACAGAAATAAAGATAACTCTGACGACGTAAACCGTGCCATATCGCATGTGTCGCATTGGTTCACTGCAAATAATCTACTTTTGAATGCCAAGAAAACTAAATGTATTGAGTTTTCATTGCCAAATGTTAAAAAATTAGATAAGTCTATAATGATCGATGGTGAAACACTGGAAATGGAGAGTTCCACAGTTTTCCTGGGAGTGACCTTGGATTGTAAACTTCAGTGGGGTGCTCATATAGAAAAACTGTCTGGTAAACTTAGCTCAGCGGCATTTGCCGTGAGAAAAATAAGACAGTTTACTGATGTTGATACAGCTAGGCTTGTTTATTTTGCGTACTTTCACAGCGTAATGTCTTACGGTATTTTATTGTGGGGCAAGGCTGCCGATATACAATCTATATTTGTTCTTCAAAAAAGAGCAATTCGAGCAATATATCAATTAAAATCACGCGAGTCCCTTCGTCAAAAGTTTAAAGAAATAGGTATACTAACAGTAGCCTGTCAATATATATATAACAGTATAGTATATGTAAGACAAAATATTAATTTGTACAAACGAAAAGGAGATTTAAACCCACGTCTTACTAGACACGGGCATAAGTTAGTTATTTCTGCATATCGTCTCCAAAGAGTAAAAAAATCTTTTGTAGGTTTGGGTGTACTCTTCTATAATAAGATCCCCAAGACTGTGATGGACCTGCCAATGCATAGCTTTAAGCAATGTGTTAAAAAACATCTACTTAGTCGAGGGTACTACAACATTGATGAGTTCCTTAATGATAAAGATGCTTGGAGGTCGTTGGATCAGCTTCCACCTTCACACAGAAAGTAAAACTATAAAAAATGTAAACAGTAATTGTTATTAATTGTAAATTATAATACTGTATGACTTTTTCAAAAGAGCAACTGTTGAGTTTCTTGCCGGTATCTTCTCAGCAGAACCTGCCTTCCGAACCGGTGGTAGAATCTTTACAAATAGTCAACTGACGTGTCAAAAGTGCTTGTAAACTGAGCCTACTTGAAATAAATGATTTTTGATTTTGATTTGATTTGATTTAAAAGTTAAAATCATAACAAAAACAATACCTTCTGAACCCTGCCTTACATACGGCAGGGTTCAGAATGTATTGTTTTACTTACATTTAATACAATACACATTAAAATTTCTTTATATTTGAGAAAAATATAAAGAAATTTTAATGCCTTCCGGACTGGTGGTAGAATCTTTACAAATAGTCAACACAAGCATCAAAAGTGCTTGTAAACTGAGCCTACTTGAAATAAATGAATTTTGAACTTAGAATTTTTTGATATAAACTTCAAACAGTATCGTTTAACTTTGGGATTGTGGGACTATTTATTAAAATTTAAAAAACATGTATCTAATAATCAACACCCCAATACTTTCAGTTAACTGTGTTTTTAACGCTTTAAATTATGTGATGTTTAATTACATAAAATGCACATAATTGAAAAGCCCCGGATCGGCAGAGATCATAACTAGTAGCCCATCACTAACCGTCTGCCTATTTTATAAGTCTGTCTACACCATAAACTGAGATATATATACAATATCATCATCATCATCATCGTCATCATCATCATCATCACCATCATCATCATCATCATCATCATCATCATCATCATCATCATCATCATCATCATCGTCATCATCCTCCATAATATTAAGATTGGTAAACATTGGGTAAGCATGTACAAAATGTAATCAAGAGAAAACTAGCATTGTTATTTTTGCTAAACAAAACAAATGCAATATAAACATGTCACAAAGAAGATTTCCGTGGCATCCAGTCCAAATCTTATACAATTTTAGACACGGTAAGTACACATTGTTTCACAAAAGTCCAAGGAATTCAATTTAAATTCCAGCGTCCGCGAAATAAACATCTTATTTCAATCCTAACATTATTTACGAATGTGTCTGTAGAATAAAACAGAGTTACTTTTCAGTATTAAATACCTTTGAACTGAGGTCTGGGGTTCATGACACGGTTCAGACTAATAAAAGAAAAGTTATTTAGTTTTATTTTTAAGAATTTTTCTGTAAGAATTTGCTATTATGTTTGTTCCCCGCAATGCTCTAAAGAGCATATTAAAGACGTTTCGAAATTTAAGGAATCGCAACTAATATTTTAAAAGTGGATGTGTTTTTTTTTGTTTCATTCACACCTTCACTACTCTTGAAAAAAAGGTTGCCATTTATAGAGATTGTCGATAAACGTGAAAACATATCTAATAGTATAAAATTAATGTTACACAACACTATATGTTAGCTGTAAAGTTATAGACATACTGCTATTTATAAGCATGTCGGTGACGCGAACCCATAAGATTTTCCCCTACCAAATGTAAAGTTACATCATCAGCGAGTAACACAGACACAGAGATATATTTGATCCCCATATTTTCACAGGAACAGGATTTATGCGGATAAAATCGCGCATCATTATAACATACTAATGTACATTACAACTGAGCTGTGCTTCTAATGATGTTGTTCAAGAGTTCCCAAAGGGAAAGGGGCCAGATTAGAATTAAAAGGTCTAGGGTTTGGTTCTCGCCCCTTACTTGTTTTGAGGAGAAAGCAAATTAACTTAAAAACTAGACAAGTTTGAGTCGGAATTCTACACCAAGGTTCCGTACGAATTTTTTGTTGCATATTTCCGTATCGACGATGATTGTTTATGTTATTCACAGCTTTAAGGGACTGTAGACCTGAGTTATCATCATCATCATAATAAACAGCCTGATTCCACTCTTGGACATGGACTTCCAGACACAACGGTCTCAAGTCGCCAGGTAGCTTCCACACACCCAAGTATATGGTTATAATTTACCTAATCTGCATTAATTTCAGTCCATTATTATAGGTAGGTATTAGAAATTAGAATTTAGGAACCGACAAAATGGAGAAACGGTGATGCATAAACAATAAGTACTGAACATCGTACATAGAAATACGTTTTTTTTTTTTTATTCTTTACAAGTTAGCCCTTGACTACAATCTCACCTGATGGTAAATGATGATGCAGTCTAAGATGGAAGCGGGCTAACTTGTTAGGAGGAGGATGAAAATCCACACCCATTTCGGTTTCTACGCGGCATCGTACCGGAACGCTAAATCGCTTGGCGGTACGTCTTTGCCGGTAGGGTGGTAACTAGCCACGGCCGAAGCCTCTCACCAGTCGAAGGGGATCGAACCCAGGACCTCCGTCTTGTAAATTCACCGCGCATACCACTGTGCCACGGAAGCCGTCAAACGTTCATACACATAGGGTGAAACAAATCTCGAAGTTTTCAGGCTTTAGTCTTAGTACAGATAATCTTAGAATAGTACATAATCAGGGATTGCTTGCTCTTATATCTTCATAGTTAGTGACATTAGTTCTTCTGCGGATCACCTCATTTCTGATTCGATCATGCAGATATACCTCGAGCATAGCTCGCTCCATCGCTCCCTGTGTGACTCTGAGAGACATTTTAAAGGGGTAGGGGAAATTGCTAGAAACTTGCTATAAAAGTTTTCTTTAAAATGAGTATACTATACTCATTTTAAAGAAAACTTTTACAGTGGCGCGCACTTCATAGATACTAAAAGTCCTGCTTACCTCGAGAACTCATTAAGAACCTGCATGGAGAAGGAGTTTCCTATTTTGGAAAATTTGTACCTACGTACAGTGCATACCCTAGTTAAAAATTGTATGCACGCCACTGTTCACAGGTCAAAGGGATGAGGTTAAATGCTCAAAGAGTTAAGCCGACTCATTATGCTCATACTGACTCGCTGTCAAAGACGTGGCCACTTTTCTTGATGATCATCTCAAACCTTTTTGCATGAAATTCTAACTTTACTACGTGCGTAATGCCATGCCTTGGATTTTTCTGAAATTATTTAGTGCTGTTGTTGGTATGTTTTGGTGTTATTTTTTTGTCATTATTTGGTGGAAATTATGTCGTGTAGAAAAAAACGGGGTGTGGATTTTCATCCTCCTCCTAACAAGTTAGCCCGCTTCCATTCCAAAATAAATCGGTTTATTATCGGATAAAACAGCCTGACCCGCCATGATATTGATATCTTTCAGGACACCTTGTTTAGTTTTAAAAGGAAATTGACATCATTGCTATAAATATTATTATTATAATAATAATTATTATAATAATTATATCTTATTTATTAATTATTGACATGATTTCAATTCTTTTCTTAAACTCAATTTATGACATACCTACTTGATTTTGACATTTTAATTATTATTGTAAATTTTTGGTAAATTTTCTTATTTTCCTGTTTTTGACATTTTATTCATTAATTTAAATTATTTGCAAATTTTCTTAGATTTAGGTATAGTTTAATCTTTTACCTTAATTTTTTAGACGGATTCTGCAGTGCTGTGAATGCCTGTAAAAAATGGCTGCAGTAGTCCAAAAATTTTGTAACTGATTTATATCTAACTTAACTTAACTTTCTTAACTTTCTGCTGTCATTGTTGGCATTGCAAATAAATAAATAAAAAAATAAGCACAACTGGATCAAGGAGGCAGTATTGAAGCAATTTGAAAGACGTATCACATCAAAACTGTGAAGCATGAAAACCACGGCCACTTAGCGCCTAATACCCAATTCAGTAAAACGTCGCGCAATTAACTGCAAGCGGCGGTATATATCATCAGCTTAATTGAGATTTCTTCGCGAAAACAGAGAGGAATGAGATTCATTTGCTTAATACCACACTAATTTATTAAAGTTTTAGCTAGCGTCGTTTCGCTCGGGAATTTGTTGCTTGTTTTGCAGGATTGGGGAATTTATGTTTTCTAGAACTAATAATGTCCTTCCGACCGAATTTTGTTTACGTATGTTATCGCCGCGTTCCAACGACTTGCGGTACGGACCGCTTCAATGTGCTCGTGGCGTTCGAGCCGTCCACATCTCTTGTTGTGTAATTCTTTATGGGTTACTTGGGATAGGCGGGGAGAGTAACTTGTGTGGAAAAGGGGAGTGTATGTTAACAGTCAAAGGCGCATTTAACCCTACACACATCGTTCACAAGTGCGTGACTTCACTCAAGGTCATTCTCTGCCATTTTAGGGTCTTATTATAGTTACAGTTTGATTTGTCCTGACAAATGTTGTGAATCATAACCTTTGTTCGACATTACTTTTCTTATTTTTGTAATCACTTCTGAGTCTGCTAAAACGTATAATCGTATATGAATACAGTAGTGGCTTAACTTGTGAAATTCATCTTCAGTTCAACGTCTCTTTGCGAAGTGTCGCACGTGCCGACTGCCTACCTAACTTAGTTCCATTCAAACTTAGCGGCTTTAACTTTGGGAAGTTGCCAAGTGAGCATTTTCGTGTCTCATTCTTTTTAAGTTGCTTATTTGGAGTCTATGGATAAATTTAATTTTAAATTTTCCACTAATTGTTATCACCATTATCTTATAATATTAATACCTGAATACCTTCGCAAGTGCTTGTAAACGAAGTTTAATTGAAATAAATGAATATTGACTATTGATGGTTTATGTAAGGAATTTAAAATTTTTGCCAGTTTTGCGTTATTTGGTATAAAATAGCATGAACTGACTAAAATTTAAAGTATGCAATAAACCGGTTTTACAGACAACCGATTTTTTTTAATACTAATAGTATGCATGTGATATGAGCCCGGTCAGTGCGTAGCTATTACCTATGATATATTTAAGAATGAAAAATTATGAGACGTTGTATGCTGTTTTTCTGAGAGCAAGTGCTTAAGAAACCACATAGCTTTACTTTCACGACTAGTAAAAATCCACGATTTCATCCGCATTATAGATAAAACCTACCTAATATGTAGTTTGAAAAATCTTGATACTTATTCATTATTTACTTTTCCAATACAACGAACAGGTTTCAGTAAATCAGGGGCTAAGAATTAAGGGCCTTACTTATGAAGGTAAGGAAGGAAAATTACTATTTTACTAGAAATTTCTAATAAAAATTGTTTTACTATTTTCTTAGTTGGAGATAAAAGAGAAGAAAATATAATGTACTAACGGATACGAGTAAAATAATAACTGTTTAAATTATTTTTATCAAAATCTTAAATCTTTAAAAAGATAAAAAAAAAATTAAATAAAAAATGGAGACTTTCTTGAAAAATATGCGCTTAAATAAACAAAACCCCGTCTATAGCAGAGTTAAAAAGCTCAGATATTTTACATATTCTAAGATAAGTTTTCAAACTCAAATAAACAACAACAACAGATTTTTTCAACATTTTCAACAGATTTTTAAAAAAAAAATTATTTAAGAAAGAATGTTTTAGAAACTACAATAGTTCCACAGACGAGGATTGAACTTACGAACCGTTGCTGTTGGTCCTTTAATTGTGAAGCTATTGAGCTATAATTACAAACCTACTCCAATTTATATCTTCAATTGACACAAAGGTAGGCCCTTAACAAGCGCCCGAGACTTGAGAAATTCCCTTACAAACAAATAAGTTTCAGGCAGTTGGAACAGAAGACGTACACAGCATATTTTTCATTATGCGCCAATAATGAGTTCTCGACTAATGACTTCAGTAGGGAGACCATCTTACGAGATGCCAGAAGGATAATTACTGTGGGGAATAGTCTTAACCATGTAAAAATACGTGGGTAAACCATAGATCACAGCAATAAAGTATAAAGTATTTTCAACGGCTTCACGAATCTAAATGAAATACAATAAAGATTTTAACTATAATCTAAAAAGCATAAACGTAGCTTTATACTGTACAGTACCATTCCTGAGCCGTGACTCCAAAAATCCATCCATCTACATTTTTCGCATTTATATTATCTGGTTTCAAACTAATATTATTAAGAGGAAAGATTTGATTGTTTGTTTGTTTGTTTTGGCTATAGGCTCCGAAAGTACTAAACCGATTTAAAAAAAATCCTTCACTGAAGCTACACTATCACTGAATCCTATAGGCTAAATTTTATCTCCAGATTCCTACGGGAACGGGAACCACGCGGGTAAAACCGCGTGGTATCTGCTAGTAGATATATAAATCCACGGAAATGGCGTAGTCCTTGATGAAACTCCAATAGGTGGAGCTCAGCATTTTTATGGTGCTCTGGATAGATTTATAATTTTATATTTTATTTGTTACGTGAATCTCTTAACCCTTAACCTTACATTTTAGGCCTCAAGTTAATTATACATCTCAGGAGCAGTATGTACTTCCTTTGTATGAAAAGTATCCAGTATTCTTCTCTGTACTGATAACATGTTACATACACCTACATAATAATCAATTAGTTAACAAATCGCACGTTTCACATTTATTAAATTAGCTTATCACACATTATTTATAAAATCAACATTAATAAAAGTCACAACTTTTTAGGACAGTCTAAAGATGTAGCGCGTGTGTGGTGTACCTACATAGGCCAAACGTCTTTTCACAATAATTAGCTTCGCTTCATCGCTTTGTTTGTATTGCTGGCCTTTATTTAAAGACCTCTCTTTGAATACAATATGAAGGCTTTCGGAAATTTAATAAGACGTACCCGTAGCCTGGATATTAGATATTGTTTTGACGAGAATACTTCTTAAAAGATATTTAAAAAATGTGATTATAACAAAATATGCGATGCCGTGTTTTAGCTTTACGGACTAGCGGACGGCCGCGACTTCGCGTGGAATTCAGTTTTTCACATATCCCACGGGAACCATAAATTTTTCCGGGATGAAAAGTAGCTTATGTGATAATCCAGAGTGAAATCTATTTCAATTCCAAATTTCAGCCGAACCGCTTTAGTAGCCGCAGCGTAAAGGTGGATCATACGACGGCCGCATGGCGCAGTGGGTAGTGACCCTGCTTTCTGCATCCACGGCCGTGGGTTCGATTCCCACAACTGGAAAATATTTGTGTGATGAACGTGGGTGTTTTCCAGTGTTTATGTGTATTTATACATTATATAAGTATTTATATGTAGTATATAATTGTATATTAATATTATAATATCAACTATCTTAGCACCCATAACACAAGCTACTCTGTATGCTTACTTTGGGGTTAGATAGTAATGTGTATTGTTTAACTATATTTATTATTTAATACACACACAAACACAAACTTTCGCCTTTAAAATTAGTGTGATACCCGTGCGATGCCGGAGTGGGTCGCTAGTTATACTTATAAATCTTCCTCTTCAATCACTCTATCCATTAATAAAACTGCATCAAAATCCGTTTCGTAGTTTTAAAGATTTAAGCATACATAGGAACATAGGGATGTACGGACAGAGAAAGCGAGTTTGTTTCATACTATTTATCTATACTTGTATTACAAACATGTGGTGTTCTAGAAGGTAATCTTTGGATCTGCTGAACCGTACAACTAGAAAGCCACGTTATTTGTGAATGTCATAGGCTATATTTTATCCCCGTATTCTCACGTGAACGGGAACTGTGGGAAGTGATAGGGCGTAGACTAGTTTTGTTATAAAATCTAAAATACTTGATACGTTTAAAACTAAAACGATTGAAGTTCTAGAGGTGGGGAACTTAATATGAATTAAAATTTAAAAGGCAAGACTCTACCACACGGAAGAAGTCGCGCGTGTCTACTAGTCTTGAACTAAGCGAGCACTTAAGTTATTCAAGCCTTGATATACAGGCAGACTACCTCCCCTGATGGAAGTAACTTAAAAAGTGAATGCAAAATATTATGCACCAGGATATTACTTATTCCACGTCTTGAAGAAAATTGTAATTTTCATTTTCCAACGACACGAAAATACCCGCCCTTAAATGCACCTTTGTAGATTTCCGGCATGTTTCCTCATGCACAGCTGATATAAGCCCCTCTGTTCTACATTAGCATACACTTCCAGTATGTTTTGAATGTTGGAATTTCACTTTCATGAAATGTTAGTGTTCTATTTAAGTGTTTAGCTAAAGTTGAATCACCCAAATCTAACAAGTCTTGAAACTTTCACATAGTAAAAGGTTACAAGTTTTGCAACCCAAGATTAGTGTTTGAATTTATAACTTACTAGCAGACGCCCGCGACTTCGTTCGCGTGGAATTTAGTTTCTTACAAACCCCGTGTGTGCCTATGTGCTTAATCCAGAATAAAATCTATTTCCATTCCAAATTTGGTTGACGTCTCGCGGCTCCATCCACGTAGTTCCTGTTACCGTGAGAAAACAGGAATAAAATAAAGCCTATGACACTTACAAATAACGTGGCTTTCAATTGATAATAGAATTTTCAAAATCGGTTTACTAGATCCAGAGATTACCCCGGCCGGGTTCGATAAGACACAGTTATTCGTAAACAGCTTTTTTCTTGGAGACGTGTGTGGTGAAGGTTTTTCGGTTGGAGTCGTTATATTTTTCAATTTAGCTGTCAATTTGTGACGTTTACTGTCATTACACACGTCCTATTTCCTTTTATTTAACCTTAGTTAAACAACAACAATATTTGACAAATGAATTATATTAGTTCGCGACATTTACAGCCCCCAACAACTTTACAAACTGTACCTGAAAGAAAAGAAAGAAATATCTTTATTTTTAGGCAGTGCCACACATTACAATATTAAATTCTAAATATATAGCTTATAGCTAGAACAATAAAAGAAGAACGCCCTGCAATATGTGGCATAACCTAGAAAAAGGCCCTAACTTAGCATTTTGCTACCTCTTTATATTATTAGCATAAAAATACACAAGACACTAGACAAGTGCATGATATTTTAGAAAAACTGTAAATATAGAGAACACTCTTCCATTACAGACTGCAACTTCGCGTAACATCAACTGAGTTCGACAATCAAGGAGTAGCTTGTCATTGAACAAAATGAACACCAAATCCAGACCACAAAAGTTGTGTATGTAGGTAAGTGAGATAAATCCGCCAAGAACACTTGGCAAGTGTCGCACTTACAGCTAAATCGCATGATGCAACACATATCGAATGATACACTCGACGGGCCCGGCTGAATTTAAAGAGGACTTGTTGCGTCTGGCTTGTTGCCAGGCGGGATAAATCTGGAGCCCGGGATAGCCTATAAACACTTAATATTATACCCGCTGAGATTTATGCCCTTGTATCGGTGACAAGCGGCGAGTTTCGGTTTAACTGTGCCCTTACGTTATGGCCTGTAACTAGATTATATTAACAACTAGTTGTTCTTCGTGGTTGTTACTACATAGATTCCATTTTAGTGGGAATATCGGAATAAAAAGTGACCTCAGTTATTATTATTATAACGTCAGCTATCTGCCAGTGAAAGTGTCTATTGGAAAACGCAGAAGACGCATCGCGTCACTCGAGGAAGTCTCATGTGAGACACGCATTTCGGTTTGAAGGACGTTGAAACTAAGGAATACGATCCTGGTCCTTATTTTTGATACAGGATTCACTAAAAAAAACACGGGAATTTATAATTATAATACCGGTATAACAATCCCGAAATCTGATTTGATCTGCGATCCCGAATACCCAGATCCAGCGATCGAATTCCCTAGAAGCCTATGGGGTTTGTGGACTAAGAAGTCACTTTATCATGTTACCGTGATTGTCTTCTCTTGATTTTGTCTTGTAGTAGGCTTCGGCCGTGGCTAGTTAACACTCTACGGGCTCTCTAGTACAATGTCCATCAGGTATGGGTAGAATAATCTTGTACATCTTCCAAGTAAGCCCACTTCCATCTTACTCTGCATCATCACTTAATATCATGTGAGATCACAGTTAAGGGCTGTTATAGAATCAAAAACAATGAGAACGAGTGATGGTAAATCAGGAACCTCGTTATCCAGCCAGCAAAGTCTCTATATTCACCTACTGTGCCAAAAAAACATGTAAGATTTTCATTGCATCGTACCATATTATTCGTTTTACGCATAATAAATGCGTTAAAGACATTTTTCAAGTACAGTGTATGTATTGACGTGCCGTTATTGACTATTTTTGTAATATACAGGGTGTCCCGTAAATAGTACGACATATTCTACAAGGTCTATAGCTGATCAAGGCCTACTAAAATAACGCAATATATGTTAGCAGTTAGTTCGTACGATTTAAGTTACATTGATTTTTATTATACATACATTATACAAAGTACAAAAATCACTATTCCTATGGTGCTGTAGAGTATATCATTATATTTAAGGGACACCATGTACAATATTCATTTTGAGTTTATGCTAACCAACTTGTGCGATACATAACTAGCAATTTAACTAAATACTAACTTGTCTTATATTACAACAATAATACAAACAATTATAC